>NW_024081013.1:1211182-1326978 GCF_003009895.1 Hyaena hyaena
CTTCCTTCCTTCCTTCCTTCCTTCCTTCCTTCCTTCCTTCCTTCCTTCCTTCCTTCCTTCCTTCCTTCCTTCCTTCTTCTCTAATAAGTTGAATTTCCAAGAGCCCAGTCAAATCAGGGCAGAATCGAACCTTCCACATTTTGTGCCCTCTCGTAAAAGTTAGCCACTCATTTAACAAATCATTCTTATTCTTGAATGGAAAGACTACAACACAGGAGTAAGCTAACGAGTCAAGGGCAGACCTGGGAGTGAAGAGAGACTCTCCCTCCCTCCCCCACCCCCACCCCCTGCCCCCGGCACTGGCTGCCCTGCAGGCCCCAGGCTTCTCCAAGCCTTTCCCCGGGGTCCATCTGTGCGACCTTGACCTCGGCACACCGACGGATGACCCCTCTACACCTGGCCTCCTTCTAGTCCCCAAAACTGCATGGACACAAGAGGAACCACCATAACAAGAGAGAAAATGAAATTGAATATCATGTGGCCACTGCCCCGTCACAGAGAACAAATTACCTACTTGTTAGGAAAGAAGAATTGAGTGGATAAAGATCTGTGTCCAATCACAATGTCAAATTCTATTGACCTTACTAACAGGATTCCTCTGAAGACTTTAATGTTACCTCCAGCAATCCTCAAACCAAGCCTCAGATGTTTAAAACAAATCTCCCATTCTGCCATGGAAACTTCCAGATTCCCCAGGAGCCACTTCTCTCTGTGAAGCCTTTGACCTTGCTAACCTCAAAAAAAGTTTCCAGCCACAGGGGGCACATAAAACCCCTTTTGCACCTAAAAAAAATGGGCAGCCCTTTTGTATTCCAGAAATATCCTTTAGTCATTTACCTGGCAAAAGACATTTTCAGATGCTATTTCATGAGCTGATTGTATTATATTTCCCCCAATTAAAAGGAAGAGTAATGAGCTTTGCTGAAGAGCCATTCCCCCCTTCTCCCCCAAAGAGCTGAGAACTAATGGCCTAAAACTTCAGGCCTATCTATTGTTCTGGGGCCATCTAAGTCTTCCAGCGTCAGCTGTTCGGTCCCCTGCCTCGCCCACGGGGGCAGACCCACCTCCCCGAATGGCCTACTCACTCGGAACATCGATAGGCCCTTCCGGGAGCTTTAGTTACTGCAGCTTGTTTCGGGGGTGCGCCCTGTCTCGGGGTGCACTTTGTCTCCGGGCTGTGCTGAGAAGCAGGCAAGGGCCCAGGAGGTCCCGATGAACTCGGAGAGGAAGGCCCAATCATTCCACTTCCGGAACTGCCTTTTCACAACCCCACGTTGAGGAAAAGCAACATCAAGAACCCAAAGAGCCCCACTTAACCTATGCTTTGACTACCAGGCCAACGGCTTCCTTGGGCGAGGGCACCCCACCCACCCGGCGCTCGCAGCCAGTGAAGGCCGCCTGTTTGGAAACAACTTTGATTCCAATGCCCCCCTTTGCAGGCATTGATTTTCGAAGACATACCGTTTGTTCTTAGTTTACCTCACTGCTGCGTCGTGCCCAGTGATTTCAGTATAACGTGATCAGCTCCAACTCGTGAAAATGATTTCCATCTCCTCGTCCCCCGTGGAAGAAAAGCTGTCACTTGGTACTTGCCTGGTGAGAAAGTGCAAAACAAAAAACAAAAAATGCAGCTCTCTGCAAACTTCTTTGACTGCCTGCCTGTGCCTAGCTTCCTAACTGAGAAGGAAACTTGATCCGAATGTCCCTCTACATTGTCGCTGCACTGGTGTGTCTGCCCGGGGCCCGGTGTGGTTGGTAGTCGGGGGTCCCGAGGCCCAGGGCTGAGCGAGCGGAGGCTCCGTGGGGGACACACCATCGCTGGCAGAGACCGTTTCTCCGGGATGGGCCGCCAGTTGCCCGAGGGACCCCACAGGGACATGCAGGTCACAGACCCTTCTCTGAAGCCCTGTCTCCCCAGGCCTCCTCTGCCCCCGGTGGCTGAGAGCTGTTCTGTCTGCAGGGCCCGGCACGTCCAGCCAGGCTTCCCCCAGGCCGTGCTGCAGGGGATCTGGGGGCTCCCCGGCTCCGCCGGCCTCCCGGGTTGGCCCCTTCGCCAGGACATGCTGCGTCTTACCCAGGGACCTCAGCCATCTCGCGACACACCTGGCCTGTGTGTTTGGGGGTATGGAGACAGCGGTGCAGGGAGGGATGCAAAACATTGCGTCCCTGGCTTCTGTCCACGGTCGTGCCACAGTGACCCGGTACTTCCGCAGGTCCAGGTGCACAATTCTATGTGCTCAGAATTCATCCCCTGACCCCCAAGTGTTCTGTGTATCCCGGGGGACCCCAGCCAGAGCCCACGTGCGTGCCCAGTGGGCAGCTGTGCAGTCTCCCCGCCACCCCCCGCAGAGTCTGGGCCGTGCCTCAGTCTACAGCAGGAGCCAGCGCTCCGTGCCCTGACGGCCTGAGGGTGGCGGGCAGGCACCCGCTGTCTCCCACCTCCCCGTCCTCGCCATCAGGGCAGAGGTGGCCCTGCGTCCCCGGGCGGCTGTCAGAGGAGGGTCAGACAAGAGGACCCCGGGGGGCATCACGGGTGACACCGGCCCCTGCTGGCGTCTCCTTGTCATTTCTTTCTGGATATTTGCCCTCT
Source organism: Hyaena hyaena (assembly GCF_003009895.1). NCBI lineage: Eukaryota > Metazoa > Chordata > Mammalia > Carnivora > Hyaenidae > Hyaena > Hyaena hyaena. The sequence continues at coordinate 1,213,773 of NW_024081013.1, forward strand.
TCTCTCCTAACAAGTGGACTTCTTCGGCCTTCTCTTTTTCCGTGGTTTCAGTGGCTTCACCTTTAGATGTTTGCAGTTACCTTTGTTCAAAAGCAATTAAGTCCCAGCTTTCCCGCCTTCCCCAACTCGGATAAAAAGCATCCTTTTAGCGGCTTTTTTTTTTCTTTTTAACAAGCAACACCTTCCAAAAAGGCAGGATCGCCGTGGGTGCATCTGGAACGTGCTGAGGCTGCACGTTTGCCTGCTTACGGGGCTTTTATTATTATTACTTAAGCTTTCCAAGCGTGTAAGTGTATTCACACCTGAAGCTCAGAAGAGGCAGGAAAGGTCTAGATTTGTTTCTCCCTTACCATGAAAGCACATCTTTGTTCTCTGAGGTTTTATTCTCCACCACCACCCCCCTCCCCCGCCCCGTGCAAGACAAAATGATAGTCGTGCCCTGTGAGGAATGTATGTTGCCCTGGTTTTATGCGAAACAGGCACAGGGCAAGTGGGTACCAGCCACGTGGACAGGCAAGGCCCCCGAGGCTCACGGTGGTCCCCCGGGGACTCGCCAGGGGCCGACGCGGTAGAAGGGGCGTGGGGTGCTTAGCTTGGTGCCCGGTGCCAGCACGCACTTGACTCGCAGTTTTAGCCGTGATGTCAGCACACGGGCGTCGTCCCTCTGTTTCCGGAGGGAGCGGCCTGACGAGGCTTGGCCAGCCGTCTGTCCTGCCGTGACTGTCTTCCGAGCACTGTCTGTTCTCGGCTGCCTGCTGGCTGGAGGGGTCCCCAGGGTCCCCAGGATTCACCCCTCATAGACCTGAACCCCACAGGTGTCAAGGAGAAACCCTGATGTGTAGTTGCAAAGAAGGGCTTGTCCGTTTCCTGGGGACATTAAGGGCCTCCATTTGTCATCATCCTGGTTGACGCTGACTGGCTTCCTGCTCTTGACATTTGTCAGGAAACAAAAGGACCTGACTGGATCCCCTGGCCTTCACTTTGCTTCCTATCCCAGAAGCGGGGTAGCATCTGTGGCTAATCGTGGGAGCCTCAGAAAGCGGCAGCGGCGGCCCTGGGGGGGTGCAGCGCCGGTTGCATACCTGCGCCCACGTGACTTCCTGCCGCACCGCTAGACCTGGAAGGGGCCATACGCAGCTGGAGGTCACCCGAAGGGGTCAGCGGTTGGTCTTCCTCGTTCTGCTTGCCTCCACTGAGAAGGCCTGGAAACGCTGGCACAGAAACGACGAGGCCGAGAGCCCCGGGCCGGACACGTCAGGGCTGTCGGCGGCCTGGGAGTGGCTCCGACCTCGGCCGGGAGTTAGGGAACTTCCCTCTGGCCCTGGAGGTCAAGGGCAGCAACGATATGAATCCTTGGATTCCTGGGGGATGTGAAGCTTCACCAGCCGGTCACATACATTATCCTCAGAACCTTCTAGAAAGGAGCAGCATTCTTACCCACTTTCCCAGGCTCAACAGCAACGTCAGGAGCTGCCCCCACTTGCAGGTCAGTGAGGGATTTTTCCGCCGTGTTGTGTGCCTGCCTCCCGACCCTGTGACACGAAGTGGCCTCTGTTCTGGAAGGTGTACATGCGGCCGCACTCGGGGTTTGCGCACGGCCTGCCCAGGCTCTGTGTGCTCCGTTGTCTTCTTGCTCCGGCTGCCCCTGAAGGTCACTGTGACCCACATTCCCAGGGACGATCGGGGGAGCGGGGCGCACCGTGTGCTCGGCTCTGCACCTGCCCCCACACGTGGGCCGCGCTCAGACGGCTGCAGCCACGGCGCGGCTGGAAGAAGCTGACCCCCAGCGCCCGGCGGAAGGAGCGGCCCGTTCTGCGCCCGGGGCCCGGCTCCCACCACAGCTAAGTGACCCGCTGGAAGACCAGGGCATTCACACTGACCTCTCTGGGCCCACGGGCCATCTGGAAGAAGGAGGCACGACTGACCTCTCACCTGAGTGCTCACCACCCGAGGGCACCATCCTTGACCGCAGTCACTGCAGACGACATGGACATGGGCAGGCCCTGGGCGCGCTTCCTTCCAGGGGGCGCACTGCTTCAGGCCCGTGCGTCTCCTTTCTTCATGATGCCAAATCCCAACAGAAGCTTCAGTCTATTTCTGAATACAGAAAAATGTGTTGAATCGCACACATGTTCCAGTGGAATCACGAGCCGTTCACACTGAGGACTTGGAAGAGACCGTGTGTGTCCAGGTTGGGGCTGATTTTGGATTCTGAGCCTGGGCTCGCCTGAGACGTCTACGGGGCCGGGGCTGGGGCTTCTGTGGCCGCTGGCATCTTGGCACCTTGGCACCCACCTGTGTTCATCAGCGGCTCCGAGGTATCCGCCCGGCCGCAGTCAGATCTGTGCAGGCAATCTCTGAAGTTGTTCTTCTGCAGAGGAAGAGGGCCCTTCTCTCCCCCCGACACCGCAGAGACCCGACCTCTGCAGAAGAGGACAGAGCGCACGTGGGCGCAGACACTGGGCCCCGGCCGCAGAGTGGGGGTGCCTGGCTCACCGCGGGGGCCGGTGGTTTACGCAGCCAGCCCCATCTCAAGAGTTCTGCACGTTGATGAGCTCAGCGACTGCTCCTGTTTTACTAAGCGGGAAGCAAGGCGGCAGAGGCGAAGTGTTCTCGCCGGGCTCGGGGAGAGGAGAGAAGAGGGAGGAGAGGGTGACAGAGACAGAGACACACTGAGCCCAGCTGCGGCTCAGGCCTCCGAGGCCCCTTCTCTTTGGGTTGATGAGATGGAGAGAAATCTGCCGTGATAGCCCCTGATGACCTATTTCCTTCAAGAACGTTCATCCAGCGTCTCCTGGGTGCCAGATGGATGAGCCGGAGAGCCGCTTCCGCCCCCAACAGGCCCCAGGGCACAGATAATTCTGCCCAGTGTTGTCAGCTTCCACTTCGAAGCAGTGCTTCTGGAAAGGTCCCTGGCCCCCTCCCCCCAGCTCACACTGCTGCCTCTGCCTCCTCCTCCACTCCCCCTGCATAGGTCGGCCGCTCAGTGAAGAGGAGATGCCCTCGCCCCCGGCAGCCCCCTGAGCCCTGGGGACTGGTGTCTGCCACCGACTCCAGCACCAGCCGCTGTTAGTCTCCTGGTGGCTGCGCGGCGATTGCTCGATTCTGTCCCCTCCCTGGCCAGGATGGGGGACGAAGGCAGTGCTGTCCTATTTGGTGTTCTCTCCAGACTGTGCACTTACGTCTCATATGCATTGCTTCATGAATGGATGAATGAATGAACCAGAAGGTACTTCTAAGTCTACAGTTTCACTTCTTATTTTGGAATCAAAAGTGCCGTAAATGCAGGTGCGAACGTTTCTTCCCCTGCAGCAGGTGAGGCGGGTAGAGGCAGCCTCACCCGGGGGGTGTCCGCCCGGCCACTGGGGTCTGCGGCGTCCCCTCCACTGTCCACGCTTCTGAGGAGATCAGTGGAGGGGGTGCGCCTTAGCGTGGGCGTCTCTTCCTTGTGAGAGGTGGGGAGGGGGGCATGCGTTTCCCGCATTTAGTGCCATCTTTTACCTACGACAGCTGAGTCCCAAACGCATGTGGATGGGGCTTTGTCGTGTGGGTCCCTCTGTTTTCCTGCTCGGGTGCTTTGCGCAGGGATTTTGCCCCCTTACTGATCTTCCTTTTATTTTTTATGTTTTATAAAAATTTGCTAATGTTTATTTAATTTTGAGAGACAGAGAGACAGAGCACGAGCGGGGAAGGGGCAGAGAGAGAGGGAGGGAGACACAGGATCCCAAGGAGGCTCCAGGCTCCAGCTGTCAGCACAGAGCCCGACGCGGGGCCCAAACTCACGGACCATGAGATCATGACCTGAGCTGAAGTCGGACGCTTACCCGACTGAGCCCCCCAGGCGCCCCTCAGCATTGACCTTCCTGATGGGTCGCTGCCGTGGTCCTCTGATAAAGCGCATCTCCTCTGAGTGATGGGTGAGCAGGCCTTTGGGAGCATGGAGGACCCAGGAGTGTGACCCTGTCAGATGGAGGGGGGTGTCAGGCCAGCGGTCAGGTGTGAGCACAGTTCAGTAGCCGGCTCAGCTGTGAGCCTCAGGACAAAAGAAGTTGGATGAGACTAGATAGCGTGAGCCCCAAGGTGTATTTTGGTGAGAGAAGCAAGACCAGGGCCTCATTCTTTTGACCCTGGCCTGGAGAGCCGGGGCTGCACCCCCACCCCCCACCGCGGTATGTCCGTGTTCCTTCCTCGCTCTCTCCAGGCTCCCATATTTCCCTCTCACTGTGACGGGCCTGTTATTATTGATTATTTCTTTATTTTTGCTTCTTTGCTTCTTGCCCTGTACCCTGTCCATGTTCATGTTTCTTCCATGGATGTTCCATCCCACTGCAGTTAAAAAGGAAAAATTTTAGTTATGAAAAGCTGCATTGAAGGAGCCCAGGAAGGGCTTGGCTCTCCTGGCTTCTCCAGGGTGCCGTCTTAGGACAGAGACACACAGGCAGGGGTGGCCTCTCTTTAGGGGCGATCACATCTGAGACCCGAGCAGTCACACCCTCCACTCTGTCCGCCCTCCCCTAGCCCAGAGGGGACGGCACTGCCCTTTCAAGGACACCTCGTGGTTGGAAAAGAGGATGAGCACTTGGGCAAGAGTGGGTTGGGGACTCACTCCTTCTGGCCCCTGTGCGGGGGGGAAAAGTGTTTGAGGCCGTGGCCCCCGCTCGCTGGAAGGCGGCCCACGCTGTGGCCTGGAGGTGCCACTGGTCATCGGAATCGGTGGGAACAGTGAGAGATAACAGCATGGTGTTTTCGAAACAGTTGCAGGAAACAGAAACAGAAGAGTTTTGCTGCAAAACGTGTAGAGGACGCTGTGAACTCCTTCTACACTTGCTTGGGCATTTACTGTATGGCGTAAATCTACAACATTTTGTATAAATTCATTTTTAGTAACACTCTATGAATTTGCACTAAACCCATGTGTCAGGAATGAAGTTTGAAATTCTTCAACAGTGCGCAATTCTTGAAACAGTGCCTCTGTTAAGCACTGAGTCTCTGTTTTCAAGAAAGTTGATGATGAAGCTATAACTTACACAAAATATTCATCGACGTTTACCTTCATGTATCAGAGTCTGTACTAGTGCCACTGACCACAGAGAAGCCACGAGAGGCTTAAACAACCTCTAAGGGGGGCGCCTGGGTGGCCCAGGTGGTTAAGTGACTTAAGTGGCTCAGGTCATGATCTCATGGCTTGTGAGTTCGAGCCCTGAGTCGGGCTCTGTGCTGACAGCTCGGAGCCCGGAGCCTGCTTCGGATTCTGTGTCTCCCTCTGTCTCTGCCCCTCCTCTGTTCGCACTCTGCTCGTTTTCTCTCAAAAATAAATAAACATAAAAATGTTTAAAAGAACAGTCAAGGCTAAGAAAACAATTGAAGCAGGTGACTATGCTTCGAGAATAGGTGTTCTGTTCATATTCTCTTATTTTCATATAATCAATATAAAAAGCGCTTTTTAATAAAATAAACTATTGCTGTAATGTGTGCTGGTATGTCAGTTTAGTTTTCTAGAAAAGGACTTTTTAATTTTTAAAAATAGTTTTTTAATAGAACTACTTAGTGAGTTCCCATTATAATAAAACCAAATGCTGACCACTAATGAAATACTGTAGGAAAGCACGGGGCTTAAAGTGTTTCAGCCTCTCTTTTGCTCTCGGGGGTCCTGGTTTAGATGAGAAATTACACGTGGCCCATCCCAGGGGCTCTATTTAAGGCTGGCAGCCCCACCGAACAAATCTTTCTCTCTGCTCCTTTGTGAAGGAGCCGAGTCTGTCTCATAACTGAGAAGCAGGTGTTTAAACAGTGATGATGGGTGTGAGCTGCAGAAAGAAAACACTACCGTCTTGGACCTGCAGGGGGCGGTCTGGTTCAGTCGCCTGGGGACACTGGAGGGCTCAGCAGGGCAGTCCCTCCTCAAAGACACTGGCGCAGGGACGGCTCCACACCCTCAAAAGCCCTGAAGGTCCTTGTCAGCGGAGGAAGCCAGCTTGTTGGGGGGCGGGGTTGGGGAGGAGACGTCCCCCGTCCCCAGAGGCTCAAGGTTCTGGTTGGGAGACTCAATGCCCAAATGACTCCGAACAAATCTGGGTGGTCTGATCCGAGGGAGAGAGAGTGTCTCTGACTTGCGGGCCCTCAAAAGCTGGTGGGACCAAGGCAAAGGGGACGGAGGAACCACCCAGTGGGGGAGCCTGTGAGCAAGGGCTGGGGACGCAGACAAGGCTCAGGGGGGCACTCCTCTTGCCCTAGGGTGTCCACCTGCCCTCCCGGTCCCTGGCCGCCGTTTGCCAGACGCCCAGCCCGGCTCCTCTACCCCTGACCCCAAGCGTGTGGCCTCCGTCGGCTGGGCCCCGAGGCCTGGCCCCTGCCCCCCTGCACACCCCCAGGCCGAACTCACCCACACCCTGAAGCTTCAGCCGCCCTCCCAGCCAGCCAAGCGCCAGGCCCTCGGCCCAGCTCCCGTTGGCGCCTCCGCTGGAGCGCGCTCGGGACCCGGAGCTCCAAGAGGCCGTCTCCGAGGACAGCAGGACATTTCTGGTAGCGCTGCCGTGAGGGGTGGTGAGGTGACTCATCCCAGAGCCTCCGGTAGCTTATCACACTGCACGGGAGCTCAGTACCTGGTGGCTTGTATTATTGCTTTATCCTCCAAGCCAAAGTCACCCTCATCCCCAGACTGGGGAGCCCAGTCTCCAGATCTCAGCTAATGAACAATGCCCACCCCCCCCATCTCCCATGATGCAAATCCAGGTGCCCCAGTGCCCTAGTCACCACCACGTCCAGCTGACTACCATTCACACCGATTCTAACCTCTGAACCCCCTTTCAAATGCCTCTCTCCTTGCCATTCCCATTGTCCTGGATTTAGTCCAGACCTTCCCACTCTGCTGTGTAGACCAGCACGCCTCAGATGTGGTGTGAGCGGGAACCGCCGAGGAGATCTGTCTGTGTCTGAGCTGCTGCGCCCCCAGGACGCCAACACCCCCAGCCCTTCAGGGGCGGCAGAGGCTTACGCTGTGTCTCTTGTGGCTCCTGACCGGCTTCTGGCACTCTCTGGAAACTTCCGTGGCAGCTCGTTGCTCACGGCCAGGCTTGTCAGCTTCGGTTGGTCTGTACAAATCCCGTCACTCTCCGTATGTTTGGATTTCATGCATCTGGCATTGGGCGCGGGAATTGGCATCTTCTTATAATCGCCCCAAGTGGTTCTACTGATGTAGGTTGTTTTTGGAAAACGAGCCTGTAACACCAAACCAAACTCTTTAATTCAACATTCAAGGGCCTTCTCGATTCGGTCCCGGGAGGAGTGAGTCGTCACTACCTCACCTTCCTTCCCTGGCACCGTGGACCCTCCCCTCCGGAACGGGGGTCCCGGGGATGCTGTGTTTCCGCTCTCCCTTCGGCTCCGTGCAGCTGCCGGTGCGGCAGGGCCGGGATTATTCATTTCTGCAGCTCCAGGGCCCGGCAGTGCTGCTCCAGACTCGCTGCCCAACAGAGTATTAAAAAGGCATCAAGTGGAGTAAGAAAGCAATCCTAATCAATCAAGCTGATATGCTAATCAATCAAGCAGATATCCTAATCAATCAAGCTGATAGCTGGCTGACTTTTGATAGGAATAAACACAAAAGCGGCTTTGTTGGAAACTGTTTTGCTAATCTCAGCTCTGAGATGCAACGCGTTGTAGATTCTATACAAGTCCTTAAAAGTCACCATGACTCAAACTATTTCAGGGACTGTTTTGTGCGGATTCGTGTCTGTGCTGTTTGGTAGCTTGCACAAACCCTCTGAGGGTGAATAGCCAGGGACAGGAACGTTGTCCTTGGCTTGGAAATATAAATATCGCAGTAAAGGGACTCAAGGGGTTCAAATTCTGTAAAGTTGAGGCCCTCTGCTGGCATAGCGGGCAAGTCACCTGCCGCTCCTGGGAGCACTGTTCACGGGTAGGGGTCTGACGGGCGATGGGCTTTCTGCCTGGAATGTGTCTGCTTTCTCTTAGATCATTGAGCATTTGGAGAGGAGGGTTTTGAATGAATGCACATAACAAGACACGTGCTTCAACTGGGAAGTCTGCATTTCTGAGTTGTATTAAACCAGTTAATGCTTCCTTTTTTTTTTTTTTAAATATTTTTATTTATTTCTGAGAGAGAGAGCGCTCGAGAGAGACAGCGTGAGCAGGGGAGGGTCAGAGAGAGAGGGAGACACAGACTCTGAAATAGGCTCCAGGCTCTGAGCTGGCAGTCAGCACAGAGCCTGATGTGGGGCTCGAACCCACGAACCGCGAGATCATGACCTAAGCGAAAGTCGGACGCTTAACTGACGAAGCCACCCGGGCGCCCCCCAGTTAATGCTTCCTAATCACTTACTCTGCAGTGTATTCAACTATGTAAAAGCATCGTTCAAGAACAGATTCTGTCTGATGCAGCCTGGGCACAGCCGACCGTCAGGGCTCCCGAGCTTTTGTCTTCGGTGGTCCTGGGTTCGATCCGCGACTCCTCCGTCCACTCTGTCCCAACTTTGGGCCCGTTCCTCAGCCCTGGAGGGCTGTCGTGAGGCCAGTGGCCACGTGAAGGGCCCAGCGCTGAGATGCTCACAAGTTACAAGCTATTGTGTGTGTGCACGTGCGTGTGTGGCGCGCTTTAAAAATAAAGTGCATTCGGGAAATAAACAAGAGGAAAGAGGTTGGAAGCCTTGCGTGTGGTGCTCCTGGTTATTCCAGGGCAATTGTCTGCTCAGAATGGTCCGCTCGGCGGTGATTGCAGAAACGCGATTAGATTTTTTGCGCTCATTCAAGTGTCTCCTCTAATGACAAGGAACCAGTGTTTCCGGGCCTCCGTGCATCCCTGTGCCCCAGGGACGCTTTTTGCAGGAAAGTGCCGTCTGAGGGCACAGGCACCCCAGGCGGACCACGGAGGGGGCGTGGGGGGGAGCCCACACCTCCACTACACTCGTGGTCACCCAGATCTCACTCAGCACACACAGCCACGCCTCTTCCCCTGCCGTGACTCCTCCATACCTCCAAGAGGTCACGGCCACATTTTCCGAGGACCCGAGGAACTTGGGCAAAATTGGAGCACCCGGCCGGGCTCTGAGGTGGGTGAGAGATTGCTGTTTCCTGTGCTGAGCCACGTGGCCATCCGGGTCTGCTCCATGCACGCACCCCCCACCCACCCACTCACTTAAGACGCCCCTCCATTCCCAAGCGGCTCTGTCAGACAGGAGCTAACTAAAGGTGGCCCCTCGTGGGCAGAGAGGGCGCTTCCCTGGGATGCACCGGGGAGCTCAGACAGCAGTGTAGTCCGAGGCAAGGCCACCCCAGAGCCACGCAGACGAGGCTGCCTGCCCCTCTCCATTCTCATTGTTAACTCCTCCGGACAAGGAGGGCTTGGCTGGACTTTCAAAGGTGCATCTGGGGGCCCCTGGGGGCTCAGGTGGTTAAGCGTCCGACTTCAGCTCAGGTTACGATCTCACGGTTTGTGGGTTTCAGCCCTACATCGGGCTCTGTGCTGACAGCTTGGAGCCTGGAGCTGCTTTGGATTCTGTGTCTCCCTCTCTCTCTGCCCCTACCCCACTCATGCTCTGTCTCTCTCTCTCAAAAATGAATAAACTATAAAAAAAAATTTTCAAAGGTGCATCTGGCTCCAGAATGTGGAAAACGTGGGCCCGGGGCCCGCGCTCTCCCAGCCCCCACCCAACCCGAAGCTCAGGTGGGAGGCAGTGAGGGCCGGCACTCAGAATAGGGATGGAGGTGTGGGTTGTGGCCAGGGGGACAGCAGAGGGGGACCCCGTGCAGGCAGGCCAGACCCCACATCCCAGCCCCTGGCCCTGTGACCACACACCAGTTAGCCTGTCTCCTGAGCCCCAGATTCCCCCAGGCCACTGCTCTTCTCTGGGCTCCCAGAGAATGTGATGCAAACAGAAACGCCACACCTGTCTCATGGCAGACACAATAGGATGTTCCTATTTGTGTTGAACAAATCGTTACCGTGTGGCAATTTATTTTTTTTAGGTTTATTTATTTTGTGTGAGAGAGAGAGGGAGAGAGTGCGAGCAAGAGAAGAGCAGAGAGACAGAGAGAGAACACAGAATCCGAAGCAGGCTCCAGGCTCTGAGCTGTCAGCACAGAGCCCGATGCAGGGCTCGAACCCACGAACCGTGAGATCATGACCTGAGCCAAACTCAAGAGTCAGAGCCACCCGGGCGCCCCGCCCGTGCGAGGGTCTAGAAGCTGTGGGTTAAGGGCCTCGAGGGGTGTCGTGAAGCTGCCGCTCAGAATCTCAGATCGCCTCGTACGCTCAGCTCTTCCTCTCCAGCCTCCTCCACATCCTCGTTTGCCTCCCTTCTCCCTGCAAACCAGACAACAAACAAAAAAGGAAATTAACCCGAACAGCACGAGTCTCTGTAACCCGGGACTAGCTGGCGGGGCTCCTCACTGGGCTCGCTCTACAGTGAAATGATGCGGCTGTGAACTGTGCCGGCGGTGTGCACAGACCCCTCCCCGAACCCAGATTCACTAAGCGGTGCTCCGGAGCCTGCCCCAGTCATGCCATCCCAGGGCCACCCTGTTTTACATGCGGTTCCCTCCCGGGCAGGGGAGGGGAGCGGCGGGGTGCCCTCTGAGCCGGTCTCTGCTTCCTGCAGGTTCACCATGGAGCCCTTCTGTCCACTCCTCCTGGCGGGTGTTAGCCTGCCCCTCGCCAAGGCTCTCACGGGCAACGAGACCGCCCCAGCGGAGAGCAACTTGACCTCCACGACCGCAGGTGAGGCCCCAGCCCCCGCCGCTCACCTGCCCTTGCCGTACCCCTCCCTCCTGGTAGGCTCTCAAGACTGGGGGTGGTGACCGCGGGGGAGAAGCAGGCCCCCGCGGACGTCCTTAGTGAGCACCGAACTCGGAACGCCTCTAACAAGCAGGCTGGCCACGTGACTCAGTTGTTGGGAATTTGCCCAGAACAAAGCTTAGTGTTCAGCGGGCAGCGAGCACAACCTTGTGCTCAGAGTTGGTGTCCGCTTCGGTGGGAGGCGGGGGAGCAGAGCTTAACAATCCCGACCCCCGCGAGGGAGCCGATTCAAGCAGATCTAAATACCTGTGGACAAGTGCATCAGGGATATTTACACACTGACATGGCCGGTGAGCCGATCAGGAAATCAGGGGGAATACTTTCAGGCACGATACTGGTGTAGTGGTTAGATTCATGCTTTTAAAAGAAGAGTCCACGCATTTCGAGAGATGTGTGTTGAAGTCCTTCCGAAAGAAACGGCACTCGCTCTGGGAGCCGCTTGAGAAAGAGCCCGTGAGGAACATGAGGTAGGCGAGGCCAGAGCCCAGCACGGCTGCCTTGTCCCCGTCAGAAAGTGGGTGGCAGATACGGGGGGGTTCGCTGCTCTGTGCCCCTGGCTTTTCCGTAGTTTGAAAGTTAAGAGACGAGAGTAGGGACTCGAGTGAACAGATCCACGTGACAACACGGATGGACCCCGGAAACACGCTAAGTGGAAGACGCCAGACCACACGTGTGCCTCTGTGGGTAGGAAGTGCGCTGAACAGTCAGGGTGATGGAGGAGAAGGTACCGGAGTGCGTGGCTGGGCTGGGGGGCAAATGCCACGTGACCACCGGTGGGTGAGAGGTGGACGGGAAGATTCCAAAACTGGATGGTGGAGGCAGTGACACAGCTATGAATTAACTAAAAATCACTGGATCATATGCCTAAAACGAGGCGGGGGTGGTCTCGTCAAACGTTAATTTTGCATCAATAAAGTGAAATGAATGCCATGCGAGGCTGACGGGAAGAGGAGAACAGCGCACGGGCGGGTGCTCTTGAGTCACGTGACCCTTGTTCCGCCCAGCTCTACTGCTAACTGGCCCGGTGACCAGTAAGTTCCTGGTCCTCTCTGTGCCTCAGTATCCCCATTTGTGAGATGGAGATATAATAGTGCCTCCTTCCTGGCAATGCTGAGGATTCACGGGACCCCCGAGCTGGTGCCAGGGTGCGTCCACGTGGGCTGCCGCTGTGGTCGGCGGGGGTGTCAGGAGAGGCCCGTCACCCCGCCAGTGTCCTACAGCCCAGATACGTGGCTCTTCAGTGTCCCTTGATACCTCTTTCTTGGCTGTATGCCCAACACAGAGGCCCAACGGGTGAGTTCAAGGTCCCCAAGGACTAGACCCGGACTCCCTGGGCAACACACACACCTGCCTGGTAGACCAGACGCCCGCGTGTGGCTGCAGCCCTGTCCCGGGGCCGGCTTAGCAGGAGCCTGCAACCAGCAAGGCCTGGTCACTTGAGTCTGTGTCACGGGCTCTTGCCAGTCCCCGCATGCCTGCCCCGCCCCCTTCCCTGTGCCAGCCTGCGACTCCCAGGCATGAAACTCGGCCTTCTCTGATGGGGTATTATTTGTGTGTTGGCTGGTGTTCTCCGTAGAAACAGAATCAGTAAGACTTACGCTTATATTTTCATTTATATCTGTATCTGTATTGACATCTGTATTTATATTTATTACAAGAAACAGGGTCACATGACTTACGGTTGTAGAGTTCAGAATCCACGAGGCCAGGGAGCTGGTTTGAGTTTGAAGGCTGACGGGCTGCTGCAGAACCAGAAAGAGCGATGGCCCCGCTTGGAAGGCAGTGAGGCAGGAAGATTCCTTGCGACTCACAGAAGGCTCAGCCTTTTTGTTCTAGGCAGGCCTTCGACGGATTGGGTGAGGCCCACCCACAATGGGGGGGGGGGCGTGGCATCTTTCCAGAGACCACCAATTTCAATGCTAAATCTCATCCAGAAAGCACCCTTGTAGAAACACCCAGAACAGCGTTTGACCAGCTATCTGGCACCCCCCATGGCTCAGCTAAGTTGACCTTCAGCATTGTGCTTGGTTATCACGAGGCCTGGGGTAAACAGAAATTATCAACTTCCCTCCAGAAGAAAAAGCTTGAGTGAGACCATTAGAAATGGCCCCATTCAGGCAGGGGTCAGGGACTCAACCCCCATGCAGCCCAAGGGCTTCACAGGATTTTCTGAGCCCAGACACATGTCCTACAAATGCGCCCTTGGCCCCAAGTGAAGGGTGAAAGTAGAGCTCAGTCACTGACGCAAGCAGGCCCCCAGCGAGCACAGCCAGAGCCGCCCTGTCCCGGCTTTGCCAGCCAGAGAGATCCAAAACTGAGGACAGAGAAAGATGGGAGCCCCCGGCAGACAGAACTGTGCTTGTTACTGACCTTGTTTATTTAAAAAACATTTTTTAGTATTTATTTATTTTTGAGAAAGAGAGAGATGCAGAGCACAAACAGGGGAGGGGCAGAGAGAGAGGGAGACAGAATCCGAAGCAGGATCCAGGCTCTGAGCTGTCAGCACCGAGCCCAATACATGGCTTGAACCCACAGACCGTGAGATCATGACCAGAGCCGAGATCGAACACTTAACCACCTGAGCCTCTCAGGCGCCCCTTGTCACTGTGCTCATCTCAAGCAGGCCCTCTGTGTTCTGGGTCACTGGGTTCCACAGCCCGGGACCCTCCAGACCTGCCCTGAGGACACTGTGTCCCTGGGCCCAGCAGAGAGGGGCTGCTGACCCAAGGCTCAGCACCTGCAGAAACGCTTAACGATAACAGCAAACATTGTACCAGGAGAGCATCGTTTGTCCCCGAAGCGGAGACGCCAGAGTAGAGCTGTGTGGGCGTTTCCACAGCTGGCACCCAGGGCACCGTCAGGGTGACTCAGCCTCCCCCTTGGGCCTCTTCGCTTCAGTTAAAAAGAAAACGGTCGGCCAGCAAGATGGCTGTGGGTGTCAGGTGCTCCTTTCAGGGACAAGGAAGTGATGTCATGCCCCTGAGGACAGATGTGACCCTTCACCGCTCATTACAGCTTCTGCCTGGGGCCTTCATGGGCTTGGCAGTGGCCGCAGGTCATCAAGCAGGAGGGAAGTCTGCACTGGCTCCCGTTCAAGGTCTTGGTGATAGCAGGTGGCCAGGCTCCACTGGCCTAGAATTCCAGACGGGAGCCTGATCCCGGGAAGTGCCCTTTGAAACTTGAGCTGTTTCCTTTGTTCCTCGAACAAAATGTATCCAGTGATCATCAAGAGACCTTCCTTCGTGCAGGAGTTGAAGGTAAATACTCACAAACAGTATAATTAAACAGTGTTGTCCATATTACAGGAAGGCTTCCTAGAAATTAATAAGAAAAAGACAACCCAGTGGGAAACTGGCGAAAGCATATGACCAAGCATCATGCAGATATCGAATTGACTGTTTTATTAATCATGAAATGACGCTTTACTCTATAGAAATTAGGGAAAGGCAGAGTGAAGCGGTATTATATTATTTATCAGACTGACAAAAATGAAAAGGATTGCTAATAGCCAGGAGAGATGGGCACCATCATCCCCTCTAGGTAAGGACGGAAGCTGGAAATTTTACAGGGGGAACCTTGGCAGTTTCTGTTACAATTTAATTTTTTTTTACCATTTTTATTTATTTTTAAATTTTCTTTTTTTTAATGTTTTACTTATTTCTAGGAGAGAGAGAGAGAGAGACAGAGTGAGCAGGGGAGGGTCAGAGAGAGAGGGAATCACAGACTCCGAAATAGGCTCCAGGCTCTGAGCTGGCAGTCAGCACAGAGCCCGACGCGGGGCTCAAACCCACGAACCGCGAGATCATGACCCAAGCGAAAGTCGGACGCTTAACCGACCAAGCCACCCAGGCGCCCCCCATTTTTATTTATTTTTGAGAGACAGAGACTGAATGGGGGAGGGGCACAGAGAGAGGGAAACACAGAATCCGAATCAGGCTCCAGGCTCTGAGCTGTCAGCACAGAGCCTGATACAGGACTTGAACTCATGAACCTCGAGATCATGACCTGAGCTGAAGCCAGACACTTAACTGACTGAGCCACCGAGGTGCCCCACATTACAATTTAATATGCATGCACACTGATGCACAAAGTCTCCTTCTGGGAGCTTTCTACGGAAACACTTTCAAGATGAGCAGAGATAAAGATACAAGATGTAAAATCGTAAGTTAACATAAGCGAAAAAAGCTGGAAACAACCTAAGTGTCCATGGATATCACGGGTTATTCAGAAAGTGGAAGTCCAAGCCGCAGTTAAACAGAATGAGGAGGCTAGTGTGTGCTGACCCAGAAGCCTCCAAGACCGCCGACTGAACGAGAAAGCGCTGCCCCGATGCAGGGAGGCCTCTGCTTTTGCCGTTGATGTGTTTTCACACTTCGCTCTGCCTGGGGGACACAGCCTAGCCGGCAGAGGTTGTTTCCGGACCATGTTGTTTTACAAAATTGCATTTAGGTTGAATTACTGATCAATATTTATTTTTTTAAAAAATTGTGTAATGTTTTATTTATTTCTGAAAGAGAGAGACAGCATGAACAGGGCAGGGCCAGAGAGAGAGAGACACACAGAATCGGAAGCAGGCTCCGGGCTCTGAGCTGTCAGCATAGAGCTCAATGCGGGGCTTGAACCCACGAACCGTGAGATCATGACTGGAGCCAAAGTCGGACACTTAACTGACTGAGCCACCCAGGGGCCCCTACTGATCAATATTTAAAAATCAGATAAGGTTTACATAGCTGTGAGTTTCTTCTTTTTGGCAAGCCGGAAGAACTGGACAGTGGGGGCGGGGTGTACCTTCTGCCTGACCCCAACGGGAACGTCCCAAAAGATGGGGCATAGACTCCCCGGTTCTCCCAGCACCCCAGGCCTGCCAGCCCCTGAATGTTCTTTCCTATTCTCCCCCCCCCCCCCCCCCCCCCCCCCAGAACAGAGGCGGCTGCTGGCGCTTGTCCCTGTGATCTGCTGATTCTGATTCTGCCCATGCACACGGCCCTGCTCCGGGGACCTTGGGTCACTCAACCCGGGCCCTCACGGGCGGGCTATGGAAAGCCCACATCTGTAACTGTAGCCTCAACGGGAGGCAGCCCCCTGGAGCCCCCTGACGAGGGCCCCCAGTGCCCCTCGAAGCTCTGGGTGGTGCCCACACCCTCAGCCAGGTGCCCCAAGCCCTCGGACCTGCAAGCTAGCCAGCAGTCACTGCCAAGACGGACGCTGGCCCGGGGCAGCCTGAGGTCTGTGCAAATGCAGAAGTGAGGAGGCGAGAAGGGCCCCACCCATGCTCAGCGGCTGCGTGCAGCAGGGCAGGGGTGCGGTCAGGGTGAGGGGCACCCAGGCCCTCTCGGCCCCTCGGGATCAGCATCTCCCAGCTGGAGTTTGGCAGAGCAGGGTGGGGCCTCCATGGGTGGGCGAGTGGGGAAGCTTCCCCGCCCCGCCAGGACAGCCCCCCAGGGCAGCTCTGCAGTGGGTACGGCCAGAGGATGGGGGCTGGGGCACGCGCTCTGAGAGGCTCAGCCTGACGTCATCCGGCTTTGCCCAACAACTTGACCTGGGCTGTCACTGGGCAGACGGAAGGGCCTTGGCCTAGCCTGGAGCAAGGGGGCCTTGTTGGACCAGGTTTCTGGCCTCCAGGGCCACCTCATCACAGACCAGCTGTCTCTCAGTCGGTGCACTTCTGAACCAAACGGACCCTCGCGTCAGGAAAAATCGTCATTTATTAGAAACACATGCCTTGGACCTTACTGGGTGCCAGAGTCGCGCAAGGGCCTGGAGGTGGAGGTTGCTTGCAACCTGGGGGAGGGGGCGTGAGATACAAGTTAAGACCTTTAGAATACACGAGGAGGGGTGCCAGGGGAGGGGGCTGCGGTGCCCTCCCCTGGGCTCAGGGCCCTGCTGTGAGCTCAAGGCTGTGGAAGCCCATTGTTGCCTTTGAGGAACTTCCACTGCCTCAGAGTGAAGGCGGTCGCCCCCAGGGCCTGTCCATTCCAGGAGAGGAGGGTCTGTGCTTGGAGGCATACAGAGACCCCCTGGGATCCTCAGAAGGACAGCCAAGGGGGCTTCCTGGAGGAGGGGGAGTTTGAGATGCTTGCTGGTGGATGCATTTTGGTGAGGAGAGGGCAGCGTGGGCAGCTGCGGAGGCAGGGGCTAAGTCAGAACATCGCGGGCCAGGTGGCAGCCAGGCCATCGAAGCCCCTCAGAGTCTGGGTTCCCTGGGCAGGTCCTGGGCAGCCGGAGGCAGCTGTTCCTGGTCCAGGGAGGTGGGGCCTTCTGAAAGAGGAAAGTCAGCCTGGGCCTGTAGGATCGGGAGCTCGAAGCTTCTGGAGACCTGATCATGGCCACAGACCTCCCCCCAGCCCGGGGGCCAGGCTGTGCCCTGAGCTCCTGCCTGGCCCTGGGGGTGCCCCACGCCGTCCTGGGAGCAGCAAGGCCTCTCACCCTCCGCCCCCTTCCACCTCCCCATCCACCTCCCCAGGAAGGGGAGACGCAGGTGCCCCAGGACCCCGGGGAAACAGGTTCCTTGACAGGGCGGGGGGCTCCCTGTTGCGCCCTCACTGCCCCTTAGCCCCCACCGCGGCCAAAGTCCCCGGCCCCGCGGCTCACGCTCTCTTCCCTGTGTCACAGCGACTCATCAGGTGAGCACAAGGCACCGGGGTGGGGGGTGGGGTGGGGGTGGCCTCGCCTGGCCAGCTGTGACGTGTGGTCTGCTGTGGGGGATCCTTCTGTGCCGAGACCCCGTTTCCCCGTCGCCTGAGTCCTCGCCTCGTGTCCCCCGTGCCACCCGCAGGCCCTCCGGATCCCCGCACGCCGCAGCCCCTGCTGGCCTGGCTGCTGCTGCCTCTGCTGCTGCTCACCCTCCTTCTGCTGCTCGCCGCCTACTTCTTCAGGTAGGAGTGTCCCCGGGCGCAGGCGGGCTTGCCCCGACCAGCCCCGATGAGGAAATGAGCTCCTCCAGGCTGCACTGCGGGCGTGGGCCCAGGCGCAGGGCAGCGGGGCCGGGGACCGCAGGGGCCGGGCACACGCGGGGCTGGAGGCCGGTGGCCGGTGTGGCGGGGTCCGGCCATGAGCAGCAGGAAGAACTTCTCCCGGCTCACCTGGTGGGTATCCCCGCACCAGGGCTCCACGCCCCGGGGGTCAGCCCCGTGCCCAGAGCTAACCAGTCTGTGTGTCCCAGGTTCCGGAAGCAGAGGAAAGCCGTGGTCAGCGCCAATGACAAGATGCCCAACGGAATCCTTGAAGAACAAGGTACCGGCCGGGGGCCGGGGGGCTGGGGGACCGGGAGGGTTCGCTTTCTGGCCACGCAGGGGGCTGCTGGCTGCCTCTTATTTGAAATGTTAAACTCCTTGAGCTTTGAGACTCCTGTCCCCCTCTGCCCGGTGTAGCTGACGCTAGCGTTGACGGTGGTACAGCTTCACCATCTTGAAACTTTTCTCCTTTCTCTCTGCTGGGAGCAGACGTTCGAGACTTTCAGTTTGTGGCTTTGTTGGAAACACTGTGCACATCCTGTCCTTTTTACAGCGTTGTGACATGTCACGGTTTTCAGGAAGCCCTTGAAAACCATCCGAAGATGAGGCGGCCCGGTTCGGGCGCTCAAGGGCTCCCCTGGACTTCACGCTGCTTGCGGATCGTGATGCAAAAAGGGAGCTGGCCCGGCGCTGCGTGTGTGTGGCAGGGATGGGCCCAGCTGAGGGCATTCCCAGCCTTTCTTCAGGCTCAAGTTCGGCTCCGTGCCTTGGTGCTGCTTACTTACAAGGCACTTGTTCCTTTTCGCCCCAAGCGCAGGTGGCCCAGAAAGCTGGCGAGGCAGGGACTTTCAGAATGATTGGTTCACACCAGTGACTGTAACTTCCTGTAATCCGCTTGCTACCTAATAGTTCCACGGTTTGGGGGAGCAAACATGCGGTCAGGCTTCAGACGGAATTGCAAACTCGACCCCCAGATGATAAAAAAGAACGCCAGCCCCAAAGGACCTAGCGAGGGGCAGGCGGGCAGTCCCGGGTGCCGGTGGGACCTGAACATCACCGAGCACCTCGTGAGGGGCCGCTGTGGCCCGCGGGTGCCAACGTCCTGCCCCGGCTCGCTGCCGGCACGTTCCAACAGCCTGAAAGGGAGGGACGAAGGTGTGGCTGGCGAAGCCCAGAGGCCCAGCCAGACTCACTCTGATGCGTCTGCGCTTCGCATGAGCTCTGGGAGGAGTTGTTGGCTGGGCTTCAGGCGGCTCTGCAGGTGGGGACAGGCCCTTGGTGGGAGTGACAGCAAAGTGTTCACGTTGATGTTGTCAAGAGTGTCAGTCATTTTGCAGGAAGAGAAGCTCTGGCCAAATATTGCTCCTTTTGGCTCACCCTGGGTTGTGGACGGAATTTGTCCAGGGAGTCCCCTGCGGCCCATCCTCAATGTCAGTGCCTCCCTGCCCCCCACAAAACAGGGAGGGTTTCCTCTCTCTCTCTTTTTTTTTTTTTTTAACACTTATTTATTTGTGAGAGAGAGAAAGAGAACGCAAGCAGGAGAGGGGCAGAGAGAGAGGGAGACACAGAATGTGAAGCAGGTTCCAGCCTCTGAACTGTCAGCACAGAGCCCGATGCGGGGCTCGAACTCGTGAACTGTGAGATCATGACCTGATCAGAAGTCGGACGCTTAACTGACTGAGCCCCCCAGGAGCCCCAGGGAAGGTTTCTCTTATTTCTCCTGGGGCTTGTGGGGTTTGAGCAAGCTATTTGTCACAAGACAGGACTGAGGGACACCTACATCCTAACCAATTCCCGGTGTGTTCCCAGCTGAAACCAAAGTTACTCCTCCGTATTGATGAACGTATAATCGTTCTTCCTATTTCGAACCTGGAAAGTTGAGTTGGGGCATCAAAGTGCCCGAATCCTTGATAGAAGGAGCAGGGGCTGGGGGCTGGGCTGGAAGATAAGGCGTCTGTGGTGGGTGGGAGCTGGTCACACCGGCCAGAGGGACAGCGCTCTGGTGTGGTTGTATTATAAGGGGCGGACTCCGCGCTCAGCTGCTCGGCCCGCGTGGCCACGGCTGCGTGAGCTGAGTTGTGCCCTCCGGGAATGCGGTCCGTCCATCGGGTGAAGGGGTCAGCTGTCCGGGAATGTGGCTGAGCGGCCCCCATGTGTCTTCTGGTCCCACAGAGCAGCAAAGAGTGACACTGCTCAGCAGGTCCCCGTCGGGGCCCAAGAAGTACTTTCCCATCCCCGTGGCGCAGCTGGAGGAGGAGGTCCGCGTCCGGTCGGCCGACGACTGCAAGCGCTTTCGGGAGGAGTTCAGTGTGAGTTTGGAGGCTCCTTTGTCATCCTGTCCGGGGTCAGGGACTGGGAAACGCGGCGCCGTAGTTGAGGGTAGGTCTTCCCGAAGACGGGGTATGTGCGCACGGGTCACGATGCTGCCCCAGAGGGGCTTCTGGACGCCTGGCTTCTCCTGCGAGGTCCCTGCACCCCCTTCATTGCTCTTTCGTAAGATGAGACGGTTGAGTGAGATGTTCCTGAAGGCTCCTTCCAGCGCAAACCCTCTGACCGCTGTGTCCTAAAATCTAGTGTGACAGGGACTCGGTTGTCTCCCTAATGTGGAAGACCAGGGCCTGAGCAGGAAGCGGGTGACAGACCGGGGTGGAGAGCAGTAGAGCCCCCACCCGGCTTTCTAACGGGCTCCGGAGACCTGGTGCGTCGGGTTGGTGTAGGAAGCGCCCCTCTTCCGATCCCCCCTCGTCGCATGAACGCAACAGCCCTGGGGCCACGGGCTTCGCTTTGGTGTGTGCTCCGGCCTCTCCCTGTCTGCATCCTGCTACTGCCTGTCTGGGTGAATTGCCTCAGTGAACTTGGCAATGGCAGCAGCCGGCTAGCGCGGGTTTATCCGGCCATGACCGTCCCCACGGGGGCAGGCTGATTCTCCCAGCTCCCAACAAAACCACACGAAGGTGCGTCCGTGACGCCTCGTCCTGTGTGACTCAGTCTGTAGTCAGTGTCCTGTGACTGTGAATCTGCTGGAGAGACCGACATTGAGAGGTCGAGAGGGGGAGAGAGGGAGAGAGGCGCGCGGACGGGCGGGCAGGTAAGAGACATGGGTTTAGCCGTTCCGTGGTGACCCCTGAGCACCTCCTGGTTTGCTCCGCGCATCTTCCTCACGTCCCGCGCAGCCGCGTGCGGAGGGCTGAGCCCCGAAGAGGAGCGATGCAGCCGACGGCGCCTCGCGCAGCCTGCTGCCCCCGGACCCTGGCACATGCGCCCGCCCCTGAGCAGCCGGCCTCCACCGCTAAGACGGGCGCGGGGGGGGGGGGGGGGGGGGCGGGACTGTCACAAGGACCTCACGGCTCCCTTGTCTCCCACAGCACAGTGCTGTGCAGCTACTTACTCCAGGGACGGCGCCCCAGCAGACGTGGGCCCTTTCCCACAGAGGCATCCCGCGGGCGCGGGGCATCTCAGCGGCGCTTCGCTCGTTTTTCAGCGCCAGCCTCTCCTGCCCTTTCCCTTGCTTCCTTTTCATTGTTTCCAAATACATCTTCTATTTTGGAGAAATTAGGTCATCTCGAAAGACGGCTCCAGGCAGTATTGTTTGCAGCCTGTCAGCCTTAGGGAAGTTCATCCTCGGCGTCCAAAATAACCACCGAGTTTGCAGGGTGTGACTCGGTCCCCTCCTCTCCTGTCCCGTTTCCCCTTCTGCTGTGTTTTTCCGCGTGGCCGTGGGCTGGCCTTTTGCCAGCAGGAGGCTGTGAGTCACAGCCAGCTGGCTCGCCTGCCATCTCAAGAGTGAGGACAACCCCAGTGCAGCGGGGCCGGAAATAGGGTCAGGCGGTGACGCACCTGCCCCAGGCGTGAGCACCTCCGTCTGGGTCGGTAGTATTTCCATTGTCCAAAAATATAAAAAAAAATGCTTGTGTTAGGTTCATTTATTTGTTCTGAGAGAGAGAAAAAGAAAGAGGAAAAGGAAAAGAGAAAAAGAGAGAGAGAGAGAGAGAGAGAATCCCAGGCAGGCTCTGCGCTGTCAGCACAGAGCCCGATGTGGGGCTCGAACTCACGGACCGTGAGATCACGCCCTGAGCCTAAGTCAGTTGTTTAACCAACTGAGCCACCAAAATATCAAAATTAATGCAAGCAATCCATGCTGAACGAAATAGTACGATTGTAAATAAAGGCAAGATCATTCTGACTGATCTCTCCTGCGGTCCCAGGCTCCAGCAGGACTTGTCACCCCGCTGTCACCCATTCTTTGTCACCACACTGTCACCCATTCTTTGTCACCCCACTGTCACCCATTTTTTGTCACCCTACTGTCACCCATTCTGGTGTTATTTGAAGGTTTGGTGCTTTCGACATCACGCTTTAGATTTGAATTAAAATTTTTAAAAAATTTTTTTAAGCATTTATTTATTTTTGAGAGAAAGAGACATAGCGCGAACAGGGGAGGGGCAGAGAGGGAGGGAGACACAGAATCCGAAGCAGGCTCCAGGCTCTGAGCTGTCAGCACAGAGCCCGACGCGGGGCTCGAACCCACGAACCGTGAGATCATGACCCAAGCGAAAGTTGGATGCTCAACTGACTGAGTCACCCAGGCACCCCCAAAAAAGTTTTTAAATGTTTCATTTGGATATTATTTTACCTTGATTCCTGGGTTTTTTGGGTACCACTTTAGATTTTGCCTCCGAAGAAAGTATATCACTCTTCTCGCCCTCCCCTGCCCAGCTGCCCACTGGAGGCCTCTGTGCAGTGAGAGGTACGCAGAGGGGAGGAGGGCCTGGGCCCGGCGCTGGGGGGCCAGGGACAAGTCGACTGTAGTCTCTGGACCCCAGTTTGCTGCTCTCGTCAGTGAGAGCTGGTCATGTCTTTTTTTTTTTTTTTTTTAATGTTTATTTATTTTTGAGAGAGAGAGAAAGCACGAGCAGGGGAGGGCCAGAGAGAGAGGGAGACACAGAATCTGAAGCAGCTCCAGGCTCTGAGCTGTCAGCACAGAGCCTGACGTGGGACTCGAACCCAGGAACTGTGAGATCATGACCTGAGCCGAAGTCGGATGCTTAACCGACTGAGCCCCCCAGGCGCCCCTGAGCCGGCCAATCCCTAAGCCACCGTTTGTGTGGCTTCTGTCTTCTAAGCCTGCTGGAGCCTTCCAGGACCGGCGCACTCTTGGCTCTGCGATGACCCCCCCGGAGTTAGACGACTGTCCGCCCTCCCCCTCCTTGTCCACATCCTGAGTTCGAGTCCTACCCAGAGACCGTGAAAGGGACGGATGAGTCTTGAGCATGGACATCTGTGTGTTGCCGACCCAGAGCCTCAGGGAGCTGAACGAGTTTGGCGCTGGGGTCAGTGGTGTGGTCCAGGCGTGAATGCTGAGTCGGCCTCCCTCTTACCAGCCCAGAGCAAGTGGGCCATGTATTCAACCTCCACCTGCTTCAGTTTATTCACCTGCACGATAAGGATGCTGCCGTCCCCGAAGGATTGTCCGAACTTGTGAAAGAGGCAGATGTGTGCCCAGCCTCGCCCCATGCCTGCACCACGGGCATCTGGGGGCTTTTAGGATGACTCCTAGGGACACCCAGTGGCACTGTCTCGACCCGCCATGACAGAGGGCCACCCCAGCAGAGTCTGTTCCAGATCCCCAGTTAATACCTCGGCAAGGGAGTGCTGTTCAGGCCAGGACCGCCCCTCCCCCACCTCAGACGAGTCTTCCCGGCTCAGACCAGCAGCTCATTCCACGCCCGGGGATCCAGTGTGTTGTAGAAAGGTGCAGGGGAGGCGTGAGCCAGAGCCAGCCCCTGGAGCATGCGGGGACAGTCCCCACCGGCCGCTCTCTGTTCCCCTCATTCACTACCACCTGCCCAGCGCTGCGGAGCGGGGAGAGAGGCAGCGGCATGGCCCGGTGCCCCTGTGTGCGCTCACTGAGATGAAACCCCAGCCACCTCCAGCAAGCCGCACACCAGCCAACCCCCTTCGGTCCATTTGTGTCATCACACAATCAATCGCGAGGCATTTATTGACCCCTCACTACCTGCATGGCTCCCGCTGGGCGCTGTGGGGGTGACCGGGTCCCAGCAGAGCCCGCCCCGGGTGCTGCCCCGTTTCCCCTGAGCAACTCAGAGATTCGAGTCTGCAGATGGACAGCGGGTGGAAGTGATGGGCAGCAGTCATGCCGTGTGCTTGGATACGGAGCTACGCCCCACACACAGAGCACCCGGCCTCTCACCCCAAGTGGCCCTCCACGCAGCCCAAAAGGCCGGTATTGCTATCCCAGGCTTCATACCCGGGTCTCAGGCCACGGGGGGGGGGGGGGGGGGGGAGGGGGCACAGTTGGGTCCGCCCTCCACACCTCCGCGCTCCAGCATCCCCACACACAGCACCACAGCCACCCCACCTTCCCAGGAAGACAGAGGCTTCTTGGGTTCTCTTTTTCTTTTTAATGTATCATTTGTATAGACTTGAATGTCTAGAGTCTTTTTAGGCTTATGGAAAAGTTATGCGTGGAGTATAGGGTTCCCCTGTAGCTCGCCTGTCCCCGCACAGGTTTCCCAGGCCAACAGTGACTCCTGTCCGTGCCCTGCATGTGTCCCAAGTGATAACTAATGTTGACTCGTCACTGACCGGCCGACATCCAGAGCTGGGGAGCTGGTGTGACACGTTATGTGGGTTCGGACAAACCACCTTTATACTAGTATCATACCTCGTTTTTATTTTCAGGGATGGGGTCAAGAAAGCTTTCGAGGATAGAAAGAGAGAAGTCTGTAGAATGCTGCCACAGATTCTCTGTTTAGCTCAGGTCCAGAAAATCAGTGTTAAGACAGTTTTGATAAGAACCAGGAATTTTGAGGGGCGCCTGGGTGGCTCCGTCGGTTGAGCACCTGACGTCGGCTCAGGTCATGATCTCAGAGCTTGTGAGTTCAAGCCCCGTGTCGGGCTCTGTGCTGACAGTTCAGAACCTGGAATCTGCTTCGGATTCTGTGTCTCCCTCTCTCTCTGACCCTCCCCTGCTCGTGCTCTGTCTCTCTCTCTCTCTCTCTCTCTCTCTCTCAAAAATAAACATTAAAANTCTCTCTCTCTCTCTCTCTCTCTCTCTCAAAAATAAACATTAAAAATTAAAAAAAAAAAAAAAAAAAGAACCAGGAATTTGGGCAGAGAAGGTGCTGGTCCCAAGGCCCCCACCAGGCTCTGCCTGTCGCCATCCAGTTCAGTGAACCCAAAACAGAACAAAGAGGACACTGGGTGGCAGGGGCTAGTCTGTGATGAAGAAGCACCCCCGCCCCGCCCCGCCCCGCCCCAGGAGAGGGAGGCTCTGGGCACCTGCGGGCGGCGAGTCCAGCCCTTCTGATACATGGTGTGGATAAGCCTAGGGCCGCGGCAGCACTTGTGAGGTCTGCCCCCGTCTTCCGGGACTTCGCACTTGAGGAAGTGCAGTCCTCGTGGTCAGCTCCAGGCCACACTGCAGGCCTCCCCGCAGGGCCTGCTGCTTGCAAGCCAGGTGACTCTGGGCGAGTCTGCAGCAGCCTTGGGGGTCAGTCTCCTCGTCTAGACAAAGGGGCGATGCTAGCGTCGTCTTGTAATAGGTGAGTTGTGGGCCGGGGCGGGTGGCCCAGCCCCCCCAGGGACCGGCACAGCGAGGCTGCCCGGTGAAGACTGACACTCGCTTCTCGGCTTCCAGTGTCCCCTCCCCAGTCCAGTCCGTGTTGAGGTTCATGTTGAAGGACGTGATTCAGGGGTTCGAAAGGCTCCTTCGCACAGTGCCCTGCGAGGGGCCCTCCTGCGTGCAGAGGCGTCCCAGCAGCCAGCGGATGCAGGGGGGTGACGGGGGTGACCAGGAGTGGGAGAGGCCCCAGCAGCTGCAGGACTAGAAGTCAGGGAGCCCGGGGTCACCCGGGGTCACGTCTGCGGAGCCGCAAGTCAGTTCCGGGGCGCTGGCGCCTCACCTTCCTGTCCTCATCCGAGGCAGGGGGCAGTAGGGCAGGGTTTCTGATGCCAGGTGTGCACACAGGGCCCCGGGGGGTCTTGTGCTGGTCCGGGGCGGGGCTGGGGTCTGCACTTCCCACACGAGGCCAGCCGGGCCTTAACCGCTGGCCCAGGAGCACACGGCGCCTCAGGCAGGAGCCCCGCATCTGAGGTCCTCGCGCACCCTTCTGCGCCCCTGAGCCCAGCCCCAGGGGCACGGCGGGCCTGTCCAGCCCCGGGGCGCCGGGACCCTTGCCCTGCCCTGTCCTGGCTCAGAGGGCCCCGGGCTCAGTCTGTATGTGTGGAGTGACCGCCCTAGGCCAGGACTTGTGGCTCCCAATGGTTTGGTGACTTGAAGTCCCTGCCTTCAGGCATCCGAGGGCCCAACTGTGAGGTCATCGCCATGTCCACGGCTCACCCGGCCCGCTGGCCAGGACCCTGGCGCGCCTGCGTCTTCCTCACGTCTCTGCCCAGTGCCCGGCACAGCTCGCGGGGCAGAAAGGGTGGTGGACTGCAAGTAGTTTGCTCCAATGGTTTCCTAATCCCCGTGCGCATCAGGGGAGTGGACGTGAACGCTGTGTTTGGATTCATCCCTTTTAGCGCTAACTGTGTGTTTTCTTGTAGTCGTTGCCATCTGGACACGTACAAGGAACTTTTGAACTGGCCAATAAAGAAGAAAATAGAGAAAAGAACAGATATCCCAACATCCTTCCCAGTAAGACTTTACCTTTTTTGCATGATTGGTGGCATTTGGAGTAAACTGGACATTCCTTTGTAGCTCCCGGGAACCGTGCCTGTCCAGGCCGCACGACACTCCCGGTGCTCGGGGACGAGGGCCCGGGCCAGCACCGCTGCTTGGGGCTCGTACAGGGAGGTCTAGGGAGCCCCGTCCCCACAGCGGACTCGGGCCACCTCTGTTGTCCTGGGTCTGGCCACCTAGCCTGTGATCGATGTTGAGACTGGGGCTGCCTAGGGGCCAAGGGGAGCGTCCCCCGCATGGGCTGGCAGAGCCCTGCTCCTGGGCCCCGTCCTGAGCCACAGTCTTGTGCTGCTGGTGGCCCTGGGCTCGTCCCCCCTCAGACCCTGTGCTCTTGGCCACCCTCAGTGTGTCCCCCAGACCAGGGACAGTAATGACAGCTTTGTGGGAGGGCTTAGAAACGCCAGCAGCTAAACGGGGCCATGGGCTGCGGGGTGCGGGGTCCAGATAGCTGACAGATCTGTCCCCAGAGGTGGCTGGACGAGGCAGCGTTCACAGCCTGCCTCGGTACCAGGACAGACCTGGAGGTTCCAAGCTGCCTTCGGAAGAGCTGGCCGAGGAGGGTTGTGGATTTCTTCGTTCGTCTGGAGCCCCTTGTCGGCTTTGCCCATCAGGCTAACAGAAAGGCAGCCAGGGAGGGTTTCGATCCTGAGCCCCAGGCCTCCTCATTCCAGAGGACCTCCCCGTTCTCAGCCAGAGCCTCCCTAGGAGCAAGGCAGCCAGGGTGCAGTGGGCGCAGTGCACTGGCTCCTGGTTGCATTTTAAGATGAGAGTGAAGCCCCTCTGTTTGTAGGCACGAGAAGCTGTGGTCCGCCCGATTTATGTGGCGTCTGCGCTCTCAGCACTTAATAGAAACAATTCTTTTGCTCTTCACAAGCACAGGATTTGCACAACTCTTTTTTTCAAAGGCCTCCCGTGAGTCTATGATCCAAGTAAAGTGAGAAATTAACCAAATAGTCTTCTGGCTAGAATGTATCTGGGTAGGCAGCCGAGGGAGCAGCAAGGCGCCGGGCAGGGGCTGGGCAGTGAGGAGGGGGCTCGGACCAGGGGTAGACTCTGGACACACAGGGGAGATCAGATGGGAAGGACTTGCTGTTGCACCTGGGTGGGTTATCAGAGAAGGGGGGAGGCAAGCCTTGGTCTGAGCGGCTCAAGGGAAAGGAGAACCATGGGGGGTGGTTTGGGGTCTTAGGAATATTTTGTGTCAAGTCAAATCGGGCCATTTGGAAATTAGTATTATTTTCTACTATTAATTTGACGAAATAGCTTCCTTTATTTTCTATTATTAGTTAGACTAATTAGTTTCCTTAATTAGTTTAAATTATGCGTTGACCTATCGAGTGCGTATGCTGAGGACCTATTCAGCGCCAGCACTTTTCCAGGTTCCTGAACCCCGCTTGTCTCTTACTCACTAAACCCTTAGTTAAAAATGTTTTTAAGTTAATTAATTTATTTTGAGAGAGAGAGAGAGAGTGTGTGTGCTCATGAGTGAGCAGGGGAGGGGCAGAGAGAGAGGGAGAGAATCCCGAGCAGGTGGCTTAGAGTCTGATGCAGGGCTCAGTGTCACAAATAGTGAGATCATGACCTGAGCCGAAATCAAGAGTCAGATGCTTAACCGACTGACCCACCCAGGTGCCCCATAAATCCCTTTTTTTTAAAGGTGACATCCACACTGATAATTGAGAGTATTTTGGGGCGCCTGGGTAGTTCAGTCGGTTAGGCGTCTGACTCCTGATTTCGGCTCAGGTCATGATCTCACGGTTTGTGAGTTTGGGCCCCGAGTTGGGCTCCTCACTGACTGCAGGGAGACTGCTTGGGATTCTCTCTCTCCCCCTCTCTATGCCTTCCCCTGCTCATGCTTTCTCTCTCTCTCTCAAAATAAATAAAACCTATATATATATATATATATATATATATATATATATTTGGTGACACCTCAATGGGAGCAGAATCAATGGCCAGGTGTGGAAATTACCTGCACCTCGCCCCCTGATGGCAGATGTGATGGTCCAGGGTGGGGCACCACCTCCTGAGGGTCCCTAACCTGGAATAGCAGCGCCTCCCCCTGCACGTTTTCTCCAGCCCGTGTTCTCCAGCTTGTGCTTTGGAGGGAAGTTGGTCTTTCCTACAAGTATAAATGTGTGAAAATTCTGTCCCCCCTTCCCCCGTCCCTGGCTGAGGGTCTGGCGCCAGCCCTGCTCTGCCCAGGAGCACTGAGCCAGAGGAAATTGAGGGTGCTGGCGGTCACTCCGCCCAGATGAGAGGTATTTCACGTTGATTGGACCCTGGGGTCTGTGGAAGGCAGCATGGGGACACTTGGGGACACTTGGGATGTACCCTGGGAGTGGCCTACAGGCCACCATCTGGGTAGCATCTGGCACCAGTAAGACACAAGCTGAAAGAAAGGGGTCTGAGTAAATTGAGGGGTTGGCCTGAGATGACCCCAGGGCCGGCTAGGCATCCAGGACAGGAACGGGCTGATTCGCTAGATGTTGCATGAGATGGGCATCTCAGGTCTGTCCCACACCCTGCCCGGGATGAGAGACTCCATTCTTGCTCAGGGCAGGGTTAGGGTCAGCGGGGGGTGCGAGGGGCTGAGACCTGACTCCCACAGCCCTGGGCACCATCCAGGCCTCTCCCCATCCCTCCCCCAAGCTGATTTTGGCTGTAAATTTACCAGATTTATTGCTTTGTGTTTTTTTAAGTTTACTTATTTTGAAAGAGAGAGAGCTGGGGAAGGGGAGAGAGAGAGGGAGGGAGGGACAGAGAGAGAGAGAGAGAGAATTAGAAGCAGGGTCCATGCATTGTCAGCGTGGAGCCCGATGTGGGGTTCGATCTGACACTTAATTGACTGAGCCGCTCAGATGCCCCTGAATTTACCAGATTTGTAAGAGGCCCCTCGGCCCAGGAGCCGAGTCATGGAAGTGGCTCTAGGGAGCTTAGAAGACAGAGATCAAGATGCCTGGTGTGTCTGTGAGGCAGGGCTTTGGAAAAGCTTGGCGGCCGGGGGGTAGACAGCACCCTCTTATCTGGGAGAAAAACAGCAACAGCCGATAATTTCAGGAAATAGTGTTTTGAAAGTGAAGTGTGACTTTCAGAATAAAAAGACAGGAAGCTCTTAGACACTGCAAGATTCTAAATCTAACCAGAAGGCTATTTTTTACCCTCTGCTTTCTATAGCTGTTCTCAAAGCGGAAATGCTTCCCAATTATTTTCAACCGGCTTCACGCATGTCCAGCGGGAGCCGTATCTGCTTTAGGGCTGTCAGCCCCTGAGAAGGACGGTCTCACAGAGACTGTACGTTTGGGGGCTGACATCCTGGCTGCCCCTTCTGGCCATGACTTTCCCTGAAAGCCCCAGTGGCCGTGCTGCCGGGGGGCAGGGCAGATCTGGCCCAGCCAGCGAGCCGGTGCCCAGCCAGCAGGTGTCTGAGGCCAGCGGTGCCTTCCGGGAATGCGGAAGACGACAGCGACGGTCCAGACACCTTGTGGCAGACCCGCCCGCAAACACGCCCTTCTCAGTTAGTGTCCCTCTCTCGGGACGAGCAGGGGTCAACAGGACAATGCAGATAATGCAGTAAAGACATACGGAGTGCTCACTGAATACCAAGCCCGTGAGGCGTGCAGGGTGAATGACCCGGGAGCGGCTCTGACCCTTGACCCCGGCCCCGGGCCGAGTCTGGGTGTCCTCAGGGTTGTAGTCCTGCGAGAAGCTGCCGTGCAGCTAGAAGCCGCAGCACAGCAGCTCGGGGAACCCGGGCCCGGGGCTGCGACACCGTGAAGGGCCCGTGAAACCATCTAATTTCCTTTTAAACCAGAAAAAAAAAAAAAATACACGTAATCCGGTCTGGTTTACATTAAGCTTTATACTAACAAGTGACACAGTTGTAAAACAAAACATTTGTTTATTTGTCTATTTTTTTATGGAGAAGGGGCCCATGAAGGCAGGAGTGACAAGGACCCACCAAAGTCCCAATGGGGGCTCTGGAAGAAATTTCCGGAAATGTGTGTCTGTATACACACACACATGGCCCACAAACACATACACATCAGACCCAGGCGTACAGAGAAAACACACTTAACACACACACCACACCTCCACCTACCACACACACACATGAACGCCCTCACATACCCACACACGGGGAAAACACCCATCACGCAGCCACACAGAGCCCTCTGTGGTCAGCCCTCCCGCTGGGCAAGTGCTTGTTCGACAGGCCGGAATCTTCCAGGCAGGTGGCCCACCAGGCCCGCCGGGGTCTGCGTGAGTTCCGCCCACCCTCCAGCCCTAGGGCCAACTCAAAGGGTGGGGATGGGGGTGTGGAGTCGGCTGGTCCTTTCCCCGGGAAGCCCGGGAGGGTGGACCCCAGCCCTTCTGTCTGGGGTTCTCCTCGGCGCGGAAACACTTAATGTAGGGGCCCAGCTGGGGTTTCGGGGACTATGGCGATCTCACTGCGGGGTCCCAGCACGCGCCGCTGTTCTGTCTCTATGGGAGACCCAGCAGCCTACGCTCCTGGGCACGCGTCCCTCTGCTCTCATCCGCGGGTTTTACGGGCCCCGGGTCAGGGCGGGGCACTGTCCTCAGTGCCGAGACTCCGTGTTCAATGAAACAGGTGTGTTCCCACCCTCATGACACAAAGGGTCTCAGGGGAGACTTTAAAAAGGACGCCTCCTCTGTCCCCGTGATCACCCCTAAGACCCGCTCGTGTCCTGTGCGGTGTTTAACGCTGTAGATGGAAGAAACGTATGGCACCCACGATTTCCTTATCCTGATATCGTGTTTCCTTTTTTCTTTTAAACAGATGATCATTCCAGGGTGATTCTGAGCCAAGTGGATGGAGCCCCGTGTTCAGACTACATTAATGCCTCCTACATAGATGTGAGTCAGCCGCTGTCCTGCCCCCGGCCCAGGCTGATGCACACACCTGCATCATTTGGGGACTGAGTGAGAAGCGTGACTTTCCTCTCTGGGGCCAGGAATGTAAATATTCACAACCTTCCTGGGCAGTTTGGCCACAGCGCAGAGAGCACAGTCACCCAGGCCTTTTGAATTAGCATCTGTCTGGGGTTTCAATGTCAGGAAACAGATAAGCACGACAGATGTTTGTTACAACATTCTTTATATCACTGACCAAATAGAACAAGAGGAATCCGTTGAACAAACTATGGTGAAACCATATGCAACGGAGTAAGAATTCACTTTAACTGGGGCGCCTGCAGAGCTCAGCGGGTTAAGCCTCCGACCTTGGCTCAGGTTATGATCTCACGGTTCGTGGGTTCGAGCCCCGCGTCGGGCTCCGTGCTGACAGCTCGGAGCCTGGAGCTGCTTCAGATTGTGTCACCCTCTTCTCTCTGCCCGTCCCCTGCCCACTCTCTGTCTCTGTCTGTCTCTCTCTCAAAAATATATAAAATTAAAAAAATTTAAGAATTCACTTTAATTGAACTTTCAATATAAATTATAAAATTATCATAAAAACACAACGTAGGAGAATTTGTACCTGTTAACCAGTTAAAAGTAACTAAATGTGTGCCTGTGTATGTGAGTGCCTGGGAAAGCATTCACAGGAAAAGTCTACAGCAGAATGAACGAAAAGTAGCGCTAGTTCTGAAATGACTAGTGGGTTTCCTTATTTCTGTGTTTTCCACGTGTCCCGTGATCAATATGTGTTACTGCCCAAACTACAACAAAATCCTTCAGCAAAGAACGTTACGAAGAATTACAAATCCGATTTTGCTTTTCTAGGGTTACAAAGAGAAGAATAAGTTCATAGCAGCTCAAGGTAAGCGTTTTACTGTCACTTTCAGAGCAGGATTTTGGTAAACTGATGTGGCTGCCGCCTCGTCCTTATGTGACACCGAGCCCCGGGGCTTCATCTGGGCTTCTTGTATGTCTGTCTTGCTGCGACTGTGTAGCCTGATTGCTGTCTGTCCACGCTGTCCCCCGGCACGGGCCACGCAGGGGCGTCCCGCATCTCGCAGAGCCTCGCGATCCGAGGCTGGCGTTCCGCTGACCCCGAGTGTCCGCGTGTCCTGAGAGCTGCTGGGAAACGCCGTGTTCACCTCCGCCTCTCAGCAGAAGCCTTCTCGGGTCATTCTGTGCATTCGTTTGCAAAGCTCTACGCCAGACGATGAAGCTCGTGTACACGCAGAGCTTCAGAAGAACGGACGGGTTGGAGCCCCTGAGAGCCTAGGTCCCCCTCCGCGGTTGGGCCGCCAGTGGGGGGGGGGTTGTCGTCATTTCTAAGAGTAGGTGTAGCCGGCGTGTTAGATGCACATCCACGCAAAGCAGACGTGCAGACAGACACACAGACACGAGCCAGTTTCCGCACCTGCACGGTTCAAAGACAGGGCACCGGGAAGGTCAGTGGTTATCCAGCCCTGAACCTCAGCTGGGCTCGGCGGGTGGGGAGGGGGAGTCTCTTATCAGATCAGGGCCCCACCCCCACCCCCCGGGGCACGTTGGCTGTGGAGGCGCACCCTTCACCTTGCACACAAGCCGCCTTGCACGGGCAGCACTTCCAGTGTGACACCCGTCCGGCCGGCCAGAGGTGGCGGCCCCGTGTGCTGTGCTGGTACCGCTGGGGCTGGGGACGTGGAGCCACCCCCGGCTTTCCTGGGCTTCTGCCCTCGCAGGCAAGGGTCTTTCGGATAGCAGGTCCCCAAAGTCAGTGTAACATCAGAATCACTTTTTTTAAACGTACATTTTTAAAATGTACGTCCCTAAGAAATAGGTAAACACAGACACATGTACCCAGAGTACAGTGTCAGAGAACCTGACAGACACGAGCCGACACAAACAGACGGTGTCTCTCCTGTAAGAAGGGGAGGCAGCCGGGGGCTGAGGCATGTCACTGTCTTCCTCAGGGTCACAAAATGGCTGCTGCATCTCCAGGCATTGTGTCTATATTCAGGCAGGAAGGAGGGCAAAGGGCAGAGGACTTTCTTCTGGGGACCCTTTATCTTTGGTTCAGACCGCTCCCCGGGAACGTTAGCCCACATCCCACTGGATGGCACTGAATCATCGCCAGCTGCGAGGGCAGCTGAGAGATGAGGGAAGGGGGTTAGATGTGGAGGCTGAGCCGGTCAGCCTGCAGCCCATCTGTGTCTCTGTCTGCGTCTGTCTGTCTCACACACACAGACCCTTGCGCAATTCCGGAGGGGGCGCTGGTATGCTAAGGCCTTGCTTGAGGGGCCCCCTGAGCGGCTGCACCCTGCACCCCATTCTCCAGATCCAAACCTCATCTGAATCCCCTTGATTGCCTGTGAATGGGGTCACCCCCGGGAAGCTGCTGTGTACCTGCCCCAGGACATCCCGGCCCCGGGATCCGGTGGGGGGGGGTTGTCCAGGGGTGTGGGCAGTGGGGGCTGGCAGGGAGGCCGCACCCCTCCGGGTGGGTGGGCCAGTCAGCCCTTTTGTGCCTCGGAGGAGGAGCAGTCCCAGGGCTCTGAGGCCAGAGTGACGGGGGCCACCCAGACCCTCTTCAGGTCTGACTTTGGGATCCTCCTCTGCCTGCAGGCCCCAAGCAGGAAACAGTGAATGACTTCTGGAGGATGGTCTGGGAGCAGAAGTCTGCCACTATTGTCATGTTGACGAACCTGAAAGAAAGGAAGGAGGTGAGCCAGCCTACTTACTGACTCTCAGGCTCTACTCTAAGCTTCTGGGGCTTCGCTGGGGGCTTGCTCACCACATCCTTTTCCTATCCCTCTCCCTTATCGCTGCAAAGAAGAAGAAAAAGCCCCAGGGGCTCACGAAATAAATAGTCTGTGTTCCAGGCATCTCACTGCTCTGCGCGGTGACACACACATGTCACAGAGTTAGCTCTTTCTTCAGCCGAGAGCCCCCCTCCCCCGGCCCGGCTGCCCCCACCCCGTGCCCCGGAGTGTGGACCTCAGCACCCAGAGACTTAGGTGCCGGGCATATTCTACTGTGGGCCCCGGACTGTAAATAAACACGGATTTCCTGCTTATCATCCACACAAGAGACTGTATTTGGAACACAAGGTATTGAAGGAATGCCAAGTTGTCATCCCTGTGTATTTAATTAGCTATTTCTTTTTATTTTAAATTTTTTAACGTTTATTTTTGAGAGAGAGAGGCAGAGTGAGCGGGGCGGGGGGGAGGGGCAGAGCGAGAGGGAGACAGAATCTGAAGCAGCTCCAGGCTCTGAGCTGTCAGCACAGAGCCCAACACGGGGCTCGAACTCACAGACTGTGAGATCATGACCTGAGTTGAAGTCCAACGCTTAACCGACTGAGCCTCCCAGGCGCCCCTTTAATTAGCTGTTTCTAATTTAAAACGTGATGCGAGGACATGAGAACTTGAAGCCTCTATAAAGAAGGTCAAGCGGGTTCAGGTCCTAAAGGGGACAGACCCTCCTCTGGCCTGCGCTGTGGGGGGCGGAGGGCGCAGGGGGGCGTGCCCCGGGGCAGCACACAAACCCTGCCTCCTGGGGTTCAGGTGCCACCGGGAACAGAAGGCAAGTAAACAGACACTGTGTCGGGAGGTGTCAGGAGGACACATAAAAAATGACAGAGTGAAGGGCCCCTGGGGGGCAGGGAAGGGGAGGAGAGCAAGGCAGACAAGTACTTAGGGGCCTGGGCCTGAGGCTGGGGACTGGGTGGGGTGGGGGCCATGCAGGGGCTGGGGACTGGGTGGGGGTGGGGCACTGGGTGGGGGTGGGGTGTGCAGGGCTGGGGGGGCACTGGGTGGGGTGGGGCACTGGGTGGGGGTGGGGTGTGCACGGCTAGGGGGGCACTAGGTGGGGGTGGGGCACTGGGTGGGGTGGGGCATGGGTGCCTTCCAGCCTTTCCCTTCTTCCCTACGGGCACAGACCCCTGCGGCCTAAGCAGAGCAAGGGTGGTTTCTAGAGCAGGAGGGAGGGGGAGGCGACCCCAGAAGGAGGAGCAGCGCCCCGTGGGCGTGCGGCAGGGGCAGCACCGAATCTGAAAGGCTGGAGGGAACGTGACCGAATCGGGCCGGAGAGAGGCCCCCGCGCAGGCTGCTGTGATCGTGGGGGCAGGAGCACTCTGGCGCCAGCACCCAGGGCCCCCCCAGAACCGCGAGCGACGGGTCAGCGAACTGGGCTGCGGGCTCGGGGGACAGGCGGCCCGCGGAGGGTCTCCGCAGAAAGCAGCGTTTTCAGACGTGAGCTCCTCCCCAGCGGGAAGGGGTTGCAGGCTAGAAGGAGACTCGCCAGACAGCGGGACACTGTTCTAGCATGTTCCAGAGTGAGACCCAGAGCAAGGTGGTGGCTGGCGGGGGAGAGGAAGGCTCTGCACGGTGGGAGACGGCCGGCCGCCTGGTCCCTGCCTGGGCTGCTCTCCCTGTGGCAGGGGACCCGCTGGCCAGGCCCCGGCAGCTGGGCTCAGGGGAGGGGGAGGGCCGCCCTCCAGGATGGAGGTAGCGCCAGAGGCCGCAGGCCGACCCCTCCCCTCCCCCAGCGCCACCCTCACTGCTGTGCTTTATGCCTTCCGAAAGGCACAGGAAAGAGCCTCCAGTGACTGTTTCCGGTTGGGTGGGATGGCGTTTTTTTGGGTTTCCAGGGCGGTTGGGACAGGGCTGGAGAGGGTCACCCTTCTCAGGGTGCGAATCCTGGCCTGTGCAGGAGACGGGGTCGGGGAAGGAAGGCTGAGCCCCTCCCACGCTCTCAGCAGGACCCGGCGCCCAACCACCAGGGGGACGCTTCACAGGGAGCCCTGGGTGCCCTGGGACCCACGGGGGTGGGGGAGGGGCTTGTTTACAAACATGCGACCCAGGGAGACTCAGAGAAGTCTCCTCCCCCCGCCCACCCGCAGGCCCGCATGTTGCCCTGTTACTGGACGTTTTCTCTCTGATCTGTCTCTGAAGCCTCCTACTGGATTTTTCCATTTCTGTGACTCAGAGCCGGTCGCCTCTGTATCTCGATTTTCACCATTTCGGATGAGATCATTTCTCAGTAGAGTTCCCTTTTCTTAATTGCTTACCCTTCTCTCGTTGTCTCCCTGGCTTCCACATCCTGGCTAAACGTTGTGAAATGCAGTTGCTGTGACATCTTGTGATCTGACCAGAGGGAGGGGACCGCGGGCCGTGGGTGAGACCAGAGGGCAGCGGGTGGGGAAGCGGCCATGCGCACAGCCCTGTGGGGGCCGCAGAACCCGCGCCTTCCAAGGGGAGCATCTCAGGAGGCCATAGAGGGTCCCCAGGAAGCCAGGACTGGCCCACACTGGCACCTTTGGGTACTTGCTTCTCCTCAAGGTGCATCCGAGACGCCCCGGGCAGGGAGGCGAGGTTGTCCTCTGGCGCAACATGCGACTGCTGGGCTCTGGTGAGCGCCGAGCTGCCTTTTCTCAGAAGACTGTTAGTGCTCGTGACTTATCAGCTGTGCCGCTCGTGGGCGACTTCCAGAATAAACCGTCCGATGTTTATTTTTAATTTTTTTACGTTTATGTATTTTTGAGAAAGGGGGGGAAGGGTCAGGAGAGAGGGAAATACAGAATCTGTAGCAGGCTCCAGGCTCCTCGCTGTCAGCACAGAGCCCGACGCGGGGCTTGAACCCACGAACCGTGAGATCATGACCTGGGTCAAAGTCGGATGCTTACCGGAGCCCCCAGGCACCCCGACTGCCCGGTGTTTAGAAGGCTTGTTGACTACCAGAGACTTCTGTGGTGTGTTGAGCACATCTCGACCCCGTAGGTGCGTCGTCACACATTCCTGCGCCCCATGTTTGTGGAAGACTATCGCCCACTAGGCCGCGTGTGCACCCCCACCCCAGGAGCCGAGTAGCTCCGAGGGAGGGAAGGTGAAGAGATGGGGCTCTGCGCAGCAGGATGCCCACGCTCTGCAGTTCCCCGCATCTGCCTCGTCCCGGGTGGAGGAAGTGGGGAGCGCCACGCCGACCCCCTTCCGCAGCAGGCTGGCCATCTTCGTCCTCAGGGAGCCAAGCAGGAAAGAACACCCTGCTGAGTCCAGGGGGAAGTCTCGGGGGGACTCACCGCTCCCGGGCCAGCACCAGCCTCTGCTGGTGGCGAAATCAGATAGGGGCCCGGGTGTAGGCTCAGGGCTGTGCCCTCCACCACTTGTGTGGCCTCAGTCTCCCCGCTTCTCCATTTCCCAGCGCTCTTTCCCAGCCCCGGGAAACTGAGGAATCTGGTGTGTGGGAGGCCCTGTGTTGATGGAGGGTGGGGGGTGAGGGCGCTGCGGTGCCTATTTATTTTATTTATTTATTGTTTTCTAAAGTTTATTTATTTTGAGAGAGGGAGAGCACGCATGTGCATGAGCAGGGGAGGGACAGAGAGAGTCCCAAGCAGGCTCTTCGCTGTCAGCACAGAGGAGCTCGATTCCACAAAGCCTGACGTGCCCTGAGCCGAAACCAAGAGTCAGACACTCAGCCGACTGAGCCACTGGCGCCCAGAGCCATTTATTTCTCTCCAACTGCCCCACGTAGGAGAAGTGCCACCAGTACTGGCCGGACCAGGGGTGCTGGACCTACGGAAACATCCGCGTGTGCGTGGAAGACTGTGTGGTTCTGGTAGACTACACCATCCGGAAGTTCTGCATACAGTCGGTAAGCATTCTGGGTCCTTCAAGAGAGCAGGGTCGAGAGTAAATACACGTCTAGGTTTTATTTTAGCAACAAGAGCTTCGCCCCCATCACCGCACCCCCTCCCGTGTGGGAGCAGCTGCGGCTGAGGGGGGGCTGAGTCAGGAGGAAGTGTGGGGGCGGGGATGGGTTCGGGCTTAGTGGACGGAGGGCGGTTCTACAGGGAGGAGACTGTGCACCAGACTCTTCAGAGAGTGCTCGATGCTCCTGGCCCCAGCCACTCTTCTGGGTGGAGGAAGGCCAGTCACTTGGGTGGGGGCACGGGGCTTGAGGGTCCTCACTCAGTAGCATGATGTCATTTCACACACTCAAGTGACAAAGTGAGTTTTTTTCACAGTCTCAAGAGTTTATATTTCACCTGCTAAGCTTTTTTCATATTTATTTCCTACTTGTGTTCACCCTGTCCCTGCCTAGAAAAATGTAAGGCACAGATACCTGTGCACAAAGCAGATGGAATAGAGATTGAGGAGGTGTGTATACATATACACACACACACAAATAGGAAAACCGGTAGGTCATGCTGTCAGGAATGAAAGGCGGAGGGACTGGCGTAGTTAGATGGCAGAAGATGACTCTGAGCTTCCTAGAAGCCACAGCAAAGAGGGGAAGACGATGAGCCGGATGGTTTGTACTCTCCCCTGCTCACGCCCCTCCTGGACATGCTCACTCACACACACACACACACACACGCAGGCTCACGCACTCATACTCAACACTTACCCACTTCGACATACACTACCCAGCCTTCCGTGTTCAGGGCAGAAAACTGCACCCAGGGCCTTGGGTGGAGGAGGAGAGCTGGGCGGCGTTGAGCAGGGCTGGTGGGGTGGCGTCTCCTGTAGTCGAGCCACATCATCTTTTCCCTCAGTCTTGAGCCTCCGGGGAGCAAAGCGTGTGCTGCTGGTACTTACGCAGGCAGACCGGGACATGGCCACCCCGCTCATGGTGGGGCCCCTGAGCTCCAGGCGGCTTCCGGGAGCCGTGTGGGTGCCCGGGTCCCACTGTGCTGGCCCTGCACGCGGCCACGGTGCCGCCGGTGGACCCACGGCTGCCCGGGGCCTGGATGGCGGGGGTGGGGGTAGTGAGCATCCCCAGGACGTGGTGTTGGGGGAGGGGCAGGTGCCGGCCCCTTCTCATGCATCCCCTTCCCCACAGCAGCTCCCCGATGGCTGCAAAGCCCCCCGGCTCGTCTCCCAGCTGCACTTCACCAGCTGGCCCGACTTTGGAGTGCCTTTCACCCCCATCGGGATGCTGAAGTTCCTGAAGAAAGTGAAGGCCCTCAACCCCACCCATGCCGGGCCCATAGTGGTCCACTGCAGGTATGGTGGGCCCCGGGGACCCCGAGGACTCGCCCTCGTGGCTGGGCCGGTACCGAGGGGGCAGAAGGGCACATAGGGGCGAAGTGAAAACACTCCCTGCCCTCTGTGAACACAGTGACCAGTGACAGCTCGGAGACCCCTCGGGGTGAGAGCCGGAGGGACGTTCAGCCCACTCCGTGCCAGCAGGACCCCTTCGTCAACAGCGTCTGAGGGGGCTCCCCAATTCCTAAAACAGACAGAAGCCGAGAGGCCAGGCTGATGGTGCTAGTGGGGCTCTGTGCAGGTTCACTCGGCCTGCCCTCCAGCACCCGCACACCCCCAGGTCCCCCTTGGGGACAGGAAGGGAGACCATGCTTCTGTGGAGAGGCCCCCCAAAGTCTTTCTCCACGAGTGCACGAGGCTCAGAGGGGTTGGGGGCTGTGGCCCAGGCATAGCCACTAGTGGCCCAGAGCAACTGTCCAGGACAGGGCATCCCCCTCCCCCACCCCCCCCCATGGTCCGCAGAGGGAGGGGCAGTCCTGGAGGGGCCTGGGACTCACCTCTGAGGGGCTTTGCACAGCACCAAGGACAGCACCCTCGAAAGCCGTCACCGCCGTGACTATTCCTCGGGTTGTGGGAAAGCCATCCCTTTGTCCGGAACATGTGCCCCCTGCCTTTGCACCCCTCCGTGCCCTGCGGTTGTGTTCACGCTGCGCCTTCACCTCCTCCGGGACTCTGGGAGCCACGGGGGCAGGGCACAAGCTACCCCCTCTGGGGCTTACACCTGCCCAGTGCGGCTGCTGGTGCAGAATCCTGTACGAGAAAAGGCCTCCCACCTTGGGTGGCTTGACTGGCTTGTGCCCCTTCTGCTTTTGAAGACAAAGGCACAGTGGTGAGGCGTGCTCCGTGCCCAACTCCCCATCCTCCCTGTGGGTGCTCAGTTAGAACCTGAAGACAGTTCGGGGGTCAGTGGGGAGGCCCCTGTCATCCGGGCCAGGGACGGACACCTGGACCTGCCCCTCGGGAGCTGAAGGACGTTGGAGCATCAGCGCGTTCAGTGCGGTGGCGTCCTTGGGCTTCCACCCGCGGCCCCCCAGCTCCCCCAGCAGGTGCTCTGGAGCGGAGGAGGGGCGGGGCCTCCTGCGCGGCCCCAGAGGGGGTCCCGTCCGCTGCTTCTGCTGAACGCCTGCCTGTGTGGCCGGTTCCGAGAATCTGTATCACCGTGTGCAGGTGCCTGCTGTCCCTTGCCCCCTCTGTCCCCTGTCCGATACTCGGACAGAACCTGTCTGCAGCAGCTGCAAACAAGCGTATTCCAGCTGACACCAGTGAGCAGGGCTCTCCCTCCATGAGGCAGGCGCTAGCCTGGCTGGAGGGACCCGAGTCCCATCAGAGATCCGGGGCCCTGCTGTGGCAGGGACAGGGGGGCTTCCCTGGGTGCCTGTCCCCAGGGCTCCGAGTCCGACGCCCTCAGCTGGAAAAGCGGTGGCAGGGGTCTTCACATTCAGTTCCCGTTGGCCCGACATGACCACTCCAGCCGCTGCCGGGTCCCTTCCTCGCGCTCCCTGTGGTGGCTGCCCCGCTCCGCCCTGGGTGGCGGGAGATAGAGAGACAGCCTCTGTGTTTGGGTCGGGGGCAGCCGCAGGGAGCAGGCTCAGTCCCCATCCCTCCGGATGTGTCGGTGAATGACTCTCCTCCCTCTGCTCCCTCCCCCCTTAACCACAGGGACCCAGGGCAGGTGCGTCTGCCATTTATCTTATTTTCACACTGGGCCCCTCCGTGAACAGGAGTCTCTGCCTTTGCCATTGAGCACTGCTGCAAATAGAAGGAGTGGTGCCCTCTGACTCGGGCTTCCCAAAGCCCCCCTCCTCTCTGGTGGAAGGACTCCTTCCCCTCCAGAGCCGAGGCCCCCTGAGAGACGCCCTGGCCGCTGCGGGCACATGGGCGGTTCTGGGCGCCTGCCTGTTTGCGGTGACGCGGTGTCAGGACTTCCCGCCGGGAGGGCAGGCGTGCCGGAAGCCAGCAGGCTCAGGGAGAAGGCTCCCACTGGCTGTCAGCTCCGAGACTCAGGGTGGACTTGACTTCACCTCTCCACCTCCAAGTTCATCTTCATCAGCTCCAGGCCTGGCTCGGCTGCGGGGCTCTGACTTCCTGATTTCCATCCTTGCTGACACACTCATCCTCAACGTTTGATTCGTAATCACTTACTAGGACGTTCTCTGCCTGAGTCGCCCTGAAAGCAGCGTCCCCACTGAGGTGGGCAGGATGGATCTCCTGGCCTCAGCCTTTCCATGGGGGACCGAGTGGCTTCTCCCACGTGCACCCCGGGCTAGGTGCGGGGGGGTCGTCCTGTAAGCAGCTCAGGGACCCTCACAGTCTTGCAATGAGTTATTTTGTGGCCACCTTCACACACCTGTTGAGTGGAGTGTGTCGCCTGGCTATGCGCCTGAGGATTTTCTCTGACTTTGCATCTGATAAAGAACTAAAACTCCCCAGAGGACCTCTCTCTCCTGGTTCACCTGTCTTCCCCGCTGAGATGAGGGGATCTGCCCAGAGGGAGGGGTCTTCACTGCTGTCATTGCCCCTTTTTGGAGACTAACTGGAGAGAGCCGTATCTCCCATCCCCCCCCCAAAGGGGAAGTGGGGGATCTCAGTCATTCAGTCCTGAGCCTTTTCGTTACAGAGATTACTTTCTTTCCTTCTTTTCTTTTTTTAAAGAGGGTAATGATGCAGGGGCTGGAGGAACAGCCCTTCCTGCTGCACGGATGAGTCTGGGTCAGCAGGGGGTCCCCCTTCAGCAAATGTTGGCTGAGCGCAGGGGCTACGGAGCCCCGGGTGCCGGGGAGCACACACAGACGGCCCCACTGTCTGGCGGAGAGCTCCCTAGGACCACAGTGGGGGGAGGGCGGGACCGAATCCATTGGGCTCCTGGGACGGAAGGAAACCCAAACCCAGGAACCCAGGGGGACAGCTTCCTGGGGAGAAGACCGCCCAGCCGTGACCCCAGGGGCCAGCTGGCTTCAGCCAGCCGCGGGATGAGGGCGAGGACGCCAGAGAGAGAGTCAGTGCCCTCTGTTAGGGCTGACCTTGTCTCAAGAGCCAACAGACATAGTCTGGGAGCCTCCTGTTTTATAAAGAACTTGCAAAAGCCATTTCCAGGGTGACGTTTAAAAAAACTCCACATACACACACAAGAAGAAGACAGCGTTTGGTACAGAAGACACTCACACAACCTCATATGAGGTTACTGCAACAGATTTTTTGATACGCCTTTCAACAGTTCTGTAGTTATTAGAGACCGATTTGAGATAGTTTTACTAAGATCGTGGTGCCCTCTGCTGGCCTCCCCATAGATTTGCTCTTCATTGATGGAGGAAAGACTCGCTTAAGCCATGGGATGTCTCCCACTCTACTAGAGGGTGGCGTGTCCTCCCGTCCGGGTGCACAGGTCAGCTTCGGCGGGTGGGGGCGGGTACTGTGGCTCACGCTTCGGCCCCTTTCTTCTCCCCTGCAGCGCCGGCGTGGGCCGGACAGGCACCTTCATAGTGATCGACGCCATGATGGACATGATGCACGCCGAGCACAAGGTCGACGTCTTTGACTTCGTGTCTCGGATACGCAACCAGCGTCCCCAGATGGTTCAGACAGATGTGAGCAGCCTGCCCCTGGCCCCGCCCTTGCCCTGGCGTGAGCTGCACAGAGCAAACCCAGACACCTCTGCCACCCGGGGTTGCGGGCCCGTCCCCCAGATGGTGCATGCGTAGGGGCGCCTGGCAGGGAGAACGTGCTCAGTAATGCCAGCCCAGCTCCCATAAGATCCTTCCTCAAGGCCATAAGTGGTCGTTATCGATGGCCACGAATCTGCCCTCAAACCTCCTTCCCCTGGCAAAACGTGGAGAAGAGAAAGGCCCCTTGGGAGCTGCTGAGCTCTGAGCGAGGGCGCGGGCACCCTGGGTCTTCCCGCAGATGCAGTACACGTTCATTTACCAAGCCTTACTGGAGTACTACCTCTACGGGGACACCGAGCTGGATGTGTCCTCCCTGGAAAAGCACCTGCAGACGCTGCACGGCACCGCCAACCACTTCGACAAGATCGGGCTGGAGGAGGAGTTCAGGGTATGTGTGAAGACGGGCCGCCAGTCAAAGGAACCCACTTTCAATCACCTCCCCTCTTGACTGAGCCCAGAAAATGCAGGGTAGCTCTCCTGCCCGTGATTTAGAGGGAAGAATACTTGCGGGCTTTCAGAGCTGAGCAGGAAGCCGTGGGGGCGGGGAGTGTCATGCGTACGTTCTTATTTCCCGAGATTCAGGAAGCGTCTGTGGTTGGAGACAGATATTTGTTGCTGTTAAGCAGGTGCCCTGGATGGGGGTGCTGTTACAGGGTTGAGGGAGTCGCTCGGGGGAGTCGGTGTTGGAATCGCGTGATTGTGTCCTCATTGACTGCAGAAACTGACAAATGTCCGGATCATGAAGGAGAACATGAGGACGGGCAACCTGCCGGCCAACATGAAGAAGGCCAGAGTCATCCAGATCATTCCGTGTAAGGCCACCCTGGGGCCGCCCTGTGGGATTCAGCCCTTCAAGGCAGGATGGGATCGGGGCTGGCATGCTGGGAGAATTCTTTGCCCGCCTCTGTAAGCCCGGGTCCAAGGGCAGGACAGCCCCTAGACCTGGGGTTAAGGGCTCCTGGGAACTATGTCAAGTGCAGGTAAGAGAACAGCCACCTGGGAAGCAGTGAGTGACCCAGACAGTCCTGTGTGTCTGGTGGGCGGCACGTGATGTGAGATGTAGGGGCAAGACAGAGGGAGAACTT
Source organism: Hyaena hyaena (assembly GCF_003009895.1). Classification (NCBI taxonomy): domain Eukaryota; kingdom Metazoa; phylum Chordata; class Mammalia; order Carnivora; family Hyaenidae; genus Hyaena; species Hyaena hyaena. The sequence continues at coordinate 1,257,928 of NW_024081013.1, forward strand.
CCTAGAAGTGGAGAGACTTGCTCTGGTCATGACTCGGGGGCGGGGGTGCCGGCTGATTCCCAGTCATCCCCCAAGCCTGTACATGGAGGAGGGGGTCCCGCTCCAGGCCAGGAGAACCTGAAAGGCTTGGGGAGGCGAGGAATGGGCAGGGGTGGGGTTGGGACCCTGGCCTGCCCTGAGGTCCCACGTAAGGGGTAGAAAGACAAGGTGGTGCCGGTGGTTGTTGGGTGCAGGGAAGGAAACGGACCCCGCGGGGATCAGAGGAGCCACAGGAAAGGAAGGGAGAGGATGCTCCTTGAAGAGAGAGAGCACCTGGTTGCAAATGTAGACTCAGGGTCCCTGACTTGCCTCAGTGGTTGCTGGGCATCAAAAATGTGTAGAGCCTGAGGCCCCTGGGTGGCTCAGTTGGTTGAGCGTCTGTTTTTGGCTCAGGTCATGATCTCACGGTTCGTGGGTTCGAGCCCCGCGTCGAGCTCTGTGCTGACAGCTCCGAGCCTGGAGCCTGCTTCAGATTCTGTGTCTCCCTCTCTCTCTGTCCCTCCCCTGTTCTCTCTCCCTCTCTCTCAAAAATAAATAAACAATAAAAAAATTTTTTTTTTTAAGTTCATGAATGCTAGGTGAAGCGTGCTTTGGCCTCTGACCCTGGCTTCTGTGTGGCTGCGGCCACTTCTCCAGGTCGCCTACCCGGCCACACGGCTTTCACTCCTGAGATGCAATATTTTTAACACTCATATTTTGGTATGAATTACGTCAATTCATGGCACATGAAAATGACAAGTGGAATATTTTCAGAGCTTTCCTACCAAAACACAATTTTCTGGGCCAATTCAATTAACCTGTTTTATAGAGGAAACCTTCCAGGGACTTGACTTGACTTTGCAATTTTATTAACAAGTTTTGTGTTTTGGAAGCTTGTTGCAACAGACTGAGCTTCGCAAGGGAGGGCAGTGTTTGTGCTGTGACTGAGGGGTTGCCCTGCTTTGCAGATGACTTCAATCGGGTGATCCTCTCCATGAAAAGGGGTCAAGAATACACAGACTACATCAACGCCTCCTTTATCGATGTAAGTAGAGCGGCCCTGTTAAAAGACGCCTGTGTCCTTCATCTGTGATCATGCAGACTCTTAATTAACCCATTTTCACGATCGGGAAGGTGTCCTGAAATCCAAACTATTTCGTTAGCAGAATTACTTGGTTAAAAAAAAAAAGAATAATGAACTTTGGAAACAGAGGCAGGAGGCACACTGCTAAGGAATTTGGGGGCTTTCATTCAGACTTTGAGTTACAGCCGTGTTTCTTTTACATCTAATGTGCAGCAGTGTCACATGGGCCCTTGCATGGCTGGCTGTCTTGCAATTTCTGTTCCCTCCTGTGTCTTCCGCGTGGACGACGCGGGTGTGCGCTCTGGGCTCACAGTTAGCGGCTGTCACCTCGCACAGCGCGCTGAACTGGGGAGTGGATGGGGAAGGACACTGTGGCCTCATCTGCATCAGACCATCCATTCGAGGATGAGAAAACGCTGCCACAGGTCACTTGGGCCGCATGGAGGAACTGAATTTGAACCCACTTCCTCTGTGTCCAACCCCAGCCCACCACCATGATGCTAACGGAGCCGAAACACAGAAACACATGAGAACAGGGCCACCGGAGCTCCCTCAGGTGGCCCGGGCCAGGTGGCTCCGGCCCCCCACTCAGGGGCGACCCCAGGTGCTGCCGGCGAGGTGACTGGATCGCAGAGAGAATGGCCATCTTGAGCCATCGCCGTGTGCATGTGGGTTTGCTGGTGCCTGGCCCGGCCTTGGAAGCTGGAACATTTTCCCTGGCCGGGCCCTGGCCTCTCCTGCACCCCCCTGTCCATACTGGAACCAGGGGGAAAGGAAGTCAGACTTTAATCTCTGTTCCCCCTTTGAAGGGCTACCGACAGAAGGACTATTTTATCGCCACCCAAGGGCCCCTGGCGCATACAGTGGAAGACTTCTGGCGGATGGTCTGGGAGTGGAAGTGCCACACAGTCGTGATGCTGACGGAGGTCCAGGAGAGAGAGCAGGTCAGGGACGCCCGCGGCCTCGCCCCTCTGGGGGCCTCCCTAGAACCTACGCCGCCCCAAGGTCCCCTGCCATGGCAGCTGTCAGCCACTGAGGCCACAGGGATGGGGAGGGAGCCAGGCCGGAAATGAAAGAGGCTCCCTTTGCTTAGCCGTGACCCCCACTGGGTCCCTTTGCTCAGCCATGACCCCCCACTGGCTTTTGCTCTTAGCCGACATTTCATTTAACCTGCCCTGTACTGTCCACAGTGCAGATTGGATCAAAGCCTGTTGGACAGCACGCATGTATTCACTTTCTCCGAGATGTAAGGATGTAGGTGTTGATGTGTGTACCTTACAGATGTCGTTCTGGGTGGACTGAATGAGTCAAATGTTTCCCTTTCCCCAGAGACCCATCCAGGGCCTTTTTGTGTCGTTCACTGAATAACATAGTTAATACTCGTGAACCCGCTATCCAGCTGAAAAGCCAAACTTCTACCAGTAATGTGCATCTGTCTGGGTCCCCTCTCAAGATGTAACCACTACCCTGAATCTGTGTTGTCTGCTTTTTTTGAAACACTATACTGACATATAATTCACATACCATTCGGTTCACCTTTTTAAAGGTAGAAGTCAGCGATATTTTTTAAAGTTTATTTACTTATTTTGAAGGAAAGTTAGAGTGTGTGCACGAGCTGGGGAGGGGCAGAGAGAGAGAGAGAGAAAGAATTTTAAGCAGCTCTATGCTGTCAGCGCAGAGCCCGACTTGGGAGATCAAACTCTTGAACCGTGAGAACATGACACGAGCCGAAATCAAGAGTCAGACGCTTAACCAACGGAGCCACCCAGGCACCCTGCAATTTTTAAAATACTCACAGGTTGTGTAACATCACCACTATTTAATTTCAGATCATTTTCATGATCCCCCAAAGGAAACCCCACAGCCGTGAACAGCCACTCCCCATTCCTTCTTTCTCCAGCTTCTGAAACCACTAATCTACTTTCTGACCATGGATTTGCCTATTCTGGATGTTTCATGCAAATGAGATCATACAACATGTATAGTGTGACTGAGTTCTTTCACTTAGCGTCACGTCTTCAAGGCTTAACCATCAGGAATAAGCTCTTTTTTTCTTGACAAATAATATTCCATCGTATGGACAGACCACATTTTGTTTATCCGTTCATCAGCTGATGGACATTTGGGTTGTTTCCACTCTTGGGCGATTATGAGTTATGTTGGGAACGTTCGTGTTCAAGTTCTTACATGGACATGTGTTTTCATTTCTCTTGGGGAGATGCCGGGGGGCGGAATTGCTGGGCCGTATCATAACTCTGTCTTGCAAATTCATATAGCTTACCATTTGGAAGCGCTGTAGACTGTTGTCCACACAGCTACCCCATTTCGAATTCCCGCCAGCAGTGGACAGGGCTCCAGTTCCTCCATATTCTACCAACATTTATTATCACTGGTCTTTTTAAAGCCATCCTGGCGGATGTGCTCTTTGCTTCTTCAAAAATCTTTATAGATCACATACGTGTGTGTCTAAAGAAACTACTGCTTTTGAACTTTATGCACAGGGTATCATGACCTTATGTGTCCTTCTGGGACTTGCTCTTTTCACTCAGAATGACGGTTTTGATACTTTTCTACGCTGATGCGTTTTGCTGTGGTTCATTCATAATTATACTTATCTTGTTCCACTCTATGGACTATAATCCTGCGTCCGCTCATCTGTTCCTTCTTCCGCCACGGGGATTTGGGTCGATGCCACTTTCTTATTTTACAAATGGCGCTACTGGTACCTCCCCCTTGTCTCATACAGCCCCAGGATGAGCAGGCTCCAGAGAGACAAAATGCTATGTTGGAGAGTGTGCGACAGTTCGAATTTGAGTTAGACACCTCCTAATTGCTTTGCCAAGTGGTTCTGTTTTCCAAAGTGGACACTGGGGGTGTATGAGAGAGATGGTTCATCGACGTCCCTGGTACCGTCAGGCACCCTCATTCTTGTTGATTGAACAGGAGTACATTTCATCCCTTTGTAGCTTTGACTGGCATCTCTCCGATTCCCAGGAGGGCAAGCCTCACTTCGTATATTTGTAGACGGTGTGTTTCCTCTGTGTAAAATGCCTGGCCGTGCCTTTCCCCCATTTTGCTAGTGAGTTGTTGGCTCTTTTTATGTTGACTGATAAGAATTATTTAGATCTATTCTTGATACTGACCCTTTGTCAGTTTTAAGTACCGCAGCTTTCTCGCCGCAGTCGATGGGATGTCTTTACACTCTTTTGGTGATGTTTGTTGATGGAGGGAAGTTCACCGTGTCATCATCTGATGTCACAACCTTCGTGCTGTGGGTGGTTAGCTCTTGTGGGGTCTTGCTTAGCAAGTCCTTCTGCACCTCAGAATGAAAAGGCATTTCCTTCTAAGGTTTTCACAGTTTCATTTTTGACCTTAAGTCTTAACTTATCTGGGCTTATTTTTAGGAAGACTCAAACTTACTACATACGATAGTGTAGGTTGTACACTGATCAACTCCAGGAGGGCTGGACTGTTCCTGTGAGCCCTGGTAGGTTGTGAGTCAGGGACCCAGCCCTTTTCTTATATGGAAGACAAATTTTCTAACTCCAGTTCTAGAATAATCTTTTCCTTCCATCACGTCACTACCATCCTGTATCTAAGTTGCAAATACACGCATGTCTGTTTCTTGATTCCCTTGGTCAGCAGGTATTCGTGGACACTCATATTCGTGTTCACATGTGATCCACTTGGTCAGATGAAGATGTTAAATAGTTTGAGAGCGAGTCTGCATCATATCCTCAAACTGCTAACAGCAAGTTATTTGCTATGAGACTTAAAACGTTCTTTTATCCCCCAAGGATAAATGCTACCAGTATTGGCCAGCAGAGGGCTCGGTGACTCACGGCGAGATAACAATCGAAATAAAAAGCGATACACTTTCCGAAGCCATCAGCATACGGGACTTCCTGGTCACTTTCAATCAGGTATTGTTGCCAGAGTGCCGTCACCCCTTGTGGACAGAACGCGCCGCAACATCCCGAGGGTCAGCTGGTGACTGTACCAGGATGTCCCGCCTCCAGCCTTCTCTGTTTGGTGCATCAGTGTGCACGGTCAGTGCGGTGAATAGGGGGCCATGATACGAAGGGGCACATCTCCTACAACCTTCGGACCCTGCGGGTCACCCGCCTCCTTGCTGCGCGAGATGGTGGAGGAGAGAGGCCAGCTCCTAGAGGCATCGCATGGCCACCCCTCCCGCTTCAGGAGAAATGGCGGTGGTGGGGGGCTGGAGGAAGGAAGGGCGTGCTGAAGCCACAGAGAACTATCCAGGCTTTCTCAGACCCCTGGGACAGGAGGGGTCCTGGCTTCTTAAGAAAGATATGACCCTGTTCTCTCCAGCAAAGCTGCCAGGGATGCCATGAAGGTATCTGGCGGGCACTTCGGGGGGCTCCGGGGACTTCCTCTGGACGTCTTGCCCCGCCCCCCCCGGAAGGAAATACTGGCAGCCCTGTGCTTTAGGGCAGGCCTGTGCTTTAGGGTGTGCACAGCCCCCAGACGGCCTGGTCAGGACCCTCAGGCCCACCAGATGGGGACTGTGCCGGCCGTCAAAGGCCCCAAGGACCTCAAGCCTTGGCGCGGGTCCCATGGGTGGCCCGGGGCTTGCTCCTCGGTGTTCAGGGTCGTGTGGTCAGGCGACACTGAACGCCGTTCCCACCCACAGCCCCTGGCCCGCCAGGAGGAGCAGACCCGAGTGGTGCGCCAGTTCCACTTCCACGGCTGGCCCGAGATCGGGATCCCAGCCGAGGGCAAAGGCATGATCGACCTCATTGCGGCCGTGCAGAAGCAGCAGCAGCAGACGGGCAACCACCCCATCACTGTGCACTGCAGGTGAGCGCCCCCTGCTGGTGGGGCCGGTCCACACCCCACACCCGGCTTACTGCTCCCCAGCGCGTCACCTCCCTAGACTGTACTTTTCACCTTCCCTTACACAGATAGGGTCACGTAAATGCAGAAACGCATACATGCAGAACGCATTTGGGGGAGGAGTCAGGGAACGGCTCAAAAGCACGTTTGCATATGCCCTTTGAGTCCTCAAAAATCCCGCCAGGCCCAGCTCTGACAAACCCAGTCCTGAGCTCCAGCTGCTTGCCTTCCTTTTGCAACATTGTTCTGGCTGCTGTGCCCACGCCTCCCCGTCATCTCCCTGTGCCTGGGGACCCAAGTCCGGGCTACCTCACGCCCTCGAGGCAGGAGGGTCTTCTTGAGGATGTCCAGGCTGGGATGGCTTCCCAAGGCCTGCGACCCCACTCGAGCCCCGCCCCCAAGGCCGGCACAAGGGAGGAAAAGAGGGACATGCCCGGGGGTACCCTGGAGGCAGCTGGGCGCCCCACTAAGGTCCTTGATTAGCAGCATCGCAAGTGTGGAAAGGTGAATCTGGCCAAATCCAAAGGCGTGCAGCTCATCTTCCTTCCTTCCGAGCTGATGTGCTCTGGTTATGCCGGGACCCCTCTCCCATGGCAGCAGGGCGTCTTGGCCACCATAACAAATCTCTTCCCAGCAGGAGTTTGGGGTGTTTTCCTTCGTGGGGTGCTAATTTGCTTCTAAAGCTGCACTTCTAGTTCCTTCTCCACACATGGCTTCCATTTTTTTGTGACTGCCATTTGCCACGCCACCCACACCTCATAGCCGCCAGGGAGCCTGGACTTCACGCGGTGGGAGGCGGGGGTTTGGAACTCTTTGCCTGGGATGGGCCTGGGTGCACTTCCGGCCTGGCCAGCAGGTGGGGCACACGCCTTGGTTTCCAGTTCCTGGGGGCTTTGTACAAGTCATTTAGAATATACTAGAAATGAGCCCCTGCCTCCGCAGACCCAGACTAAGTTCAGCACGTGTAGGGCCCCAGGGATGCGAAGGCGAACAGGACCCCACAGAGCAGACGTGGGGACAGGCCACTGAAGTCGGACAGGAGCCTTAGGACCAGCCCACACGTGGGACTCTGGGGCCCGGAGGGCCCTCTGTGACAAGCCAGCTGAACCGACCCACTTTAGGCCCAGCCGTTTGTCTGTCTCTCTTGTGGGCTTACCCAGTTCATCAAGAAAATGATCATCTTAGATGGAGTGGACCCAGATCTTAGCTGCTGGGGGTGCCCCTTATCTCACCGTCCCGGGCAGCCAGCGCCCTCTGTCGTTAACATCACAGCTTGTGAGTCGCCGCCTCTCACAAGGCAGGTCCCTTGCACAGAAGGAGAATCTAGACAGTTACCTACCTGAACCAGGAGCCTTCCCATTTCTGACAAGCTCCCAGGAAGCGCTGATGCCCCCGATGCCAGGGCCACACCCGGGGCCACACCCGTCTATGCAGGTCACAAGCTTGAAACCTTGTACCTGGTCCTTCACCTCAGGAGCGAGCCACCTGCTGTAATTGGGCAGGTGCTTCTGGAATTCCATGTTTGTGGACTCTCGCTCCACCTGGATGATCACTGGAAACCCAAACTTTACCATTTTCGGGGACGACGGCTCCTGTGCTGATGGGTGGGGGTGGGCTGCAGGCTGTCCCTGTCCCGTCCCCTTGGGCAGGTCCGGTTGTGCCCGTTACTGTCTCCTCCACAGTGCTGGAGCTGGGCGAACGGGTACCTTCATCGCTCTCAGCAACATTCTGGAGCGAGTGAAAGCTGAGGGCCTTCTAGATGTATTCCAGGCTGTGAAGAGTCTACGGCTGCAGAGACCGCACATGGTGCAGACTCTGGTAAGACACTGGGTGGTGAGGGTGTTTCCGGAAGGGCCGAGAACCGTCTCAAGTCGAGTTTGGTATATGTGTCGTTAAAGGAGCTTGAGTGTGTGGAGAGAGAGGAGATGAGCTTCCCACTGGAAATAGCCTCTGGCACTCAACCCGGGGAAGCTTCGCGGACCCCTCTCCCTTCCCTGAGTCTGGCTGGGGACGGTCCCCTGGGCAGGGAGGGGCCGTGACTTCAGACTGTCAGACCTCTTGGACAGAGGCACTGAATATACCAGCTTTGTGTGTCACCGTGACTATTCCGCCAGATTCTAGGGCCATTCTCTTTCATTCTGTGACAGAAACACACGCTTCCTGGTTTGCAGAAGACAAGCCTCCTCGACAGGCAATTATTCGACCCCAGAAAGTGCAGTTTCAAAAGATGCTCTCACCCCTCCTTTCCCTCACGCCTTCCTATTTTTAGACGTGCCCTCCTGACCCGCCCCTGCCCCATGCTCACGGGATCCCCAGCGCAGGGGCAGCTCAGCCCTAGGGTCACCTGAGCAGGGCAGCGTCCACCTCGCACCCCCGGGCCGGGTGAGAGCGCGGTTCTCACGCTGAGGGCACACCAGCCTGGCCTGGAGAGTGTGCACAGCTCTCCTCCACGGCCAGGCGGCCCTCACGCTTGCTGGGGGCGGGAGCCACGCAGCCATCGGCACCTCTCCAGCATTCCCAGACGGTCCCGAAGCAAGTGCAGGTTTGAGAGCCACTGTCAGTAGAGGAAACTGGGTGCTGCTGCCCGACCCCCACCCTCCTCGCCCCACACGCCCCTCCTCGGGCCATGGCCCGGTGGAAACCTGAGGCTCTTCCATTCTTCCTGGAGCCCTAGCATCCGTACTAGGGCTCTGGAAGGTGCTAGATGCCTCTTCTCAGGGTTATGCCTGCCTGTTGACAGCTGATATCTCCAATGGGCATTGTGAATTTGGATGACTTTGGGCGGAAAATACAGAGATAGACCACCCCATGGAGGATTTTCTAGACGAAAATAATAATTAATAATCACAGGAATAGCTTCAAAAAGAAATTCAGGTTTTTAAAAAAATTTTAAGGTTTATTTTTGAGAGAGAGACAGAGTGTGAGTAGGGGAGGGGCAGAGAGAGAGGGAGACTCAGAATCCAAAGTAGCTCCAGGCTCTGAGCTGTCAACACAGAGCCCGACACGGGACTTGAACCCACGAACCATGAGATCCTGACCTGAGCTGAAATCGGACGCTTAACCGACGGAGCCACCCAGGTGCCCCTAAACACCTTTTTGGCTTTTAAGGGACTTCAGCTCTTGTAAACTCCTCTGGTCTGGCCAGTGTATCCCATCTCCGAGAGCACCTCCATCCGAGTGCCCTCCTAACTCAGCCCTGCGCTTCCCCACCTCCGCTTCTCCCTGCCCCCCTCACTGGGAAGCTGCGCACAGGTGTCGTTTGGCTCGGATCTGTGCTCCTGGATGCAGAGACACGAACAGAGCATTTATATCCTGACCTCGAAAGTCAGCATCTAGCCTAATGCCCAGCAGCGCATCGAACATGCTGCAGAATCAGTGGGGAGCCCGGAAATAAATGAAGAATAAGATAATCATTTCACAATAACTGTCTGGTGGTGTGTGCTGGGACACCAGGTGCCTGACACGTGTTGTGCTTATTTTCTCCTCGCCGTATCATTGTGTCTGCTCACAAGGGACCTCTGTGTGGGACAGTCACATCACCCACCCGAGGGTTTAAGTGTCACAGTGAGACCCACTCCCAGCCTGCCTGACTTCAGGGTCAGAGGACCCACCTGCTGTGCTCTGGGCACGGATCTAGCATTTGGCAGGGACACTTTGGAAGAGAGCGCAGGGTGTGCAAACATAACGCATTAAGGAGATGCTTGCAGACTGACTGACCCCACGGTGGGAGCCCTCGCTCATGAACCTGCCCCTAATCGCTGGGCATTCTGGAGACTCCTAAGATGGGCCCATACTTCTTCATGAAAATGCTTACCTCTTTAAAGAAAGTCTATATATTTATTACAATTTCCCTCCAAAAATTCACTTTTTTTTCCTTCCGGGGGCTGGATGACCAAGTGGGGATCTCAGCAGCCGGAAGCTGGGACCCCACAGTCCCTTCTTGGCTCCCCCAGTGACTTCCCTGTGGTCCTACGACCAACTTCTGTCCATAGTTTCTTTCCCTGAAAGCCAGGCTCCAGCCCATGCTTGCGGGACGGAGATGCCCGAAGGCCCCAGCAGGCTAATGTTGGCCATCTCTCAACCCCAAAGCCTTTAGACATTTGTTCAACGTGTATTTACAGAAAAAGCTGAACCCATTGTATTGGGAAAGAAGACAGGAAGGGCTGGGGGGCCACACTCGATGTCCCCTGCATCCCCTGCCCCTCACTCTAGAGCCCGGCCGCTGTGCCCCCTCGGCCAGCCGATTACCAGAGTCTGCAAGTAACCAGACTCCTTTCCTTGAGAAGCAGGTTAGCTGCTCTCTGCTGTTACTCAGACCTTTGGAGTCCACTCCCCGTCTGCCCGGTGATCATTGTGCACACACGGTTTTCCAAAATTGCCACCAGTTGCCCTTTGCTCCGTCTTTTACGTCTTCCTGTGGACTGCCCACCATTGGTGGACGCCACAGAGGTCCTACGTGGCTGCTTCCTCAGCAGCCCACCAACCCGGCTCCAGCCTTACCCCCTCCCAGAGCAGAGAGGAGGGCGAGAATCAAATGATGCGCAGGAGTAAACATTTTACTAAGTCAAATACCTTAAAAAGAAGGTGATGTTCTTTTGAATTCTAAAATTTATATAAAACGATGTCCCTTTTTAGGTAAATGGAAACTTAAAAATGCCCCAGATTTTCATCTTTTTTAACCTTCATAGATTACTTCTTTGTTACATTACGAAGTTTCTTTGAAGTTAAATATTCTTTTTTTTCATTTTTATTTCAAAATAGTTGTTCCCAGTTTTTTAATGTTTATTTATTAATTGTTGAGAGAGAGCAAGCGAGCACGAGCAGGGGAGGGGCAGAGAGAGAGAAACACACAGAATCCAAAGCAGGCCGTGGGCTGTGAGCGGTCAGCACAGAGCCAGATGTGGGCCTCGAACTCATGAACCATAAGATCATGACCTGATGGGGCGCCTGGGTGGCTTAGTCGGTTAAGCGTCCGACTTTCGCTTAGGTCATGATCTCACGGTTCGTGGGTTCGAGCCCCGCGTCGGGCTCTGTGCTGACTGCCAGCTCAGAGCCTGGAGCCTGTTTCAGTCTGTGACTCCCTCTCTCTCTGACCCTCCCCTGCTCATGTTGTCTCTCTCTCTCTCCTAGAAATAAATAAAACATTAAAAATATTAAAAAAAAAAAAAAAATAAGATCATGACCTGAGCCAAAGTCAGACACTTAAACAACTGAGCCCCCCAGGCACCCCCATTTTCCATTCTAAGTACGAAAACTGAAGACCTTTTACTCAGACTCTGCTAAAATATGCTAGTTTGAAACTAATCATTGATAACTTTTATATATTAAAAAAAAAAAACAGTTTTACGTGGAAATATTTCTGTGCCTGAAAAGTAAATCATGTAACCAGTCAGACTTTTTTTGGCTCCTTTTGAATAGTTTCTCCTAATTAAATTAATGGAATTTTTTAAAAATATAATTTTAATGTATTCTTGTTTTGTTTTCTTTTTTTCAGGAACAGTATGAATTCTGCTACAAAGTGGTACAAGATTTTATTGATATATTTTCTGATTATGCTAATTTCAAATGAAAATTCCTGCCTTAAAATATTTTTTAATTTAATGGTCAGTATATTTTATAAAAATCATGTTAATTTATTTCATAGTTGACATTAATACCCGTCCTAATTTCTTTGTATATATTTTGTTACGCTTTAAAAGGCCACCTGCTATAAAGTTATTAAATCTTAAATACCCCTTTTAAAAACTGGAATAATGTATTAAGGTCAAGTAATAGCCCATATAATACATTTCTGCTAATATCAGTAAACAGTTTAATTTTGCATTAGATTCATCACATCATATAATTTCACACGTTCAGCACATCTAAATGTTAAAAATCTTAATATGCAATGTGTGCTTAACGCAGGAGAATAAACAGAGCCTGCTGTTACGAAAGCGGTCGAGGACTCAAAAATCAGTTGAAAATTCCCTTTCCAGACACTGATTTTTAGAGCCCTGCGTAGCGGCATTTTGTGGGAGGTGAAAGTTCATGGAGATGCACTGTAAGTAGGGAATGCTATGAAGTCCTCAGTCTCAACTCATGTGGTTTACTTTTACAATTTTAAAGGTCAAAGGCATCACAGCCTGAGTGCAGGTATAAAATCCATGAGCGCAGTTGGTGACTATATAGTAATAGGTAAACACGTGTTTACTCACGGCAGGTCTGTGCTCCCTGGGCCGGGATGGGGGTGGGAGGGGATGTGAATGCAGGTGGTACGGTTAACCCATGGCCTTGGGTGCGGCATAACCAGCTGCCAGGCTGCCTTCTCACGTGGCCACGTGCTGTCCGTCTGTCTGGGTGTTTGGCTCCGAGGAGCCTCTGAGAATCAAACCAACTGCATTCCTCACTCTTGCCTCCCATTCTGCCACCACTGCGCAGCCGGTCTTGAGCCACCCAGAGGCTCATCGCAGACCACTTCCTAATCCTCATGTTCAGACAGAGCCAAACATCTGACTCGTGCAGATGCAAAGAGCACACGTTTGGGGAGACCCACCACAAGCAATTACGCTTTCAACTTTCCGGGAAGCGTTTTGGTATTTAAAAAAAAAATCTTGTACAAGCTAAGATTGTTTGTAAGAAAAGAAATCTTAAAATCTAGATTTATACAGTTTTGTTTTAAGTCCCGCTCCTCAATATTTAAATAAAAGAAAAAGAGAGAGAAATCCTTAATCTAAAAGCTAACTTATTTTTGAATGGAAATACTACTGAGACCTTTGACACTGGATAATAACAATCTCACTGCCAGGCTGGATTGGCTTGCGAGGCGGGCAGAAGGATGAATGTAGAAAAGTTGACTCTAATGACAGTGATCTTTCTATGGCCGTTAGGTAGCAGATGAGCACAATATATATACGAAAATGAAGACACCTGTTCTAACATACTAAAGGCACTTAACATGTGCATTTGGGGGTACCTTCTGTATTTTTTTTTTTTTGCTTTCAAAAAGAAATATAAAGGCCTTATTTGACATTTCCACTGAGAAGTGATCGCATTACCCTCTCATTACTCTGTTCATCCGTGTCCATTTCTGGTGTGGGCAAGGCGACCCCACGGCGCATTGGATACTTACAATAGCCTCACAGTGATCAAGCCTCCGCGGCCCCTCGAGCTCCACCCCAGGGCAGAAGAGGCGCCAGCACAACTCTGACTTATGTCACCACCGCCGGCCGCATCCCCAGGCACACGCGCTGCGGAATGCGTCCCTCCGTCCTCCCCCGGACAATGAGGATGCATTTTGGTCGGAGAGGAAAATGGAGGCAGCTTTGCAAGACGCACCCGTTGGTCCCGTATGTTTTCATTGTTAAAGTCCCCCACCCAAAGCCTGTCTCTGGCTGAAGGAGAAGAGAGAGAACCAAACCCTAGAAACGGAGCTGGTTACGTTGTGATGAAGGTGACTTGCGATGTACTTGAGGGGTCAAAGTCAAGGGAATGGATTTAGGCCTAATTTAGGAGCCCTCGTGAGAATCCATCGGGCCCTTCAGTGGTCCACCTGGCATCTCTTATATGGAGATTAAGACTGAATTTATCAGGGGTTCCCTTGGGAAAGTGCCCTGTTGTGTGTCCTGTATCCGTGTGTCCACTGCAGGCTTTCTGCCCCCCACTTTGGTCCTTCCAAACTCTGGAAACAAAGCAGAAGCCGCTATCCCTTGGACATAGGGCCCCTGTCCCCAGTCGAGGGCAGTATTTGCCTTTCTGGGGACCTGGGAATTATGGCCTCCTGGCCTCTGTCCAGGCCCCCACCCACCCACCCAAGCCAGTCCAGCCAGTCCCTTTGGGCACTTGGGGACGCACTGCCCTCTCTGTGTAACCGGGAAAGCTGACCTCCTCTTCCCCCTCGGTCAAAGAAGGTCCAATGTACATAACAGCGCCCCGCTGTCGGCGCCGCCGCGTCGCCGCGCTTACCGTCACGTTTTTTGTATGTTGCATGCGGCTGCATCCAAATGCCAAATAGCGATTAGGAGCCTATCGTTCTGATCGCCGAGCTGTACGGTCACTGTGTGACTCACTCTCCTGTTTCTCTCCATGTGATAGACGAATGAAGAATGCGTACCAGTGTTTTAAAAGGTATTTTTATGTGTTTTTAAAAACTTTTTTAAATGAGCCTGACACGTCTGTTTTCAGCAAAGACATGCCCATGTTATTTTTAAAATGTATGGTTACTGATACTTTTGTTTAACTAAGTCGTGTTTAATTTATGTGCAATCTTTTTAATATATGTCTGTATTCCCCATTTCAACTATCATATTTTCTTTTATTACATCTATAATTTGATCTTGCTCTGATTATAATGCCAGTGAATGTTGCTGAATTCTTTGTATATGCAAATTGCAAGATCTAAAACAGTCTGATGCAAGGATAAATCTTTACTTTGACTTCCAGCCTGCGTCTCTTTCTTCCATGAAATCTCTTCATTGAATTCCTGTGCCTTATGTCCGTTTAGACAAGACATTCATTAGGAGGTAGACATTGATTTATACTGACAATTAATTTAGGGCTTCTAAAATCTGGCTTGGCCCTGGCACGGAAATGGCCCCGACCATGGACACAGTGGCCAGGGGTAGGGAAGGGGGTGATGGGGGTTTGTGGCTGCAGCTCCCAGCTGCTCTTCAGAAGGTGTGAGCTGTGTGTGCAGCACGAGCTAGTAACTCGCCCTTCTGGGAGCCCGTGCTCCTTCTAGATTCCAGACAGGGATCTGTGCTCCAAGCACTGGTTTCTTGGAGTCCCTCAGGAAGATGACGCGGTGCGTAAAGTGTACCGCCAGGTGGAATCACAAAGCCCGTCCAACACTGGTTTTCATCCTAGAATTGGAAGTCCTCTAAGGCCTCCCTTTGCACATCTGTATGTCTCTGGTCACCCTCACATCTCTCTCTGGACCCCTTCCGCCTTCACGTCCTTTCTGGATCCACACACAAGATTATTTCAGGCCTGACGTGGAAGTTAAACATATGCTTGTTATTATTGGTTGTGTTTCTTTAATAAATTTTATGAGGCTTGTTGCAGTTGTTAAAATGGATGATTTCATAAACTTTTATTTTCCTCTCCCCTCCTCCCTCTGAAAAATATCACCTGCTCTGAACTGCCATTCGCTCCTACCTACGGGCCATTTAATTATTGAGTGTTCCTTATGGGTCTGTCTCTCTGCCCCTTATCAGTTCTGGGCTCAGCAAGACCTTTGCTATTCTTACCGTCTTTGGGTAAATGGAACCCCAGAAGGGAGAGAGCAGACAGGGGAGCAGGGGTGAAAGAAAGGAGGTTTGGGAGAGGGTGGTAGGGGTGAGTATGGGCATCAACCAGCCAACCAGGGACCAAGTGACTCAACCAGCCTGCCTGAGCCCACAGCCTCAGAAAAGGAGGGAGCGCCAGGCCTGCCGTAGAGGAAGCACCCCTCCCCTCGCCCCCATCAAATGGAAACCTTCAAACCAGACATCATGTGCACGTGACCTTGGACAGACAGGCAGACAGGCAGGTTGACCATCCACTGAGGAAGGTTCGCACCTCCCTAGGACTGAAAGGTGTGGATTAGGGACGTACCTTGTAGCGGCGGGGGACTCGACGGTGAGCTACATCTGAACGTTAGAGAGATTACTATATGAAAACCTCGCATCCTCCACGATGAAATATACCACCTGTGCGCAGTTGTGTGAATTCCCCGTGTGCTCGAATGTCTGTCTTAGCATCTGGGCGTGTCAGGACTCGAACACCCTCCTCTGCGGTTTCAGAGCGCAGCTTGTTCTCCAGACCTCACAAACTGATGGCCATGGCTCCGTGATGGGCACGAGCTTACTTCCATTGGCTCACAACATTCCCGCATCATTTTACGGGGAAAACGCTCGCACACGTGTACTTTTGTCCACAAAACTGCAGCTAGGAGAGCTTCCTGGGGGTGGAGTTTCTGGGGCGAAGGGCATACTCTTGCTAAACATAACTAGGAACCGCCAAATCCCACTGCCCAGAAATGCCCCAGCGCTTTACCTCCCATGGTGTGGGGGGAGGGGGCGGTGGTGGACGTTTCCCTACGTCACTAACCCTCGATATTAACGAATCCCTTTCATTTGTGCACAACTGAGAGCCAAAAAAAAGAAAAAAAAAATCATGTCATTTCAATTTGCATTTCCCTAACTTCCAGTGGGTTGAGCATCCTTTCACACTTTCAGTATTTGTATTTCAGCTGCGATCACCAATTCACGTTTTTTATCCATTGTCCAAGTTGTGTCATGTGACTTTTCCCCATTGATTTAGTTCCTAGACCTATTATTGATTCCTCTGTGATTCTTTTTATAGAAAGACCCTAACCCTTTGGGATTCACGTTATAAATATTTCCCTTCAGTACTTTGTAAGAGCTCGTCAATGACGGCTGTTAAAGCCTCTTGTCCAGGAAGCTTTGGGACTCACCAGTTCTAGATTGGGTTCATACGCACACGGCCATGTCTGCCCAACAGCAGGGCCCCCGCAACTGTGTCAAATAGAACCTTCCTTCCTGTGACATCATCATGTAGACAGGAGGAGGGGCTTCATGGGGACAAGTCATGGGTATTTTATTCCTTCATAAAGAGGAACATTCACGCAACTGAAATTTACAGATTGTTGAAAGCTCAGTGCCAGCGTGGCATTCCGTGCCAGTAGCGCCAAGAGGGGGTAAGACCGGGACCACGTTCTGGAGACACCTCGGGGGCCGGGACCCCCTGCAAGGCACCGGAATCGGGGTCCCTGGAGCTGCGGCTGGAACCTGTTTCCTAGAAGATGACTCCAGCAGCTCATCTAGAGGAAGCTTCTAGAAAGCCCAGCAAAGCCTAGCATCCCCATCACATATCTTAAATTATTTTTAGTGAGGAGGTAGAATTTATGGAGTTGGCATCCGGAGTCTTTCCGTGACAACCTGAGGTGCCTGGACCTGGTGAGGTGATGGGTACCGACGGCCCAGATTCCTGCTCTGTGTGCAGGGCTGAGGGCGCCCTCCCTCCCTCCCTTCCTTCCTTCCTGAGCCCCTCCACGTGGTGATCATTTCCAGACTCCCGACTTTCCTCTATCTCCTGATGGAAAACCTCCCCCCCCCCCCAGACGATCTCACTCGCCACCGGCTCCTGTCTCCGGGACCTGCCCCGCATCGGCTCCCAGGATCCAGGACCTATGCGGGCGGCCAGATGAAAGTCTGAGCAACGTACACGTTCCTGGCCATCTCTGGCGGCCCTGGGTCAAATCCCTGTCCCTGCCCCCCAACCCCACCTCCCCGTTTGTGCCCGGACTGACCAGATATATGACTAGGCTTACCGGGAGTTCCGTCCTCTACCCGAGGGCCGCTCCCAGAGGTAAGGCGACGGCCCAGCGGCCAGGAGGAGACCCGTCAGAGCTGGAGATGGAGACAGGCTGGCGAAGCAGGGCCTCCGACTCAGCCCCGGGCTGCAGCTCCCCGCTCTTGGCTCCTGAGTTTGCTCGCCCCCCGCCCTGCCTCCCTTTAATAAAAATACCTCGTGTTTTAAAATTTCATCTCATGGACAGCTGGCTGGGCGCGTCCTACGCCCCGGGTCTCACTACTGACTAAAGGTGGCACTGAATCCTGCTCTGCCCTTCACGGAGGGCGACGCTTGGCCCTGGCAGAGGAGGCCGGCACTCGGCGTTCTGGTTTCCACAGACCCACACGCCACACGTTAGCACCAGATGACTCCGGAGCAAGAAACGGGGGGCCCAACCTGGCCTGGGAAGGAGGTGCCCAGGCTTCTCTGAGGGAGCTGAGCTCGGGACGGGAGGAAGTCACTGGTGAGGCAGGAAGCAGGTGGGGAAAGTCCCAGAGAAAAGTGGCATGTATGAGTGTGTTTATATGACTGTGTATAGTGTGTGTAGGAGTGTGTGTGTGGTGCGTGTAGGAGTATGAGTATGTGTGTGTGTATAGGAGTGTGTGTACATGCACATGATTGTAGGAATGTGTGTGTATGTGTATGTTTATATGACTGTGTAGTGTGTGGGAGTACTGTTTATATGAGTGTGTGTGTGTGTGTGTGTGTGTGTGTGCGCGCGCGCGGGCAGGAACACTTATTAGTAGGAGTATGTGTGCGTGGAGGGTGTTGCCTAACGAAGGTACAGAACTGAGTAAAGAAAGTCAGAGAGAGGCGTCCCTGGAAGGTTCGGTTGGTCAAGCGTCGACTTTTTTTTTTTTTTTAAATGTGTATTTATTTTTGAGAGAGAGCAGGGATGAGGGAGAGAGAGGGAAACACAGAATCTCCGATGCTCGTCACCCAGGTGCCCCAAGCATCTGACTCTTGATTTCAGCTCAGGTCATGGTATCACCATTCATGAGATCAAGTCTCACATTGGGCTCCACGCTGACAGCGCAGACGTTGCTTGAGATTCTCTCCCCCTCTCTCTCTGACCCTCCTCTGTATGTGTTCTTTCTCTCTCTCTCTCAAAATAAATTTAAAAAACGTAAAAGAAAGTCAAAGAGAGATTGGCAGGCAGGTCACACAAGTTTGGAGGCCAAAAAAAAAAAAAAAAAGTAAAAGCAGTTCCTGTTTATCGAGAACTTTGCCAGATGGATGTTATTTGGAATCTGAGGCCCAGAGAAGTCAATAAATCACATAGCAAATAGCTGTTTCTTTCTTTTTCTTTTAAAATTTTTTTGTTTATTTACTTTTGAGAGACAGAGAGACAGAGCGTGAGCAGGGGGAGGAGCAGAAAGAGAGGGAGACACAGAAGCTGAAGCAGGCTGTAGGCTCTGAGCTGTCAGCACAGAGCCCGACACAGGGCTCGAACCCATGAACCATGAGATCATGACCTGAGCCGAAGTTGTAAGCTTAACCAGCTGAGCCACCCAGGCGCCCCTAAGTGTTTATTTCTTATACCCTGTTTCCAAACACGAAGTCTGCCTGGTTGGTTAATATTGGTCCGATGCTTCCCCCAAATGCTAAGTGGAAGGTGCGCCCTGTGGGCCAGTTTTAAGGAACATGTGTGGGAATGAGCTTCTCTAACCCAGCACTTATGGCCCCGTACAATGAAACCCCCCTCACCGTGCTCTTGAAATACTGTACACTGACGAAGGTGAGGAAATCTGCTGATATATTGCAGTGAGATTTTTGGTTAGAATTGAACCCTAAAGGGTTTTTTAATTACCCCGTATATTCCATTCCCCAGGCATGTGGCTAATTGAAATGTTTCTATGTGCCAGGCTCATAATTACCACTAAATCCGAAGTGTTGGCAGAACAGCTTAATCATAGAAAAATCCTAGTATTTTACATTTTCTTGTATTTTGCTACCGAAACGACACGTTTATGACACACACTTTCAAATAAAGTAACTTCTTAAAAAAACACAAAAAACAAAAAACTGCCCTTTCTAAACTACTCCTCTTTCTTCTGCTCCCAAGACACCATCCCCTCCTGGCCCGGTTCGACCATCAGCTGCTCTGTGGACGCTTCAGTGCCACTTCGTGCCCCTCACCACTGCCCTCCCCAAGCCGTCACGCTCCGCACCGTCTTAGACACCGTTCAGAATGTTCTTACAGCCACCAGAACAGCAAAGGCAACTACCGTTGACCCAGAGACACGCCGAGATCCACGCGCTACTTCAGCAGTTTTTATTATGTGGCTCCATGCCATACACAAGGACAGAAAGGGCAGACGGGGACGCCGGAGGGGACAGCTGCGCTCATGTCCCTTCCTCGCCTCCACACGGCCAGACCAGCGGGGGAGACGCGGACGGGCGACTGGAGGGAAAGTGTGCTGGTTTCTACCCCAGGGAACACAGAAAGACGGACAAGACACGGCGGGACAAGATGCTGAGGCCCGGCTGCCTGGGTCTGAGGCCCCGGGGGGCTCCAGCTCACACGGACACCCCTGGATCACGGCCGTTCCTCAGGAGGAGGGTGGGTGCTATTTTCTGAACAAGGTGGCATGTGGGGCACTGAGGCAGGCCGACAGGTGCAGTCCGGGAACGCCCAGGCGGGTGCAGATCGGGGAGAATGCTGGGAAAAGGTAAAGACAGGACAGAAAGTTCGAGAAGCTGGAATGACTATTGTCACTGTTCAGAGATGGGGGGGTGGGGGGCACCCTGGCCAGTGGCCCTGAGACGCAGGGGTGGGTGCCTTCTCAGATGCGAGCAGTCCCAGCTGAGACAAATACTCTGCAAGCGACAAAGGCGAGCCCCAGGCGGTCTAAATCCGTGACCCCCGCCACCTTGCAGGTGGGGCCACCAGCTTCCCCCAGGTCACACTTGTATTCCCTCCAGGGCAGGGACACCGAGGACAGGGCTGTCCCCTGTGGGTGGCCACGAGCCTTTGCGAATGGGCCAAATGCGTCCCCCATTGTGAAGAAAGACCTGACACACGTCATTCATCTATTCTAATCTGCCCTTTCCCTAACGTTTCCTGAGTGCCTGCCCAGTGCTGGCGACACAGGGACAGAAGCCCCTGATTCACATTCTGATGTGGGACACGGACCCACATAAAGCATCTACAGAGCCGTGTGGCACGTGCTGGCGTCCACGGCTGACAAGGACGGACGGGTGAGAAACTTCCGGGGCTCATTTTGTCAAATTAAAAGCCATTTCTAGGTCCCAAGCCCCCCACCCGTCCCAACCCAAGTTTTACATTTTTATCACGTTATAAGTGATGAACAGTCTCTGACCGCCACGTGGCCTTTGTGAATACACCATCTGGAGATGGAAAATTCTAAAAATTCATTCCTTAAACACCCGGATAGCATTATTTACAGAATTCCCTTTTAAATGTACCCAAAGATTGTGCTGAAACAGGTCACTTGTTCCCACCCCCGCCCCCCACAACGCCCCCCCTCCCAAGCTTCTTTGCTAAACATCTTAATTGTCCTGACGACTTCTGGTTCTTATTTTCTTGATGTTCACGTTGTCTTCATCCTGTTTGGAAAGAAAAATCGAAGTCTTAAGTAATTGAAAAGAACAATTTTTTATAACCAACTCCACTCTGCAAAAACCCAAAGCCTGACTAGGTGTTGATGCACACCTTGAGTTCTAAGGTTGGAAATGCATTTTAAGAGGTATCCCGTGAAAGTTGCTTTTGTCCTTTAAAATCTTTTTACTATTTAGTTTTTTTAGTTTTATTTTACTTTTCTTTTCTTTTCTTTTCTTTTCTTTCTTTTTTTTTTAAGGGGAAAGCGGGAATGCAGTCCCCCACTACCACAAATTATGCAGTCGAGTTTCCCACATTTGGGGAAATTGCAGGGGTCAGCATATCCGGAGTGCAATGGATGAGCCTCACCCTGGGGAAACCACCTTCGTGATCACGATATCTATCTCTCCTGCCAGGTAGGAAGACCAGTAACCTACTTTTAAGTTGAGACATAATAAAAAAAAGAAAACCTCCACGCAAATACACAATTTTCACTAATTAAAAAATATCACTCAAGGGGCCCCTGGAGGGCTCAGCCGGTTAAGCGTCCAGTTAAGCGACTCTTGGTTTTGGCTCAGGTCATGATCTCACGGTTGGTGAGATTGAGCCCCGCGTCCAGCTCTGCACTAACAGCGTGGAGCCTGCTTGGGATTCTCTCTCTCCCTCTCTCACTGTCCCCCCCCACCGCCCCTCCCCCCGCCTGCTCTCTCTCTCTCAAAACAAATGAACAAATAAACTTTAAAAAAAAACACTCAAAAAAGTGACTTCAGATTTATGAACAGGAAGGGATAGTTTGGGTTTTGTGACCCATCTCTGTGTGTGAAGTGCACAATCTCTGTAGTCCATGAGTGTGGCTGGGATCCCCTGCTGTGTGTGCTCCAGGAGGAGCCGGGAGGCTCATCCCTCTGGACGGGGAGATGGAACAGGATGATCTGCCCTTTCAGAGCCAGTTGGGTGTCTGCTCCTACTTCACACCGTCCCCCAACCCATCAGCCCTTCGGAAAAAGTGGAACGTCATGTTGAGGATACATCAGAAGCAGACTCCCCCCAGAGACTTTACCAAGTGATCTTTATTTATTTATTTATTTTTGAAGTTTATTTGAGACAGAGAGAGAGAGAGAGAGAGAGAGAGAATCCCAAGCAGGCTCTGCACTGTCAGCCTGGAGCCCGACCTAGGTCTCAAACTTACAAACCGCGAGATCATGACCTGAGCTGAAACCAACAGTCGGCCACTTATCGGACTGAGCAACCCAGGCTGCCCCCCCTCACCAAGCGATCTTTAACACCCGAAGGGGAGGGAAGGGTCCGGAGAACAAAAGACAGGAATTGAGAAGTCTAAGGCTCAGTTTGAATGCACGTGACCTGAGCTGCTTGGATAATGACTGAAGGCATCACGTCACCAGTGCAGACGGTCACCCAACGACCCGATCATCAGGGAAGCATCCTGGTGGACCCGACAGTGCAGACGAGAGTAGATGGGGCACTCTGCAGGCTAAGGGGGGACTGGGGGAGTACATTCTGACCATAGACAGTTGCTCTGTCCCTGTTCCCTCACGGCTCACAGGGTGGCAGGGGCCCCCAGGGACATCCTGGGTGGGGACGCACGCTGTCACCATCACCACAACACGGGGCAAACAAATCTCTTCTGCCTTTGCAGCTCGCACTGAATTAGACGGCTGAGCAGTAAGTTCACACGCTCACATCAGAGTGGTGGCCACAGCCCTGGCCCCGAGAGGTCTCCCACCGCACGCTGAGAAACTGACACCACCCACAAAAAGGGAGCGACTCAACCCCCCCCCACCCCCGCTGCTTTTAAACTAACAAAATCAAGTATTCCCCAGAAGAACATGGATTGGATTTCATCATGCAGGGTAGACTTATTCAAATGCCAGACGGCTCACGGGCTCCTAACTGTGACGCCACCTTAGCAAGCAAGTGGTACCACTCGCCTTATGGACACTCTTGACTTTCATCCATTCTAGTTTTCCAAAGCAAATCCTACAGAATCCAGGCAGGACCGCTTTTCTGCTTGAGTAAGTTTTGCTAAACTAACAGGGGACTGAACTCATCTACCTAGAATTTTCCTGCCGGGTATGTAACAAGCAGTCAGAAAGTACTCAAGAGATGAATTCCTTGCTCTCCCTGAATGGTGTCTTCATGTCAGTTTTCTAGTGGAAGTGGAATCCCCTAAATGCAGCTACGACAAAGTACGTGGCTTACACTCATGCTTCCTACCCCAGGATAACTAGCAGTGGGCAGCATGTTATATATAATGCTTGTTTTTTGAACACAGAACAAATTTATATTAAAACATTCTCTGCTTATAAATATAGAAAAACAGGGGCTCCTGGGCGGCTCAATCGGTTAAGCGTCCAACTCTTGATTTTGGCTCAGGTCATGATCTCATGGTTCGTGAGTTCCAGCCCTGTGTGGGGCTCTGCACTGACAGCATGGAGCCTGCTTGGGGTTCTCTCTCCTTCTCTCTCAAAATAAATATAAAGAAAAAAAAAACCACGGTGAATTACTTGCCTTTTTTATATTTTCGGCACATCTCTTGGCACCCCGAGTCACTCGCTGTTGGGATTCGCTCTCCGAAGCATTTCCTCCTGGAGGGATCGTAATGTTTCTGGATCTCAAAGACACGAAATCTGAGCGTTGCGTTCTTTCTTCCTCATGATTCTTCACGCAGACAGCCACACCTTTCCCCCTCCGCCTCTCCTCTGCTCCGTCAGGCAAGGGCATCTTCTTCTGTCTCGCAGACCGCAGACACATTCTGCTTGCACGGACTTGGCCTTGAGGTGTAGGGTTCTTGGCTCCGTCTTCGGGGCTTTGTGGCTTTGTCTCCTGGGAGGTCGTCAGGGGCTTCCTGTTATTTCTCTTTGTTTTCACCTTCTCTGCTGCTGCTTTAACAGGCTCGGGACTGTGCTCTTCGAGCTCGGGTTTGTTAGGCCGTCTAGAGCGCAGAGACATTCCCTAAAAATTTCAAGACATCCACAACATGCCAATCGTGAGTAATACAGATCTCACAATTCAACATGGGGGAAAAAACCATCAAAGTGAATTTGCAAAGAATGCATGTGAAAATTTCATATTTGTTTTCTTAAGATGCCAGCAATCCCTTCGCTCCAGGGAGAAATCCTCTCTACTGATAAACCGCAAATAAGGAATTGAGGCTCAATTTCCATCGCAACACCCGAGTGTCATGTGTGGCAAATTTGATTACAAGGGGATTCTAGCAAAATGCCCCCTTTCCAGGCAGCAAATGAATTCCTAAGCCTTTTGCAATCATTGCTCAAGCAGGACAGAAGGACTGCAGTTTCTAGAGCGGAATGTACAAAGTACTCTCCATGTAGGAGTAACTCTCTGCCTCACAGCCTGACACTCAGGGCGCGGAGCCCCCTGCAGATTGCTCTAACCTCGTAGACTGACCCCGATGCCCTACCCCCTCCACCCCCCCACCCCCCCAGCTCCTGCTTATGGGCTCTGGGACAGCACAGGACCCAGCTCCTACCTTTCCTCGACACCGTTCACAGCTCTGTAGATGAGCAGGACTCACTCAGTTCCTGAGAAACTCTCATCAAAATTCATAATAATCATTTTGACCTATTACTTTCCCAAATTAAGTCTATTCTCTGTATAAATCCCCAAAGGATCCTTTAACTTGGTCTGCGGTTATTTACTGTGTTGAATGCAGACCCCTTTGGGAGAAGATATTCACATACACATTCAAGCTATGAACAATGTATACCAAATATGAGCCCCAGATGGAAACACCATCCGAGGGGGCACAGAGGGATGTGACATCTGCCATCACCTGTTGTGCAGGGGTCCTTTCTACATCTCGCCCCCTTCTTCTCGTTTCCCTCTTGTGGCTGGTCAGGTCCTCCAGGAGTTCCATCCCTTCTCCCACAATCCTTAGCTTTTTCTTCGTGGCCAGGGGTCCAGTTGGGTTGCATCCTTCTCTGGGGGCTCCCCTTCTTTTCTTCTGGGGGGGCTTCTCTTCTGCAGGGGCCTGTACAGGTGACACAGAGCGCACCCTCTTTGTTCCTGTGACACCCCCCTTGTTTCCTCGTTTCCTCTTGGGGGACAGGGAAACGCTGCTTTCACTTTGAGATTGTACAGGGTCTCTGAGGCCCGCCTGGTCTTCCGCCGGCTGTGCTCGAGGGGCCCTAAGGACTCCCGGTAAGATTTTGACAGGCTTCCCGCCATCTGGTATTTGCTGTGGAGCTCCCTTCATGCCACCAGCCTTGCCCTCTTGTTCCTTGGTATGATCTGGTGTCGGGATGGGCTCTGTGAGACTGGCCATGTCTTCCAGGAGTTGGGCCTTTTCCTTGGGCGCTCTTAGCTGATATTTCCTGCCCATTACATTTTCTGTGGGGCCCAGTTTCTGCCTTGCAGTTCTATTAAACAATTTCATGTCTTTGTCATCATCTGATTCTCTGAGTGAATGTGTGTTTTCCTCTGGCGTCTGGGTGGGCTTCCTGAGAGCCGAGGGCTCTTCCTTGAGTTCTACTTTCTGGGGAGGGGTCCTGAGCCGCCTCCTTCTGTTTGTTGGCTTGTTGTCTGGTCCTGCTAGTGGAGATTTGCAGGGTGCTTTGGTGGTTTGGTCACCAGTCATTGGCTTATCTGTGTGGTTTGGTATTGGGAAGGGCTCTTTGAGGCCAGCTGGGTCTTCTAAGGCCTGGACCTTTTTCTTGGGTGTTCTTAGTCGTCTCTTACTTCTAGTTACATTTCCTCCAGGGCCCAGTTTCTCCTCTGGGGTTTCCTTGAACAATCTGATGTCTTCACCACCACCTATTGGTTTTCCGTGTGAGTGTGGGCCTTCTCCTGGCGTCTGGGTGGGCTTCCTGAGAGCTGAGGGTTCTTCCTCCAGACCCACTTTCTGGGGAGGGGTCCTGAGCCGCCTCCTTCTGTTTGTTGGCTTGTTGTCTGGTCCTGCTAGTGGAGATGTGCAGGGTGCTTTGGTTTGGTCACCAGTCATTGGCTTATCTGTGTGGTTTGGTATTGGGAAGAGCTCTTTGAGGCCAGCTGGGTCTTCTAAGGCCTGGACCTTTTTCTTGGGTGTTCTTAGTCGTCTCTTACTTCTAGTTACATTTCCTCCAGGGCCCAGTTTCTCCTCTGGGGTTTCCTTGAACAATCTGATGTCTTCACCACCACCTATTGGTTTTCCGTGTGAGTGTGGGCCTTCTCCTGGCGTCTGGGTGGGCTTCCTGAGAGCTGAGGGTTCTTCCTCCAGACCCACTTTCTGGGGAGGGGTCCTGAGCCGCCTCCTTCTGTTTGTTGGCTTGTTGTCTGGTCCTGCTAGTGGAGATGTGCAGGGTGCTTTGGTTTGGTCACCAGTCATTGGCTTATCTGTGTGGTTTGGTATTGGGAAGAGCTCTTTGAGGCCAGCTGGGTCTTCTAAGGCCTGGACCTTTTTCTTGGGTGTTCTTAGTCGTCTCTTACTTCTAGTTACATTTCCTCCAGGGCCCAGTTTCTCCTCTGGGGTTTCCTTGAACAATCTGATGTCTTCACCACCACCTATTGGTTTTCCGTGTGAGTGTGGGCCTTCTCCTGGCGTCTGGGTGGGCTTCCTGAGAGCTGAGGGTTCTTCCTCCAGACCCACTTTCTGGGGAGGGGTCCTGAGCCGCCTCCTTCTGTTTGTTGGCTTGTTGTCTGGTCCTGCTAGTGGAGATGTACAGGGAACTTTGGTGGCTTGGTCACCAGTAATTAGTTTATCTGTGTGGTGTGGTGACTGGAAGAGCTCTTTGAGGCCAACCAGGTCTTCTAAAGACTGGACATTTTCCCTGGGTGTTCTTGGACACTTCTTGCTTCCAGTTACATTTTCTGCAGCATTCAGTTTCTGCTTTGGAGTGTCCTTAAACAATTTGATATCTCCATCTTCATCTACAGGTTCTCCATGTGAGTGTGTGTTTTCCCCTGGCGTCTGGGTGGGCTTCCTGAGAGCTGAAGGCTCTCCCTCCAGGTCCACTTTCTGGTGAGGGGTCTTGAGCTGCCTCTTTCTACTTGCTGGCGTGTTGCCTGGCCCTGCTAGTGGAGATTTGCAGGGTGCTTTGGTGGTTTGGTCACCAGTCATTGGTTTGTCTGTATGGTCTGGTGATTGGAACAGCTCTCTGAGTCCAGCCAGGTCTTCTAAAGAGTGGACCTTTTTCTTGGGTGTTCTTGGCTGCCTCCTGCTTCCAGTTACATTTTCCGCAGGGTCCAGTTTCTGCTTTGGGGTTTCCGTAAACAATTTGATGTCTTCACCCTCACCCACAGGTTCTCCGTGTGAGTGTGCGCTTCCCCCTGGCGTCTGGGTGGGCTTCCTGAGAGCCAAGGGCCCCTCCTCCAGGTCCTCTTTCTGGGGAGGGGTCTCAAACTGCCTCTTTTTCCTTGCTGGTGTGTTGACTGGTTCTGCTAGTGGAGATTTGCAGGAGACTTTGGTGGTGTGGTCACCAGTCACCGGGTCTGGGGTTTGGAAGAGCTCTTTGAGTCCAGCCAGGTCTTCTAGGGACGGGACCTTTGTCTTGGGTGTCCTTGGCCGCCTCTTGCTTCCACGTACATTTTCTGCAGGTTTCTGCTCTGGAGTTTTGTTAAACAATCTGATGTCTTCATCTTCCCCGCCTGGTTCTCTGTGTGAGTGTGGCCTTTCCCCTGGCGTCTGGGTGGGCTTCCTGAGAGCTGAGGGCTCCTCTTCCACGTCTACTTTCTGGGGAGGGGTCTCGAGCCACCTCTTTTTACTTGCTGGTGTGTTGCCTGGTCCTGCCAGTGGGGATTTGCAGGGAACTTTGGTGTTTTGGTCACCAGTCGTTGGTTTATCTGTGTGGTTTGGTGTTTGGAAGAGATCTCGGAGTCCAGCCGGATCTTCTAAGGGATGGGTATTGGTTTTAGGTGTTCTTGGCCACCTCCTGCTTCCAGTTACATTTTCTGCAGCGTTCAGTTTCTGCTAGGGAGTTCTGGTAAACCACCCGATGTCTTCGTCACCACCTCCCTGTTCTCCGTGTGAGCGTGGGCTTTCCGCTGGCACCTGGGTGGGCTTCCTGAGAGCCGAGGGCCCCTCCTCCAGGCCCGCTCTCTGGGGGGGGGCCTTGAGCCGTATGCTCATCCTGGCCGGTGGGCCGCCTAGTTCCGCCTTTGAAGATTTCTGGCGCTTTTCTGTCATTCGGTCCTCAGCATCCTTTGGTCCCTGGGCGTGAATGGGTGTGCGGAGGAGACCTTGGATGCTCCCCCGGTCTTCCTTGGGTTCTGTGTCCTGCCATCTCTTGAGGGAGGTCAGGTCTGCAACTGGTTCCTGTTTCTGCTCTGAATACCTTCTCGACCTCCTCGCAGCTACCGCCCCTTCAGAGGTTTCCTCTGCCCCGGCATCTTGCTCACGCACTCCAGCACAGCCCTCCTGTGCCCCCGCTGCTCCCTCCGGGTTCTGTCCTCGTTTTGGGGTCTTCATCAGATGGCGTCCTGAAGCGTTCTCCTCGGGGTCTCCTTGGGCTTCTTCGTCCTTGCGCCCCGCACCCGGCTTCTGTGTGCTGCTGGGCCCCACGGACCTTCGAAGCCGGTTTGCACTTGATGCAGCCTTGGGAGCCTCTGCCTCGGATGCTGGAGTCTTCTCGATGTTCACGTTTGCTCTGATACTCTGTCGTCTGAGGACAGGGCTCGCGGGGCTTTGATCAAAGGGCTCTTGTGGTGCATTCTGAGCCTCGGGGAATACTTTCTCTCCTAAAGGAAATAAAAACACGCATGAGAAATATATTCTGTTCACTGTGTTGTGCAATTTAGTATTTTATCCTTATGAAATATTGCTCAAGAGCCAATAATTCAGCCTCCTGTCCACGTGGGCTAAGCATATGAAGCTACTCATGTGGCCATAAATCTGTCTTACCTATAAGCCACGCGCACTTAAGAATATGGCTATCAGGTGACTTAAGGGTCACACTTAGGAGGGGATTAGGATCCACAGAGATTAGATAAAAGAAAAAAACTTCCTTAAGAAGGGTCTCCTGGGGGCACCTGGGTGGCTTAGCCAGCTAAGTGTCCGACTTTGGCTCAGGTCATGATCTCACGGTTCCTGGGTTCAAGCCCCGCGTCGGGCTCTGTGCTAACAGCTCAGAGCCTAGAGCCTCTTTCTGATTTCGTGTCTCCCTCTCTCTCTTACCCTTTCCTGCTCACACTGCCCTCTCTCTCAGAAATAAATAAAACATTAAAAAAAAAAAGAAGGGTCTCCTGAAGTTTAGCGCACCATGTCTCAGTCACCTGAATGCAGACTTTCCTTCCTTCAAACATGAGAGGCAAACAGCCGTTTCTCCTGTGGAACCACATATGGTAATGTGACTTATCGTTAGTACATTGGGGTCTGCACCACACAGGAAACATCTACTTCTCAGCACAGGCTGTACAACTCATGTAGTAAAGCTGTTCCCTCCATGCCAGGCACTGAGTAACCAGTACTCGG
Source organism: Hyaena hyaena (assembly GCF_003009895.1). Taxonomy (NCBI): domain Eukaryota; kingdom Metazoa; phylum Chordata; class Mammalia; order Carnivora; family Hyaenidae; genus Hyaena; species Hyaena hyaena. The sequence continues at coordinate 1,287,211 of NW_024081013.1, forward strand.
TGCGAGAGCAAGACAGCCTCATTCCTCCCATCTTGGACTCACTCCGGGGCACAGGCCGTCTGGAAGATTCGCAGCACTAAGCACAATGTACACATTCTCTTTCTCTTGGGTTATTAGGAATAATTATGAGTTTGAGTAATTTATGCAGCTACGATGAGAGGTCATTCTACTTCTCTGCTGGTCAACCCCTTTTAACAAAGAAAGCAGAAGCGTGCACAGGTAGTTTAAATTAGTAAAGGATCATTCTTCTTATGCAGCTTGCTGAACACCAATGTTAGTTCAACTGCTTATAGGCATTTCCCCTAAACAACAGAACCGAGAAGTTGGAAATGGTATTTTTTTAGGAGTATCTGTTATAGACAAATAATACTCTATCTCATGCAAAAAGAGAATAATAATACCATCTACAATTCCTACTAAAAACATCAAAGTGCTAGGAGGAAAAAAAAAGTAAACCAACCAAAATTTTCAGACGTGCGTAGCAGAGGTTTTTCTCCTGAATCAGGTACTTGAAACTCTCTTCTGACAACGTCTTCTGAATGTGAGAAAGCGCTGGGACACAGGCTCTCTGTTTGTGGCTTCACTTTCGCTGCCGGGGTTCGGAACATTTCAGTTAACCCTGTTAGAAGAGAATATGTGAGAAGCAATGAACATATTGGTCACACCTGCCAGCCACCATAGCAGTCCCCAAGGACCCCAGAGGAAGTGGCGGGGAGGGAACAGTGAATGAGTCCCCAGAGTTCACGGGAAACAGGGTCATGTATTAATAATGAACCCATTTTGGGGCGCCTGGGGGGCTCAGCTGATTAAGCATCTGACTTCAGCTCAAATCATGACCTTACCGTTCACAAGTTCTGAGTTCGGGCCCCACATTGGGGTCTCAGCTATCCTTGCAGAGCCTGCTTCAGACCCTCTGCCCCCCTTTCTTCCTGCCCCTCCCCTGCTCACACTGTCCATCAAACGTGGACTTAAAAAAATAACAAACTCATTTTGAAGAAGCACAATGAGAAGTTGTGATCGCATCTCCTCTTCTTTGTTTTTGCTCTTAGTAAGAAAATCAAAATAGAGGAAGTTGACATCTCAGTCTTGAAACGTTGCCCCAGTTCTGACCACCAGCCGGGAGACAGAGGCCACCCCTGGCACCTCCCGGCCAGACCTCCAGAACCCCAGTGCCCTCATGCTGCCTTGAAAAGCCCTAGCTGATGCAGACCTGGGTTTTACATATCAATAAAACCTCTCCAATTAAAATCAAAAATGACTGCCCATCGATAGTATTGTCAAGTAGTAATATCACCATGCTTTCATCTCAACACTAAAAAGTACTATGAACATAAATCTCAGGAGAAAAGAACTATATACAGTTCTTTAAATGGAAGATTTATCTTTCTGAAACACATTATCCTGCTTTCGTCGTACTTTCTCATTCTGCCAGCGATGGATCAAAAAAATAAAAATCTCGGTCTGGCATCCGTTTGCAAACTGCCTTTGGGAAGCCCGTTCCGGAGGCCCTCAAGCCAGCCATTTCCCTTAAAAGTCTCCTCCTTCTGCCACTACTCAGGCCCCCCCCTGAATACCCAGGATCCAGGCTTCAGCACAGACTGAGGTTTTGTCTTGAGAGTTACTCACACCAAGGGGTAGAAACTGTGGGACCCTCTAGGAAGGGGTCTGGAAGGAAGTTTGGGAAAATCCACTGTCCTGGGTACTGAGCATTTAAACTATTAATTTTATCTTAAAAATATGTTTGAGGATTGGTTCTTAACGCTTTGTAACATAAGTGCATTAGTACACTCACACCTGAGCATAACCTACAAGGATACACGTATGTGCATACGACTGCATATAGGGTGGTACATACTCAAAACTTTTTTCTCCTTGAGCTTGCTGTCAAAACGGGCTCCAGTTGTTCTGCAATTTTATGGTTTGTTCTTTTTAAAAAGCTAAATGTATATTTTTTCATAGTTATTCATTTTTGAGAGACAGAGCACAAGTGGGGCAGGGCAAAGAGAGACACACAGAATCTGAAGCAGCTCCAGGCTCTGAGCTGTAAGCACAGAGCCCGACGTGGGGCTCGAACTCATGAACTGTGAGATCACGCCCCGAGCCAAAGTCGGACACTTAACCAACAGCCACCCAGGCGCCCCCAAAACTGTACGTATTGATCCTACTGTGACAGTACCCAGAGGGGACTTCTATTTGGGTTATACAGAGCAGTACAACTATTCCATCATAAAATAAGCCAGGAAATTTAAAAAAAGACTTCATCTAAGGAGGGGGAATCACGTCTCCCCTCCCTGCGAACGTGCTGGAGGCGGAAAGCACCGGGCACACCAGGGAGCACGAAACCCCAGCCCCGGTGATAATCTAGGACAACCAGAGGCAAGTCACATCCCGCCTTCACTGAGAATGGAAACGCTGCCTCAACTACTAAGGCTTCAGGGAAGCCCTTTCCGCAGGCTTTTGTTTCAAAAAACAGTTAAGCTTCCCGGAAGGGAAGGAACTCTTGAAGCAGTAAAATATTGCTCAGCTTCGGGAGCATCGATTGGCATCAACGCAGGGAAAGCGCAATTGTAAGAGCGAGCCAGCGCTCTTCACCATGCAGGGGGCTCCAGTTCTCTCCATCGATGCCGCAATCCGAGGTCAGGACATGCGCTTACCATTCACACCCGCTCCGTGCAGGACTCACGACGGTCCCCCACGGGGTCGAGGCCTTGCTCTTGTTCCCCAGCCCGGCGAGCTCCGCCTTGAACCTCCAGGACCCCAGGGGCTGACTCGATGGTGATCCCCCCGTCTGCTCCCAGTCCGTGCACACCCACGGCACCCCTCCACCTCCTCACAGGCAGGGGGGACCCAAGGGCTATGGTTTCTAGCCTTCGAGGCTACGCCCTTACCTGAAAGATCTTCACTGAAGTCCATATTTTTGTTGATGACAAAGTCGTTGAGCATTCTGTAGGGCCGAGCAGGCACGTTTACTTTTTCGAGGTGAGCTTTCCCTATGATTATGGTACAGGGAGAGTTGGCATGGCCTGTACTAAACTGATTGGGAATGCCGCTCACAGGCTTCTGGAAAAAAACAAACGCCTCAAGATGAAGACAACGTCAGAGCGTAGATCCCCACCCAGCGCGATCTCACATCGCGGTGCGCGGCCAAGGAGCCGTTCCTACCTTCGGAGTGTTGGCTTTCCTTGGCCTTCTGCTCAGCTGTCTCTGAGGGCCGTGTTTAACCGCTTTAGCCTGGGTCTGCTTGGCCCCGAGTTTGACCACGTCTGCCCACGACTTTGCCACTGTCAGAAGGAAAAGGTGCTGAAACGTTCCCAAAGTCCCACCAGCGAGAAAACGGACCCTAAGACACGTGCAAAGGCAACACTCACCGATTAAGTTGGCTTCCGAGGCTCCACTCCTTCTCTTGGAGAAAATCATCTGCAGGATCTCGTGTTGGCTCCGGTCGACGGAGGCCCTCTTTGAAAGCAAGTTGCCGCTCCGCCTGCCTCCCCTCTTAGGAACATCCGCCTGATGGGGAGACTTGCCGCCACTGGAGACCGAGGACGCCTTGGGTGACCCGCGGCGTGGGTCACTGGCACCTGGAGGAGTTCTGGTCGGATCGCGGGCTGGAGATCCCGCCAACTGCGGCTGCGTGGTCACTTCTGGACGGAGTCCGGAGGAGTCTTCTCTTCCGGACGGTTGAGGGCGTTCCTGACGAGATTTAAACGTTCATAAGAAACCTTAAAACCCACATAGTGTCTCTGTAGCGGATGTGAAAACCCTGCCCAGTTCAGAACTTCAGCTATTTACATCTGGAAGCACCAAGACGTTTCAGCCGTTGTCTGTCAAGTGGGAGGTAGAGATGGGAGTCGGTGTCCCCTCATGTAAGAGAAAATGGAAGGCAGGGGAAACAGCAGACCCGTTTTAAGTGGGGTGTTTTCAGGTCGAAAGGCAGAAGAAATCTCCCAAGGAGTGAGAAGTGAGCATGCTCCGATCTGAAGTGGAGAAAACACCACCGGTGGGGTTCTAATCCCCTTTGGTCTCCAGGGAAGGAGGGCCGCTCATTGCTGGAAGACAGTAGAAAATAGAAAGGGAGCCACACATACCTCACACGCCCTTTGGTAGGAAAAGAAATAAAAGATTGCCCAGGCCCTCTGAGGGGGATGAGCTGTGCGGCCATCTTTCTAGAGACCTAAACTCAGGAGGACAACAGCCTAGCGTAGGTGATTAAAGGGTTCTAAGTAGCGGATGGTGAAAAGCATGGGCGTGTTGCCATTCAAGAGTTTCCTTTTCACCTTAATTCTAGAAGGAAAAAACAAAACAAAACAAAAACACCTTATGGTTTTGTGTCATGATGTCTCCGGATTCTTTCTAATTGGTAGTTTTTGCTGACCACACCCCGCCCCTGCCCCCACCAGTAGTCTTCTGGAAGCCAGGCTGGCGGGAGGCCCTTACAGGAAGAGACCCCCAGAGGGCACCCCTGTGCTCAGCCACATGAGAATCGGGGTTCCAAGCCCAGGGCGCCATTTTCCACACCTCAATGAGGAAGCAGATCTTCAGAATTTTTTATCTTTACTATGTTATTAGAAAGAGGGGCATCTGGGTGGCTCAGGTTAAGCGTCTGACTTCAGCTCAGGTCATGATCTGATGGTTTATGAGTTCGAGCCCCACATCGGGCTCTGTGCTGACAGCTCGGAGCCTGGGTCCTACTTCAGATCCTGGGTCTCGCCCTTTCTCTGCCCTTTCCCCACTCATACTCTGTCTCCATCTCTCAATAATAAATAAATGTTAAAAAAAAATTACAACAAAAAAAGAAAGAAAAAGGTTTTCGTTGTCACTGTGCTGGTGCGGGTGTTTGGAAAGGAGGCGTCACTGGCATGAGTGAGAGTACGGGCCGCGTGACGTACCTTGATGATTTTCTTCAGGACGGGCGGAGTGTGGCTTACGAGAGACCTTCGAGGTGTTTCTCCTCTCTTGAGAGGTGTATTAGGAGGTAAGTTTTCATCAAATAACTCCGGCTTCAGGCGCCCACCAAAGGAGACCCGCCTTCTTTTCAGGGGTGTTCCTTCAGCCTTACCTGAAACAATGAATACAAACATGGAGGGGGAATGAAAGACGTACGGACACTTAAGACTTGTTCCAGCTGCTGTTATAAGACAAAGCGATGGAAAAGCCCGTTGAAAACTAACACCACAGCATCTCATGCTGTTAAAATACTCACAGAGCTGGAGATCAGGAAAGACCCAAGGACAAACCCATAAAGTGTCAAGTCCCAACTGGACAGTCCGAAGATTTTCTAGGAAAGAGCTTGATAAAGGGATTGATGTGAATCTGGTGGCTTTCACTTTGAGCAGGGGAATGACACGGACGGATGCCTCCACAGTGACCAGAGGGCTTTTTCAAAAGATGCCTATGAACTCAGGCCTCGCCCAGGCCCTAGTGAGAAGTCGTGAACTTGAAAACTTCTCCAGGTGAGTCGAATAAGCGATTCACAAGTCCCAACCCCGCTGCACATCCCTGTGAACCCGCACGCAACAGAAATCCCTTGTCTGAGTGACGCTCCCTGACTCACAGGGACACAGTGACAGATGCATGCAGGTCTAATTGCAGAGAGGGGTGCACCTCCCATGGGGAACCGTGTGTAAAACAGAGCCCGGAGAGTAAGCCTGCTACTTCAGAACAGCCACAGACCCCCCAGGAATGTGGGAGAAAGCCTCCCCGGGGGTCAGAGCCCTGCCGCTCGCTGACAGGAGGCCGTCAGTGTCCCCTTTGACAAAGGGGAGGGAACAGGACCCCCGTCCCCGGAGCCCTCCTGCTGCCTGCACAAAGGGCCGGAAGCGTCCCTGCCTTTAAATCACCTACAACAGCGCCTGATACAGCCGTGGGCACAGTCCAGTGGTTTATAAAACTGGAACAGCAAGAACGACAAACTGCTATTAGGGGACGCCGAGAACAGAGGATAAATATCTGAGAGACACCCCGTATTTAAACATTCCCAGGGGATTTCCCTGCACTTAGTTTATAGGAGCAAACTCCTAGGAGGCAAGTGCTTGTAGTTCAGAATTCAAACTTCCCCGGAAAGCGCTTATGCTTATTATTAGGCTTATTCTCCTTTCTATCTTCTCGTAGGTGGAACAGGAGAATCCAGCACGGTTTGGATTCTGCCTGTAGGTCCCCGGGTGTATTCCTCCCTGACAACCTGCACTCCCCCCCGGAGGCCCGGGTCACAATCCTGCGCGCCTTCAGGATGCGACCATGAGGGGAGACGGTGCATCGGGCTCCGTGCCCCACAGACACCCCCACAGGGACCTCACTACCCGGCCAAGGAACGTCAACTCGGTTCCCGTCTAGACACGAGGCGTGAGCTTGCGGGAGGAAAATAAACAGACAAACAAACTTACTAATGGATTCACCGAAGTTGCTGGGATCAACCGAACCGCGACCAGGCAACCCTGAGTGCATGCGCCCCGGGGCGGCACCCCCCTTCTCAGGCTGGTGGATGGAACTGTTTGGAATCTTCCTTTCAACTTGAACGGGCAACGGAGCTAAAATAGCGGGATTCTGAGCTTCTGTTTCTGGCGTAAGAACGTCCACACTGGTAGGAATACTCTTCCTCTTTCTGGAAAAGCGTTTTTCTGGTGTATCTCCAAAATCAGCAGCAGACTCAACTTGAGCGGGTGTTTGGTTTCTGGTTAAGGACTTCCTGGGAGTCAGCGACTTGCTACCCGCCCCGAAGCCTTCCTCTGGACCCCGATCCGCAGACGCACGTCCACTGGTAACTCCCACGTCTTGATGCTGACGCTTCCGTGAGGGGGTCTGTGGGGAGCGTTGTACGGGGGTCTTGGGTTTTGTCGTCTCCTCAGGAGGGACGACGGGACCCCTGGCGTCCTTGGGAGTCTCCACAGCCTCCTCGCCTTCTCTCCTGTCCTCAGTCTGGCTAATTCCTTGTTCTTCCAAAGCAGGGTCTGCCTTCACTTGGGTGCTCCGACCTGACTGGGGTCTGGACTTAGGGGACACAGGGATGTGTGTCTCGGCTTGTAAACCACCAGAACATTCCTTCTCCGGTGCACGATGACCCCGTGATCCAGATTTTTTGCCACTCTGTAGAACATCTCCTTTTTCTGACTTTACATCGAGCTCTTCCTTCATGGAGTCATAAAGCTTCTTGAAGGGGGACTCACGGCTCGCCCCGTTCTCCAGGCCCCGGGCGCAGGGCAAAGACCCGAGGCCTCCTCTACAGCTCACGAAGCTGCCACTAGAATCTTCCTGAAAATCCCTGCCTGTGGGCTCCGGGACATTTCTGTAGTTACGTCCAGCAACTTCCGAGGGACGGGCCACAGGAAGCGTTCTGCTTGCAGCCAGCTCTTCGGAGCCCCCCGAGATGGGGCTGGCGGCTTCGCCCTTCTTCTGAGGCCGTCCTGAAACATTTTCTTCAGACGGTTTCGAATGGGCATTGGAATCTTGAACTTTCCCATCTTGGCAAGGAGTTATGCATGAAACAGGAAACAGAAAGTTCAAGATTTTGTTAGTGATGAACACGTGCAGCATTCACATTTTAAAACCGTTTCAAATTGTCTTGTAACCTAGCTTTTCACTGAGGCTGCAAATTACCGAATTCCCAAAGTGTGTAATAAAAGTGTTCTGAGGGGCACCTGGGCAGCTCAGTCGGTTGAGCGTTGGACTTGGGCTCAGGTCATCATCTCGTGGTTCGTTGAGTTCGAGCCCCAAGTTGGGCTCTGTGCTGGGAGCTCAGAGCCTGGGTCCTGCTTCCAATTCTCTGTCTCCCTCTCTCTCTGCCCCTCCCCCACTCATACTCTCTCTCTCAAAAATAAATAATTGTTAAGAAAAATTTTTAAAAAGTTTTTTTTAAGTATTTCGATACTAGTATTACAATGCAAACAAATAAGTCACATCAGCCTCCTATAACCCATACAAGTCATGGAATGCTATCCATCTACTCAATTAAACCGATAACCAAATAAGAGTATTTATACCTCAGATGCCTCAGTGAGCACAGTGCCCTCTAAGCCCCTTGAGGAAAACGATAAGGCAGATGTCTGCCTATGTGTCATGGGAAGTAACACAACCTCCTAACTTTTGTGAAGCTGAGCACAGAACACTCGTGTTCTTGTTTTTCCTTCCCCGCCATAACGCTACACAGAGACCTGACCTCGCAGGATCCCAGAAGGAAACCGAGAAACTACTAACCAGGGTTGGAAGAGAGGCTAGATCTTGAGACTCGATGCAGAGATTCCTGTGAATTGGCAAAATAAAAACAGTGATATAGGTGTCTGTTCAAATACCGGCAGTCATATTTATTAAAGTGTTCTTGCCATGGGGGCCGGTCCTTCCCTACCAAACTGTTCTTAGATGAATTTTAGAGACTTTTACCCAAGACATTCAGGGCCAAGTGCTCGTAATACAAGTATTTCTTAGCTGATTTTAAAACTATATAATGACGGGCGCCTGGGTGGCTCAGTCGGTTAAGCAACTGACTTCGGCTCAGGTCATGATCTAGTGGTTCATGGGTTCAAGCCCCGCATTGGGCTCTGTGCTGACAGCTTAGAGCCTGGAACCTGCTTCAGATTCTGTCTCGCTTTCTCTCTGCCCCTCCTGTTCCCATTCTGTCTCTCTCTCAAAAATAATCGTTAAAAATTTTTTTTAAGTAAATTGAACCTCAGTTGAGTTTTGAGACCTTCCTCAAACTTCTCTCTCATCACCCCACGAAAGAGCCAAAGCTACAATTAGACATCATCTACATGCAGCGACTGGGAACCTAACAAGGGCACGGAATTACTGATTCCATACTCAGCTTTATCAGAAAGAGGCTACAGGCCCTGCTGGGCCCCACTGGGCATGTGCGCTTTGGTGGGCAGGTGCTCCCTGGATGTTGAGGCCAAAGTGAAAGCAGCACAGAGGCGCACCCTCAGGGCACAGTCATCAGATCCGGGCTCCTCCCTCCGCACCTCCCCCTCCCCAACTGCTGCCTTCACAATCTGTCAGGATAAGTTTTAGGGGACAAAGAACAACAAGGAATGACAAATATGCAAGATGTAAAGGTTCAGTGTCGCTTCAAAGGAGGAAAAGTGTCTCATCTGAGTTATTATGGAGGAAAAAAATCACAAAATGCATCCACGGGCAAATGATTTAACTTTTTTCTTCAATCCATTTCAGATTTCTTGGTATCGAACCTGCTGCTCTAATCTGCCAAGGGAGGGATCAGTTCCTAATTTCCCATCTGAAGTTGGCCAAGGATCTTATAACTAAAAATTATGTACAAAATGCAAGCCCATTTTTTGTGCATTGTATTCCACAGACATAAAAATCACTGCCAATTACGTGTTGTAAGTATTTAGTTTCAATACTGGCTTTATCGCAATCCAGACAATGAACAGTTCAGAGACCTCTAAGACCACTTGTCAATATTTTTTAAGTTTATTTATGTATTTTGAGAGAGAGAGAGAGAGAGAGAGAGAGAGACGGTGGAGGAGGGGTAGAGATAGAGGGAGAGAGAGAATCCCAAGCAGGTTCCACACTGTCTGTGCAGAACCCGATGGGGGCTCGATCTCACAAACTATGCGATCATGACCTGAGCCCAAATCAATTGTCAGACACTTAACCGACTGAGCCACCCAGGCACCCTTGAGATCACTTATCTACCCCAAAGTTCAGCGTTTTGGTTGGTTTCCTTACACCTACCTACAAAATGGGCAGAAACCCTCAAAAGCTAGCTTTCCCCAAAGCTGATGAGTGGCAAGGTCACTCCTCTGGGGAGGAAGCAGCACGTAGAAAAAGCAGACATTCAGTGGAGTGGCTTCCTGCTAATTTCGGGTGCAGGTAGGCTGACTTTTTAAGCCAATGAATTGCAATCCGGTCACAGGAGACCAGCTTGGGCAGCTTCATAAAGGAGCGAAGTTCTCAGGAGGCGTCCTACTAAATCTCCAAGGATGGGGATAAGCCAAGCATTCTGATGATAAGCCACCAAGTCTGCCATGTGACACTGGGCAGTAAGGCTCTCCTTCAGGAATGGGTTGTCTCTCCGTCACAATTAGGAGGCATCGTTGGTGCTCAGAGCTCCAATGTGATGATTTCAGGACATAAAGATGGAGAAGAACAGGACTGGGAACCAACATGAGCCACTAGGTCATGTAATGCCCAGATTTTAATTCTCTGTAACGCACTGTTCTAACCAAAGTTTTGTAAGAAGATCAGATCTTGAGATGCTCCAGGAGCCTTTTGGGCCAAAATGGGAGACTGACTTAGTCCCCTCTTTGTGAATAAAACAAGTACAGTTTTAACTTCAATTTATGGGGTTCCTGGGTGGCTCTGACAGTTAAGCACTTGACTTCAGCTCAGGTCATGATCCCGTGGTTCAGGAGTTCAAGCCCTGCATCGGGCTCCAGCTCAGAGTCTGGAGCATGCTTAGGATTCTGTGTCTCCCTCTCTCTCTCCTTCTCCCCTGCTCATACTCTCTCTCTGTCTCTCAAAAAAAATAATAAATGTTAAAAAAAATTATTACAATTTATGGGGCACCTGGGTTTCTCAGTTGGTTGAGTGTCTGACTCTTGATTTTAGTTCAGGCCATGATCCCAGGGCCGGGAGATCAAGCCCCATGTCAGGCTACACACAGAGCATGGAGCCTGCTTAAGATTCTCTCTCCCTCCCTCCCTCTGCTCTTCTCCCCTGCTCGCACTCTCTCTCAAAAAGTAAAATAAAATAAAATAAACAAACAAATAAATAAATAAATTCAGTTTGTCTCATCATGTTTAAAATCTCAGTTACACGTTCCTCTTACAACTGGCGAGTCTTTCTCATTATGTAACACCATTCGCTGACGTGCACATTAATGACTTCATGGTATCGTGTGCACAGGCATCAGAACTCAAAGTTGGATACCACCCCCCATCACCTGTTTGTGTCTTTGTCCTGGGAATCCAGGTGACTTGCTTCCATTCTGATGACTTTCATTTTCATACCTGAAGTGTACAGAAGGACAAACACATATTCAGACTCTAGGTCTGTAACTGACGGTAAAACTTCCTTATCTGATTAATGTCCAAGGAGCAAGGAACAAACATCAGGTTTCATTCAAGATATTACCTTAATTCACGGAGATAGATGTAGAGTTATAGAAGGTTTTACACTCAAAACTTAGACAGGTTGCCTCAGATTTCTTTGAGAGCACTAACATCCGAGGTTGGGACCCAGGGGAATTTCTGGACACTGACAAGCTCCTGTGATTTCAGCAGTGTGTGAGTACCTTGTACGTGGAAACCTACGCACAGGACAGCCGATCGGATTTCCACTGGTTTATATCCATGGAAACCATCTGAGGACTTGGAAGGTCACCCAGGAAGCCCACGGGCACCTGAGGCCAGAGTCACTTTGTGATGTTACTTAGTACAGGGTCACCACAGAGCCACCCCATAACTTAGGGTCGCTGCGATCTCCTCAGTTTCCTGCTTACTATATCTGTACCCAAAGACCGACACATTTCTTAATACGCAGAGAGATTTAACAACATACAAAGTTGTTCTAAGAGACCTCAGGCATCATTTCACAGAACAACCTTTCATGGGCTACTGAACTTGGCCTCCGCGAGGCGGCCTGATGTGACAAGCCGGGTGTCTGGAATTGATTCTCATGGTGTAGCAGAGTCCTTGGTCAAGTCCTTCTTCCTAAGATCCTTTCCCCATTTTTGTTGGGGGTATTTAACTATCCCAGTTAATCTCAATCTGAAGAGCATATTGTTTTGGGGAAGAAGTTCTGGTCTCCATTCCACATGAGATACTTCCTAATCCAGAAGTCTGTTCGATAAACACACCCTTTAAAAATGAAGGCAAATTCGGGGCGCCTGGGTGGCTCAGTCAGTTCAGCTTGTGACTTCGGCTCAGGTCATGATCTCACCGTTCTTGGGTTTGAACCCCTCATCAGACTCTGTGCTGACAGCTTGGAGCCTGGAGCCTGCTTTGGATTCTGTGTCTTCTTCTCTCTCTCTTTCTCTCTATCTCTCTCTGCCCCTCCCCTACTGGTGCTGTCATGCTGTCTGTCTCTCTCTCTCTCTCAAAAATAAACAAACATTAAAGTTAGCCCCATCTGGTCATAAAGCAAGCCCTGGCTCACTTCGAAAACTGGAAACTGTCCAAATGTCCATCCAGAATGAATAAATTGTGTATAATTGTAGACACAACTGTGTATATTGTTTCAGTGAAAAATGTACGCAGCGAGGGGGGGCCAAACTGGGACATCCGTGCTCACAACTGTAAGAGCAGTTACAAATACACACGCTTTTATTTCAAACTTATGGGGTTAATAAAGACAGACAAAACCATAGTGGTCAGAGATGCACGCTTAGGTAGCAAAACTCCAAAGACTTTATGTTATCAGAAAAGCCACTCTGGTGGTTTACTTGGGGAGGGAAAGACGTAGTGTTTAGAAGACACATTAAGAAGGTTCTGGAATAATTCTGCTCACGACCTGGGTGGTGTGTTAGTTTGCTAGGGCTGCTGCCACAAGAAAATGCCACACGTTGGCAGCTTCAACACAGAAACTGATTTTCTCACCGTTCTGGAGGCTCAAAGTCCAAGATCAAGATGTTGGCAGGGCTGGTATCTGCCGAGGCCTCTCTCCTGGGCTCTCTAGGGCCCCCTGCTGCGTCTTCACAGGGCTGGCCCGCCCTCTGAGCACCTGCTTCCCCTCTTCTGCATCCTAATCTCCTCTCTTACAGGGACACCAGTCAGATTGAATTAGGACCCACCCTAATGGCCTTATTTTAACTTAATCACCCCTTTAAAGACCCTGTCTCCCAATAAGGTCCTATTCTGGGCTGCTGGGGGGTTAAGGCTCCAACATGTGGGTTTTCGAGGGACACAAATCAGCCCATAATGGATGCTAATCACAAAGGCACTCACTTCATGCTAAGCCCATCTGGACATCTTGTCTTGTATCTTTCTCTACGAGCGTCTTTTGCTTTAAAATGAGAAACTGAAAAATGTTTACAGCTTCACAATACTTGCAACAAAATAAAAGCCCTTGGGGATCTGGTCACTCTTCTTTGGCCCAGTTATGTGCACTTGGATCCTTAAAGGGAATCCCCTAAATCCCATGCATCATCCCTTCTAGACCCTTTTGTGACTTTAGATAGAGAATCAGTAGTGAGAAGGGCGGCCTCAGATGCCCTGACATTCCTCAGCATGACAGAAAGGTCACAGAAGCCTGCAAGCCTAGTGCTGGTGCGTCAGAAGGTGCATTTATGTCGCGTCGGCTTTGTTTTGATTCTTCACCTACCTGAAAGAACGGTCAACAATAGTGATCACATCTCCATGCTTTAGCTGTACAGGCTTATCAATAGCAGATCCATTGACTTGTGTTGGATTCGCGGAACTGAAATTAAACAGTATTGCCTACAAAGTAGAAGAGGGGGAAAACAGGTAACTGACGAATGGGTAAAAAGTGAAATGAAAAGTTTAAAAAAAAAAAAGACAAACTTCAAAGACCCGCTTACCTCCTGCCCATTGATTTCAATTTTGCAATGTAGTTTTGAGACTACAGGCAGTTGGATGCGAATGTCACATTCGATGCCCCTTAATTGGGGAAAAAAATTAAGATTTTTAGGTTCCTGCAATTTTTTTAAAAAATTGCACTAAAGTCTCAAAATAAAACATGGTTTGACCGTATGTTAGATCCTTAAAGGCAACAACTGAAAAGAATAATAAATTGGGCAATACCCCTGAGCCATGCATTTTGCAAACAATTTTGTCAAGCGTTTTATAACCAACTACATTAAACCTTGAAAACTACAAGTACTCGGAAATAATTATAAGGGAAACTAGTAGAATACAAAACTGGATTGCCTTTTACTGAAATACCTGCTTCTAAGACCCAAATAAGAGAGTACTTTATAGCGCAGCCTGGAGAATGGTAACCATTTTTAATGCTCAGTGCTTTTTTTCTATTAAAAAAAAAAAGGGTTTATATGTGTTGATTTGTAATGTGATGTATGTTTAAAGGTTTAATCATCACAATGAGTGCTGTATTTTTGCTAACACCTGTCTGGGCAGGCGTTCTTTAAAAACAGAAAGATTACGATTACATCAGCACCTCTCACCGTGTTGTTCTCGTTCAAGCAGTCCACGAATTATACACCCTGCCATTTGCCTGGGACACAGTAAAACCACGGACTCATGAGATTTTCGGGGTTTTAAAACTATACTGTACTAATGGGCAGATTCATAAGTCTGTTATTAAAACTACAAACGCAAGCAACAGATAAGCATTATCCCTTTCTACCTATGGCATATGATCAAGCACTTAGGAATGTTTTTATTTTTTTTTAAGTTTATTTATTTATTTTGAGAGAGAGAGAGAGAGAGAGAGAGCATGTGAGCGAGGGAGGGGCAGAGAGAGGGGGAGAGAGAGAGAAGCCCAAGCAGGCTCTGCACTGTCAGGGCAGAGCTGATGGGGGGCTTGAACTCACAAATCCTGAGATCATGACCTGAGCCCAAATCAAGAGTTAGATGTTTAAATGGCTGGGCCACCCAGGTGCCCACGAATGGGTTTTAAATGATAAAATCTTGCATAAAAAGATACTGAATCCCTTCTGTATAATAACTAGTAGGACTGACATTTGATACCAGAATGTTTATTCTTTTTCCTCTGAAAAGAAGCTATGAAAATCTACTTTAAACTAAAGAGGGGAATTTGATTTTTAGGTAACTGAATGTTCCAGAGACAGAGAGAGGAAGAGAGAGGGAGACAGAGAGAGAGGGAGAGAGACAGAGAGATAGAGACTATCTCATTAGAACTGAGAATGTATTGGCTGGAACTACCAACTAGAATCCCTCTGAATCAGTGATTCCTGACCTCAGCACCATTGACATTTTAGGCCAAATAATCCTTTACAGTAGAGTCTGTGCTGTGCAGTGTGGACACTGTATGCTTCTCAGCAGCATCCCTGACCTCTGTTCGCCGATGCCAGTGGCACGAGCCTCCCACACCACGACACATTAAACTGTCCCCAGACCTGGCTGGACGTCCCCTGCAGGGCAAAACTATGGTAGTCTGAGAACCACTGCTGTTTACGGTTCCACAGCCAGGCCGCGCTTCTACCTGACACAGTGTCAACTACAGACCATCTTTTACTTGCCAGACCCGCGCCAGGCACTGAGGACATAATTACCAACTAGAGAGTCCCTGTCTTTGGAGAGCTTAGGAGCAGGAGACAACCAAAGACTCATTCGTCACCCTGTGGAGTGTCAGGGAAGACAAGCGCGGTGTTCACCAGACGCTTCTCTTTAGGTAACACTGGATGGTTGGTTGGATCTCAGTTGGTTGGAAACGAATCCCTCACACAGGAAGATAAGAGACCATTCTGGTCATAAAGTTCAAACTGGTTAAAAGCGCGGAGATAAGCAAAAGCTTAGAATGTCTGAGGTGGGGTAGAACATGGTGGAGATGAGGAGGGTGGGACAGGGAGGGGTGTGGGTCCCACCTCAGAGGGCTCCACAGAAGGGTGACCTATCATTTACATAAAAAGTCACCTGTCAGAAAATGGGGGGGGGTGCCTGCCCTCCGGGGACCACAGCCACTTACCACCAACGACGCGGCCAGCAACAAGAGAGAGGGAAGTTCTCAAATCACTGGAAAGACTTCCCCCAACTTCATTTACCCAACAAACCAAATACAGAGAGACTCAGTACCTCATTTGCTCAGAAGAGCCCCCTCCCCCCATGGCCACAGAACACCAAGTTTGGAGGGGTTTCATATGAACATACTGGTCTCCTAAAGAATGCATGAAGTGAATCAGGATTTGAAGATAATCTACATCTTTCTCCATTTAAAGATTGTATCAAATCAATTTTAAAATCTGTTAGATTTAAAAAAAAACTAAGTAATTATATAAACATTGTCTTCAAAATTCTAGTTCCTAATAAACAAACAAGGACGTTGACAACAAGCAGAAAGTCACCATCAGGGCTCGGGTCCTGGGGCAGGAATTGCTTCTAGGGTGTTTCCAGTCTGTTAATCTGTGATTCGGATATTAATGACTTTTAAGCGAAACTGTCCACCTGTAAGCAGGGCTCACCTTCCAAACAAGCAGGTGCTGAGGCTCAGTGGAAAGTGGGGCCCGTCCACCCCGCTCCTTTTGATGGTAACAAGGCGTCCTGTAGGAGCCATCTTCTAAACAAGAAGCTGAGTATAATCCGTATAGAAAGGTCAGGCATCAAACAGTTTGCTGAAGCAAACTTGTTGCAGGAACATCCCACTGGATCAAACAAAAACAGCGGGGACGTGGGGATGTTACTCTAAAAGCCAAGAGCTAGGAAGTCACTTGTAAGTGACCAAATGGGCTCACTTATAGGATTCACCATGCTCCTGCCACCCTGACCCACATGTTACTTGACCTCCGGGGGAGCCCCAGCCAGGCCCGGGCTGCACCCCGGGGCGCCCCTCCAACACCCAGTGCCCCCAAAGACCCGCGGCTAGAACTCTCGCTGCTCATCAAGGTCAAGGCTCCAGGGAGTTCCCACCAAGACCCTCCCGCCGGAGCCGGGGCCGCGCTCCAGGCGCCGGTCCCCGCAGAGCAGAGGGGTCCCCACAGCTCCAGCCCCCAGGCACCGGCCGTCCCCCCACCCCCGAGGCGCCCCGGCAGCGGCTCACCAAGGACAGTCGCCCGCACCGCCGCCGGAGTCCACTGCTCCTGCAGATGCAGCCCGCGTCCTCACCCGGAGAAGCCGGCGACGCGTCCGCCGGCGTCCGCAGCCCGCCCCGCGCTCCAGGGACGGACCCTGCCCGCGGCCACCTCTGCCGCGCTCCTCACTACCCCCACCCCCCGCCGTCGCCCTCGCCGGCGACCGGGCGGCCCAGCCTCGCTGCGTCCGGGACGCGCCCCGCGTTAGCAGCTCCGCGCGTAAAGCCTCCGCCGCGCCCTGCCGATTCAAACGAAAACACCCATTCGAATTTGGCGCTAAGCGCTGCGATTGGACGCGGCGGCGCGGAGGCGGACCAATGGGCAAGGGGCGAGGGCGGGCGGGGGCGGAGCTAGGGGAGGGCGCGGGCTCCGCGGAGTGGGCGGGGCGGGCGGGGGCGGGGCTAGGGGAGGGCGCGGGCTCCGCGGAGTGGGCGGGGCGGGCGGGGGCGGGGCTAGGGGAGGGCGCGCGCTCCGCTGGCTGCGCGGGGCGGGCGGGGGGCCGCTTCCTGTGCACCTGAGACTCTTGCTCAAAGTCCTCACCAGGGACGGAGAGAAAAGGGCGGAAGCGGAACGTGGCCTCACCGCCGACCACAAACCCCTCTTGCCTCCTTTTCTTTAAGGACAAACACCCTTGTGCACAATATATGACTCATGGCTGGAAGGTTTAAAAATGTTTAAAGTTCCCGGATCTCCCCAACGATAACCAACTATTACAAGCAATTTCTTGCGTCTTTTCCCAGGTATACCTGGATTATTCTCTTTCGAAAGCACACCGAAGAGATCATAGGATGCACTGGCTCTGAGTTTTGTGTTCTCTGCTTCATTAATCCGGTGGATATTAATATGGAGCACACATTCCCCTTTTACTTTCTTTTTGATGGCTGCAGATCGTTCAACTTGAGAAACCATAATTTCCTTAATCACTACTACTGCTATATATTTAGGTTTCTAGTATTTTCCTATTAGAAAAAAAATTCTCCAATTAAAATATCTTGTGTTTCCTTGAGTCACCCGCCTGGTTCCTCGTCCCTGGGGTGGGGGCGAGGGGGCTCCCGTGGAACATGAAAGGGGTTGGTCATTGCTTTCAAATGAATTAACAGATGAAGTCTGGGCTTGCCTGCTCCTGAGTGGTAACTCAGAGATGGGCTGCCTTCAGGAATATGGAATCGCTCCTAGGAACCACCCGTGAATGCCTATAGGACCTCCAGCTCCTGATTGTCTGTGACAAGGCTGATGTAGGTAATTTAAATGCGTGGATGCCATTAACCTTCTTTAGGGGATTGGCTTCCATTTTCTCCCCCCTTTACGCTGCCACAGAAAGCGCATCTCTGAACAACGCTGTAAAATGCTACTTCTGCCACTCTAATTACTGCTTCCTATCAGGGACGGCTCTGTGACCTTGCTGGGGCAGCCTAATGAGAACGGGGAGGTGCTGGACTTCCTGTCGAATCATCTTACACGCTCCGCAGTACACAGTCAGCGCTCTAGAGAGAGCAGGAGTCACGGGAAGACTGAGGGGGTTGGCAAAGAGGTGGGTCCTGACCCGCAGGGCAGCCCTCCGAAACTGCTGGATGGCGTGCCTCGGCGGCGGGGCCGCCTGCTGGGCTCGAAGCTTGGCCCACAACCTAAGACTTCTTTGAAAACACAGATGTCGCTCCCGTGAGGAGAATCCCATGCCCCATCTGCAGGGCTGGCTTCTGCCCCCCCCCACGCCCCCACCCTGCTCCAACACCATCAGAGGCTTGGATAGAGTACAGAATGGGGATGTTCTTGGAGCAACAGACCCCAGATGGGCAGGAGAAGGCTTAGGCCTGAGGAGTTCCCAGGGGATCCAGTGCCAGACCCTCACAGCCTCACACACTCACGGCCACGTCAGTGAGGCCACGAAAGTGTCTCCAGGGGACTTTCCTGTCCCTGGACCCCTTCTCCTTGTGCCCCCCACCCCCCTTCCCGCCACCTTCACTTGCCTGAAATTTACTCAGGGAGGGACGCCTGGGTGGCTCAGTCTGTTACGTGTTCAACTCTTGATTTCGGCTCACATAGTGAACTCATGGTTCGTGCGTTCGAGCCCCGCATTGGGCTCCAGGCAGATGGTGTGGAACCTGCTTGGGATTCTCTCTCTCCGTCCCCCTCTCTCTTCCCCTTGCTCTTTCAAAATATATAAATAAACTTTAAAAAAAGAAAGTCTTGAAATTTACTTGGGGAATTGCCCCAGGCGTCCAGTGAGGGACCGCTCGACAGCCTTCTTAAGTTCCGTGCCCATCCGCCTGATTAGAGGGCGTATTTCCAATACGGAGCATGTGCTTAAAACATACTTTATCACCTTTGAACTCTCATCTGTGTTCCAGTAACTATTATATTCTGTAATCTCTGACACCCATCTGGGAGAGAAGGTGGTGGGAGGGAGGTACAGGGCAAGGAGGTCCAGGCGCCACCCCCCCCATAAGTGTGGTCAGTCCAGGTTGAGTCTCACCCCAGCACCCTGGGAACCGCCCCCAAGGCTGCAGGACGTGGTCACGGTACCAACCATCGCCGGAGCTGCTGGCTTCCTAACCTCCCTTCCCCTCCAGGTCTCCTATCACATCCCTCCTCCAGCCAGCCTTCTAGGCTCCAGGACAGAGGTGGGCCTCACAGTGGGCACAGGGGACAGCACAGGGGGCCAGAGGAGGTCTGGGGTCCTTCTGAAGTGGATCGGGCGTGCCCTTCCCTCTCGCAGGTCAGCTGCACCACTGAGACCCGGGAGGCCCTAGACGTCCAGTGACTGTCAGCTCCAGCTGGGACCGCCGAGCGCTGACCCACCCCAGGCCACTTTCCTGGCTTCAACCACCAGCTCTACAGCTGAGTTCTCTTCCCAGGGCCTCCAAGGCCGGGGGTCCCCTGAGCAAGTCCCCAGTTGCCTCTCACCCAGCTCTTTGGCCCGCATGCCACAGGTGGGCTGGCGGGAGGCCTACGGTGATGCCCGTCCCGGACCCCGCAGCGTCTCCCCACACTGGGTCGCCTGGGCTCCCCTTCCTGGCTTGTCAGGGAGGCCAGCGCCACCTACACCCAAGCCCGGGTGGGACCAGAGCTCCCCCTCGCTTCAGATTCTGTCAGCACTTCTGCATTCTCTAAGTCCCAGCTCTAAAAGCGACGTGACATAATCCTGCTGGGACATCAATTCCAGCCCTTCTGCAGGGCGACCGTCACCATCAGTGAGCGAGCTGCTGCAAACCACCCAAGTCACGTGACTTCCTGGTGAACGCCCTTCAGACGCTGCTAATTGCTTTTGGAATAGAATCCAAACTTCTGCCCGGACCTAAGAGATCACAGAGGTCCTGGGACCCCCTGCCTCCTTGGCCCCTTGGTCCAATCCACCTCAGTGCCCCCCCCCCCCCCAACCAGGTCCTTCCTTCCTCAAACACGTCCAGACCCTTCTAGCCTGAAGGCTGTCGATTCTGCCGCTCCTGCCTCCTAACTCTCACTGGAGCAGGNGCATTCTAGTTAAGACATAGTGGGCTCTTGGTTTCCGGAGTGGAATGTGGTGGTTCATCACTTACGTACCGCGCCCGGGGCTCACTGCAGCAGGAATCCACCTCAGTGCCCCCCCCCCCCGCAACCAGGTCCTTCCTTCCTCAAACACGTCCAGACCCTTCTAGCCTGAAGGCTGTCGATTCTGCCGCTCCTGCCTCCTAACTCTCACTGGAGCAGGAAGAGGAGGTGAGTGCTGCAGAGTGGATGGACCATGGGAATCTGCATGGAGACGGATCACCCCGGATGTGCCCAGGCCAGTGAAGACCTGCTCCAGCCAAGGGGGGTCTTTTATACCAACCGCATGTACTACTCACTCCACTGACCTGGAGAAAAGAGGAACCAGAACACTCATCTCTACTCTCTGAGTTTAGAAAAAGAAACTGGGACAAAGTGTGGTATCGAAGAACATGAAAGAAGTTTTGAAAAACTTTTTTTTAAAAGGTTAATTTATTTAATTTATTTATTTAAAGAGAGAGAGAGAGAACATACATCTGAGCAGGGGGAGAGGCAGGGAGGAAGGGAGAGAGAGAGAGAATCCCAAGCAAGCTCCGAGCTGTCAGTGGGAGGCCGGCACTCAGAGATCTCGAGCTCAACCACGAGATCATGACCTGAGCCGAAATCAAGAGTTGGATGCTTAACTGACCGAACCACCCAGGTGCCCCAAGAAACAATTTTTTATTAAGAAGCTAATACTATATGCTGTCATCTTAGAATATTTGGAAAATATACAAATGTAGAAGGAAGAAAAATTTACCCCAAGCTGAAGAACAAAAAAATCAATTATGTTTTTGTCTCTGTAATTTTGCATAATGTTTATTTTGCATAATAACCATATCTGTGTATACACATACCGTTTTTTAAAAGTTAAGTCCCAGGCAGTTAACATATAGCATAGTATTGATTTCAGGAGTAGAATTTAGTGCTTCATCATGTGCATATAATACCCAGTGCTCATCACAACAAGTGTCCTCAAATGGATAAAGATGTGGTATATATAGATGATGGAATATTACTTAGCAATCAAAAAGAATGAAATCTTGCTATTTACAACAGTGTGGATGGAACGAGAGTGTATTGTGCCAAGCGAAATATGTCAGTCAGAGAAAGAAAAATACGGATTCCATTTTATTTCTTACGCTTTCATTTAGCATTATCATATAACATTTTCTCATTCACTCTTGGTGAATATCACCTTGATATCCCTATTTCAACTGTTTTAACATTTAAGTTGTTTTCCTAACATTTAATTATGACAAATACTGTCTTGATAAAGTGATGAAGATCTTGAGCAGAAACCTTGTAATGGATTACGTTCTTAGTTTCTTTCCTCCCAAATCTAGTTGCCAGATCAGATAATATTTGCTTCATATCACTTAATTGCTTGCTTTTCAAAAGGATTGTAACAATTTATCCACCCGGGTCCATGCTTACGAATGCCTGTCTTACCACTAGCTCTTTGCTTTCACATTTTATATTTTTTAATTTTTTAAAAAGTGTTTTGTTTAGGGGCACCTGGAGGCTGAGTCAGTTGAGGATCCGACTTATGCTCGGGTCATGATCTCACAGTTTGTGAGTTTGAGCCCCACGTTGGGCTCTGTGCTGACAGCTGAAAGCCTGGAGCTTGTTTCGATTCTGTGTCTCCCTCTCTGTCTGGACCTCCCCAACTCGCACTCTGTCTCTCTCTCTCTCTCTCAAAAATAACATTAAAAATGTTTTTAAATGTTTTATTTTATTTTTGAGAGACAAAGCGTACGTACCAGTGGGGCAGAAGCAGAGAGAGAGAGAGACAGAGAGAGAGAGAAAATCCCAAGCAGGCTCCTCACTGTCAGCCCAGAGCTCGACAGGGAGCTTGATCTCATGAACTGTGAGATCCTGACTTGAGATGAAATCAAGAGTCAATGCTCAACTGACTGAGCCTCCCAGGTGGTCCTTTGCTTCCAATTTTAATTCCCTGCTAACTTGATAGATGGAATAGTGTTTCAATTTCAATTTAAAAATTACTGTTTAGGGGGCGCCTGGGTGGCTCAGTAGGTTGAGCGTCTGACTTTGGCTCAGGTCATGATCTCACGGTTCATGGGTTTGAGCCCAGCTTCGGGCTCTGTGCTGACAGCTCAGAGCCTGGAGCCTGCTTCAGATTCTGTGTCTCCCTCTCTCTCTGACCCTCCTCTGCTCACGCTGTCTCTCTCAGAAATAAATAAAACATAAAAAAAATGTAAAATTACTGGTTAGGTTAAACATTTTCCCTTACCTATATAAACTTTTCATCTTTTTGACTTTGTCTTTTTGTGCCCTTTGCTCAATTTTCTGTTAATGCCTGGAGTTTTTCTTATCGACTTATTTCACAAATATATAAATCCTTAGGGAATTTTTTATTTTTATTTTTATTTATTTCTAGGAGAGAGAGAGACAGCGTGAGCAGGGGAGGGTCAGAGAGAGAGGGAGTCACAGACTGAAACAGGCCCCAGGCTCTGAGCTGGCAGTCAGCACAGAGCCCGACGCGGGGCTCAAACCCACGAACCACGAGATCATGACCTAAGTGAAAGTCGGACACTTAACCGACTAAGCCACCCAGGCGCCCCAGCCAAAGAATATTTAAAGCCTCTTGTTGGATTTCTTAGAGAAATGTGTGTAAAGAATAAAACTGACCAGCTTTCTGAGAAAGTTCTATGTGTGGCTGACATACGGTGTGGAAAGGGGGAGCCAGGATTAAACAAAAACAGCCGCCTTTGGAGATGATCCTAAATCTCACAGTGAGAGCCCAGCCTTAGAGGAAAGGCCCTGTCACCCAAGTAGTAGAGAATCATGTGCCGCACATTTGTCTTGGCACAAGGGAGAATAACTTCCTGGAGAACAGGGAAGGCACATGGGAAAGGCAGGTTCCTCCAGAGAGGAGTCCATCAGGTGAAGGGGCGATGGAATCTTCGTATCCAACATGGAAGGGTTCTTGGCCGTTGTTCCTTACCCTGACTTGGGGAAACTACTGGGGATAAGCTTCAAATGCCCAAAGACTGAGACACATTTCATAAGTTTCAGTGTTGAGTATTAAGTGTAATTTAAGTGCAGAATTAAGACGAAGTGATGGTTTTAGGGAAGAGAGTATCTTCCGTAGAGGGATTTGCTCTGACAATGGAGGCACAGGACAGGTGTGGTGGAGGAAGCGATATATGGAAAATAAAAGAGGCTCCCTGATTGCTTTTCATCACGTCAAATATTGTGACAGAGAAGGTTTTAGCTAATTTTCAAGAACGCCCATGTTAAGGAATCCATGGACTCAAAAAGAAGGGACTAAGGTATTATATAGACATTAATATAAGAGTAACCATTAGAAACCATAGCTAGCAATGTTCTTAATACACAGAGAAGAGAGACAGAGGGCACAGACCACATAGTGAAAGACCACATAGCTGTCTGTTATCTTTAAAAATACAACTAAATTGGGGCACCCGGGTGGCTCAGTTGGTTAAGCAACTGAGCTGAGACTTCAGCTCAGGTCATGATCTCACGATTCCTGAGTTCCAACCCCGCGTCAGGCCCTGTGCTGACAGCTCAGAGCCTGGAGCCTGCTTCAGATTCTGTGTCTCCCTCTCTCTCTCACCCTCCCTTGCTCAAGCTGTCTCTCTCTCACTCAGAAATAAATTTTAAAAAATTAAAAAAAAACCTAACTGTATATCAGGCAGCAACACAGTCACACAGAATAATAATTGAATGTATCATTATTGATAACCGTTGATAGTCATTCCCTAGAAATAAAATGAACTGATAATACTAAGTAGTTTTCAACAATTGTATTGGTAGTAATACTGATACTATTATTCTGAGCTTATATGTTATAATAGGATAAAGCAAGTAAGTCATTTTGTGAAGATCACTAGAAAGAAAGTTTTACAGCCCAAAAAGGGATATAAATATGAAATCCAAGAGTGAAGAGTTCCATGGCTACCCCACAAAGTAGCAGGGATCCTCACCCCAAATTTACCTTGTATGTATAGACCGATAACATGCCCATCCATCAGAGGGTATGAAAAGGCTGGTGATCAGGGAGACTGGGTGGCTCAGTGGGTTAGGCTCCAGACTTTGATTTTGGTTCAGGCCAGCTCTCATGGTTCGTGAGATCAAGCCCGCCATCGGGCTCTGTGCTGACAGTGCACAGTCTGTTTGGGAATCTCTCTCTCTCCCTAGCTCTCTTCCCCTCCTCCCCAAATAAATAAATAAACAATTTTTAAAAGAGGAAAAGATCCGTGATCCTCATAATTGAGTTCTCTGTGGGGGGCAGGGCAAGGCTGAGCTTGCTTCAGAGAGCAGGGACGAGAGCTGGCTAGGTTTTTACTGTGGTCAGGATGTGGCTGGAGGCAGGGGCTGGCTCTTTGAAGGGGGGGGGGGGTTGGGCTTTCTCATCAGCTCACCCAGAGTTGGGGCAGACAGGGAGTGAGGGGTGAGGCATCAAAGCTGTCAGCAGTCAAACATCCAAAAATAGAGTCCAACTCCCTGTTACATCAAGTAAATTTTGAATTGGACATGTCAGTATGAGCTCACGGAGAATCATCTCTTGCAAAATTTAAAAGAAAAGTAAACCTTCCTAATACGTTCCCTGAAAAGATCTTGAACTTGGCCTATAGTTACGAGTGTCCTTACCATCTAGGTTGTGGCTGCTGAATACCATTTCCCACTAAGAGGAGCCCAGGTTCCCTGTACAAATGCTAGACTCCATACGAGGGGCAGGGACTGTGCAGGTTGTCGCTAGGACATTTCGTCACAGGGAAAAGCAAGGAGGCTCCTCGAAGATGACTGGATCATGTCTAAAGGACCCAGGCACCACGGGGTCCAAAGTAGGGGAGCTTCGAATATGGAGCAAAACCAGCCCATTCTGGCAAAGAAAGCGAGGAAGCTCAGCTCTTGTCTGCCTTTCTCGTGTGAACGGTACCTCCACAGGGCCACGTGGTTGATTATGGAAAGTCTCTTTATAGACACAAACAAGAAATGAATGGAAAAGAGGAAATTACACTAGAATATCTCAACTAAACACATCTTTCATGAAAACATAAATCCAGGCAACAAGCATCAAGGGCTACTTGTCACAGAAAAGACACTGAGCCTCCGCTGCAGCCTGGACCGCCGTCTGAATGGTCTGGAAAAATGAACCGGAGTGGAATTTGGCCCCCGGAGGGAGCGCTCAGCGAACAGGAAACAGCGGAACTCGTGAAACACCACCAATGGGATGCAGGAGCGAGATCCCTATTCCAGCAACTCTGCGGGACGATGAACTTGTGTCTTTAGTGTGATGCAAGGAAATAAACAAGAGTCCACGGGACCCTCCATACTTAAGGATCAGAAGGTCTTGGGCTTCGGCCGTGATGGAGAAAACTGATCTCAGACCTCCCACTGCCAATGCTTGTAAGAAAGAACAAACTACGTTGGGACGCCTGGGTGGCTTAGTCGGTTAAGCGTCCGACTTTCGCTCAGGTCATGATCTCGCGGTTCGTGGGTTCGAGCCCAAAGTCGGGCTCTGTGCTGACTGCCAGCTCAGAGCCTGGAGCCTGTTTCGGAGTCTGTCACTCCCTCTCTCTCTGACCCTCCCCTGCTCATGCTGTCTCTCTCTCTCTCAGAAATAAATAAAACATTAAAAAAAAAAAAGTAAAATAGTTGCAAATGACATATCAGATAAAGGGTTAATATCCAGAATCTATAAGGAACTCACCAAACTACACGCCCGAAACACAAACAACCCAGTGAAGAAATGGGCAGAAGATATGAACAGACACTTCTCCAAAGAGGACATCCAGATGGCCAACAGACACATGAAACGATGCTCAGCATCCCTCCTCATCAGGGAAATACAAATCAAAATCACACTGAGATACCACCTCACACCAGTCAGAGTGGCTAAAATGAGCAAATCAGAGAACTCTAGATGCTGGCGAGGATGTGGAGAAACGGGCACCCTCCTACACAGTTGGTGGGAATGTAAACAGGTACAGCCCCTCTGGAAAACAGTGTGGAGGTTCCTCAGGAAACTAACAATAGAACTCCCTTATGACCCAGCAATAGCACTGCTAGGAATTTACCCAAGGGATACAGAAATGCTGAGGCATAGGAGCACATGTACCCCAGTGTTCATAGCAGCACTCTCCACAATAGCTAAAACATGGAAAGAGCCTAAGTGTCCATCAACAGATGAATGGATCAAGAAGATGTGGTTTATCTATACCATGGAATACTACATGGCAACGAGAAACAGTGAAATCTGGCCACGTGTAGCAACATGGATGGACCTTGAGGGTGTTATGCTGAGCGAAATAAGTCAGGCAGAGAAGGACAAATATCATATGTTTGCACGTATAGGAGGATTAGGAGGAACTTGACGGAGGAACAAGGGGGAGAAGAAGGGCGGAAATGGTGGGGGAAAGGGAGAGAGGCAAACCATGAGAGACTCTTGAATGCTGACAAAAACTGAGGACTGATGGATGTGGGGGGAGGGGGGGATGGGCATGGAGGAGGGCACTTGTGGGGATGAGCACTGAGTGTTATGTGGAAACTAATTTGACAATAAACTATTTGTAAAAAAAAAAAAAGTAAAAAAAAAAAGAAAGAACAAACTACGTAAGGCAGCTCTTTGCAGGAGCTTGGCCACGGGGGCAGCACAGACTGTTGTCTTTGAGAGAAGGAAGCCCCTGGGTCCCATCCCAAGGGGAGTAGTGATCTCACCTTGCAGTGGGAGCAGTGATTGGGGCTGGGGAGGCCGAGAAAGGTGGATTTGTGGGGTACGGAGCTGTCGTGGGCCCTTAGCCAAGGGCTGGGTTGCACAGGTGCAGGGAAACTCCGCAGGACCTGGCAAGAAACAGGTCCTGAAAGGAAACCCCGCCCGCCTGGGCACCTATATCCAGGGAACCCATCCCGTTAAAATAAGGGTGAAGGGGACACTTTCAGGTAAATAAAAACCGAGAGAACTAGAATTCATTGCCAACACAAATGCAATTTAAAACCACACGGAGATACAACGGTAACGACACGCCCACCGAAACAGCTAAAATTAACAACTTGAAGAGCAGCACATCCTGGGAGGGGGATGTGGAAAGAATGGAGCGTCATCGGTCATGGGAACGTAAGTCGCACGAGCGCGCAGAAAACTCCTGGATGGATCCTTGTAAAGCTGAATATACATCTTTCCCACAATCTCCAACTCCACAACTGGCAATCTGCCAAAGAGAAATGAAAGCACACTGCCAAAAAGGACGTGGATAAGCAGCTTTATTCATTACATCCCAAACCTGGGGACACTCCAACATCCGTAGGGTATTTCCTAACAGGATGCGTTATGGGGTAGGCTGTGTTACCTTCATACGGGGAAAACTACAAAGGAATAAAAAAGAATGAGGTATCGGCACATGTCACATTGCGACTGAATCTCACAAATATTATTACATCAGGAGATCATGACTTGAGCGGAAATCAAGAGTCCAGCCCTTAACCAAGTGAGCCACTCAGGCGCCCCAGAAAAAGCATTTAAAAATTTTTTAAAAATGTTTATTTATTTTTGAGAAAGAGAGAGACAGAGGGAGAGAAGGAATAGCGGAGGGTCAGGGAGAGAGGGAGACACAGAATGTGAAGTGGACTCCCGGCTCTGAGCTGTCAGCACAGAGCCCGACACGGAGCTCGAACCCACAGACCACAAGATCATGACCTGAGCTGAAGTCGGCGCTTAACCGGCTGAGCCCCCCAGGCGCCCCCCAGAAAAACTGTTCTTAAGATCAAATGTAATTTATGGGTCTTTTTTAGACCTGGTTTAGAAAAATAAACTAGAAACATTTCTATGAGGCGGTTGGAGAAATCAAGGCGCCGACTGAATAAGTGATGGTCCTAAGGAGCTATTTTTGCTGCGATAATAGTATTATTGTGACGGAGGGATTGTGTTATGAGTCCTTGCTGTTAGAGGAGTATTTATGGAGGAAGAGCCAGGATGTCTGGGATTTGCTTCAATATAAACCAGCAGGGGTCAGAGGGGCCCGAGTCCGTGTCCTGGGGCCCAGCTGAGACCCGAGGGCCACGGGTGTCACTCGTTGGAGCTGAGGGGTAGGTACTTGGGGATTCATCATGTCGCCATCACCGCTTTTGTATATGTGTAAACTTTCTGATGAGAAAAAGTTTTTAAGATCAAGTGTAGCCAACAGTGAGAAGTAAGGATGCCTTGCACGGTGTGGGGGCGGGGTCCTTCTTTGGTGGGAGGATCGAAGCCTAGAAAGGGCCGCGGAGACCCACCCCCTCCTGACCATGTAATTCCTGGTCCCTCTGCTGAACCCAGGCTCTGAGGGCTGGACGGGGCCCACCTCCCTATGCCTTCCTGCACCTGGGCAGCCCCAGGCCCGCGTGCGTCCTCAGCCAGGCACCCTGCGCGGCAGCCGACCCGTGCCAAGCCACGCCCCTGCCCGCCTCTCAGAAAAGGGGCTTCTATTTAAAATTCTATTTCATTTTATTTTTTAAAAAATATATATTTTGGGGGGCGCCTGGGTGGCCTAGTCGGTTGAGCGTCCGACTTTCGCTTGGGTCATGATCTCGCGGTTCGCGGGTTCGAGCCCCGCGTCGGGCTCTGTGCTGACTGCCAGCTCGGAGCCTGGAGCCTGTTTCAGTCCGTGACTCCCTCTCTCTCTGACCCTCCCCTGCTCACGCTGTTTCTCTCTCTCTCTCTCCTAGAAATAAATAAAACAATTTAAAAAATTTAATATATATATATATTTTAAATTGTTTTATTTATTTCCCAGAGAGAGAATATATAAAAAATATATTTTTAATATATATATTTTTAATTGTTTTATTTATTTCTCAGAGAGAGACAGCGTGAGCAGGGGAGGGTCAGAGAGAGGGAGACACAGAATCCGAAACAGGCTCCAGGCCCCGAGCTGTCAGCGCAGAGCCCGACGCGGGGCTCGAACCCACGAACCGGGAGACCATGACCTGAGCCGAAGCCGGACGCCTAACCGACTGAGCCCCCCAGGCGCCCCTATTTAAAATTTTAAAGGATGTTAACTGCCAACATTTCAAACAAAATTTCAGCTGTTCCTGCTTCTTCTCAAAGGGGAAAACATAGGGTCACCGCCACCAGGCCGGCCTCCGCCTGCGGGGGCCCAGGGTCCGGGCGCCGGCTGCGCGGACGGACCCCGTGGCCACGGCTGCGGTCGCAGCGCCACCTGCTGGCCAGGTCGGACGCGCGCTCCTCGCCGGGAACAGCCCGCTGGGCGTGTGAGCCGAAGGGCGCGCGGGCGCCGGGCTGCCGGGCTGGTGCCACCCCCGTGTCCTACGTCATCCCAGGCAGCGCGACTTTGGCGCCCGGACGGCTCCGTGTCGCCGCCCAGCGTCTGTGCCTGAGATCACTGCACTTTTCAGAGGTTTGCGGCGCCCGGCGGATGGGACAAGGCGCGGCCCGGAAACCCGAGGTCCTGTCTGCGCCTTTCCTGGAACCACGGATCATCTTTAAAAAAACAAACCCAAAGCAAGTGCTGCTGGAATAGGGTTGATGGGGACGTCAGCCCTTCTCGTCTGAAAAGCTCTGTATGAAGTTAAGCACAAGTCCCTTCCAAAGCTGACTTCTGAAACCTCTGAATCCATATTTCAGTGTGGATCTAATTGTCTCCATTAATTTCCTATTGCCACAGATAATAATAATAATTTGTTGTTTGAAAACGTTTAACTTTTTAGTATGAACTTATTAATTTGAAAACTTTAGACGTATCGGCCCAGTGAGCCGTTCTGTGTTACAGGCATTTCTTCAGTGCCAGGCTGTGCGTGGAAAAGGTGAGCAGGCAGTCCACGTGGCCCACAGGCATGCACCCTGCGGGGGGGGACCCACGGGACTGACTCAGCGTGCCCCAGGCAGCAGCCGCCCTGGGCGAGGTGCAGCCCCCCATCCAGGGGACGGTAACAAATCCTGGGGTACGGACAGAAGCGGACCCCGTTTGGGTCGAATGCTCCTGGAGATGTCCGCCGGGCACACTTTGCAGAGTGAACTGAGAGAGATTAGTGAGATGGTAGAGTGGGTTTTCATGAGCTTACAGAATTAACATAATTGTCACTTTACGGGGGGCCTGCCCTGTGTCAGGTGCTCCGCTGATGTCCTGGGTACCGCCAGGCTGGGTGAGGGACAGAGGTCTGCATAAGATTTAAGGAGGTGTTTGCTCTCAGGGGCTGCTGACCTCCAGCCGCGTGACCCCGAGAGTGAGCGCCTCCTTAAATTTTGCACCCCCACCCCCCACACACAGGTGCCTCTCTCGTCCAGCGCTGGTTTCCAGTTTACAAATGAGGAAAGCAGAGCCCAGAGAGGTTACTTATGCTTCTGGGATGACACAGCTTAGGTGTTTCTGAGTCGGGAATTTTTAGGGCTTCGTTTCAGTCTGACGCCCTTACCTATGACACCTACGCTGTGTGGCTCTTCTTGTGGCTCTAGGTGTTCTGGTCTCCAATGTGTGTAGTTTTGTTTTGAGGCTAAGTTGCTCCCCCTCCCCGGGTATCTCAACTATCGGCAGCTTCCTCGGTTACACAGCAGTGGAGAAGGCGCTCTGGGGGGCCTGGGGGGCCCGAGCTGGGACTCCCCGCTTTGACCTTGGGGCTGAACATCCCTCTGAAGGGCAAAGGCCTCCTCAGCAGCCCTGTGGGCGGGGCCTGGGAGCACACAGCAGCCCTGCCCTGTGGGAAGCCAGCCCTCACTCCTCTGTGCGCCCCACCCAGGCCTCTCCTGCCTGTGACATGGATTTCCCATTAGAATGGATACAGATAATGATGCCCATAATGTTAGAAACTGCAGCAGTGTGTCCGTCCGCTGTCGGCTAATGTCACAGTCTCCTTAGCCTTTGTGATGGCGTCACGCAGGAAGAGTCACATCCCCATTGCACAGATGGGATTTGAGCTCAGAGAGTGAGTGACTTGGCCCGTGTCCTATAGGCAACTTGCAGCAGAGCAGGTGACATGCGGGTCTTTCTGGAGTCCCACTGCCCCAGGCGCCTTCGCTGCTGCTCCTAAGTGTGTAAAAGCGCCTCCGTCCCCATGCAGTTCTGAGGGAAGGAGGCTGCTTCTTGCTTTTTGTGGTTGAGATCATGCTCCACGAACGCCTTTCCAGAGGGTGCGGGTGAAGTGGTTCATGGTGATGTTTCGTTTCCATGACACGGGCGCCTAGAAGCTCAGAACATCTAACTCAGTGCTTGATGCTTAAAATAACCACTACAGGGGCGCCTGGGGGGCTCTGTGGGTGAAGCATCCGACTTCGGCTCAGGTCATGATCTCGCGGTTTGTAAGTTCAAGCCCCACATCGGGCTCTGTGCTGACAGCTCGGAGCAGAGGCTGCTTCAGATTCTGTGTCTCCCCCTCTCTCTGCCCCTCCCCTGCTCACACTCTCTTCTCTCTCTCAGAAGTAAATAAAAAAAATTTTAAAAAATAACGACTTCATTTACATTCTGGAAAGACTTTTTAAAAAAATAACAGTGTCCATTTGCAATTGGATATTTATTCCCATTACAAATAACAAAGAGGTTCATTTCTAAGATGTGAGAAAAGTGATAAACATTCAGGCTTCTTTTCTCATATCGGCATAATATCCATAGATCTTCTTTTGTTGTGGAAATGCATCCTCACCAGTGGTCAACAGCTGTGGATCTGGATTTACAGTTCTTCTTGACCACTTTCTTGTGCTACTGACCTTCTCACGAGCGCAAAAATAATAGTGACTTTCGGGGCTTATTGTGAGAATTACATGAGATAAAATATGTCAAATGGCTGTTATGAGCTGGAGTGTGTCCCTCCCAAATTCATACGATGATGTTCTAACTCCTGGTCTCTCAGAATGTGACTGTATTTGGAGATAAGGTCTTTCAAGAGGCAATTTAGGTTAAAACGAGGTTGTTAAGTGGGTCCCAACCCAGGATGACAGGTGTCTTCATAAGCAGAGGAGACTAACACACAGACACATGTGAAGGGCAGCCCGGTGAGGACAGAGGGAGAAGGAGGCCATCCACGTGCCTGTCAGAGGGGCCTCGGAAGAAGCCAACCTTACCAACACCTTGACCTTGGACCTCTAGCCTCCAGACCTGTAAGAAAACACATTTCTGGGGGCGCCTGGGGGGCTCAGTCGGTTGGGCATCCAACTTCGGCTCAGGTCATTATCTCACAGTTCGTGGGTTCAAGCCCCACGTCGGGCTCTTTGCTGACAGCTCAGCCTGGAGCCTCCTTTGGATTCTGTATCTCCCTCTCTCTCTGACCCTCCCCTGCTCATGCTGTCTCTCTCTCTCTGTCAGAAATAAATAAAATATTAAAAGAAAATTTAAAAAACCACATTTCTGTCATTTGTCCACTCTGTGTGCTTTGTGATGGGGCTTGAGGAGACCAACAGAATGGCTCTCCCAGTCCTAGTATCTATTAGACTCTCTGCAAGTCCCGCCTTCTCTTTTCCTTTCTTGTCCTTTTTTGGGAGGCACCAGAGTTTACTCATTCATCTTCTGGAGCTCAGAAATTGTGCCGTGTTCATTTCAGCGTCAGCAATGTCTGACACACACTCAAAGCTTAAGCTTAAAGGAATCCAGATGTGATTTCTCAAAGTGTGTTATGTGGCATGGAGTCCCCAAGGCACTGCATTCCAAAAAGGATCCCCTGCTCAGATGACTTTGGGAAACACTGTGTAGCGTATTTCCTGCCTGCCGATGCACTGCACACACTTCCCGGGAAGACAGGTGGCTCTAAGAGGCTCTGCAGTAAGAACTACGCAGTGAGATTCACCGTCTCTCGAGTCTTGTTGATGGTGCCTCTTGTTAAGTGATGGGCGACGGCCTTCCTCTCCGGAGGAGCCGAGCGAGACGAGCTGGCCTACGGGCTGACGGCACTACCACTTACATCAGGACAGAACTGGATCAGCACAGCTGCAGGCGGCGCACAGACTAGCCCCGAGTTTGGATGGCTCTTTTTAATTAGGCACCTATTTAGTGAAAACGGATGTAGTGCCTGTGCGCTGGCCCCTCTTCCTGGGCTTCCACCGCTTTCCCTGACTTTATCTCGTTGAATCCTCACGATGGCCCACGCCCCTCTCTCTTCTCACTCCCTGCATCTGAAGACTATATTAAATGGGGGCTGGTTAATGAGGACTTGTATGCATAATTTAACATTGCACCACTGTTTGGATCCGTTTGTCCATTAAACTTCAGGCTGACCGTTTTCTATGCCAGTTTAAAACCCTCTAGTTAATATTATTCACCAAAGACAAAAGAAGGCAGGATGTTGGTAACGGCCAACTAAGAAACTTCCCGCAATCTGCCGACAGTGGACAATGAAATGCCCGTTGGCAGTGGGGATGGATGAAGGGCACCTGACCTTGACCGCATGCATGAGTCTCGCAAACATGACATTGAGCCGAAGGAGTCAGGTGCAAAAGGACACAGGCTGTGGGCTTCCTTTTTTGTGAAATTCAAAACCAGACAAGGTCAGTCTGTGGTTTAGTGGTCACCCGTCGGTGGAGGGGACGCTGGGAGGGGACACACGGGGGCTTTGGGGCTTCCATAGTCTTTATCTGGTTCTGGGCACTGAGGCCAGTCAGTATTTCATCTGTGGACCTTCACTGAGCCGAATTCTGGTGATTTGCACACGTTCCTGTAAGTATTTTACATTGCAGTAAAACATTCCTAACTGAAAGAGGAAAACACAAATGAAGCTGAGTTCCAATCTTATTTGTTGGAGGAGATACAGCTTTCCTAGTAAGCCTTTGATAACATAACCATTTTAGATTCAATAAAGGCTTCCAGGCTTCCAGGCTCTTTGGCAGACATTCCCGAGGCAGTAGCTCCTACAGGGGAGAAATGGGCTCGCTCTTCTCTCTCCCCAGCTCCTCGTCCATCTGGCCGGACTCAGCCTCCCCTGCAGCCCCGCCCACACCTTGCCAGGAGCCCACAGCCAGGGGAGGGAGGCATTTCTTGTGGGTCTTGCGATCCTCACTCCCAAGGGGAGCCCCTGGTGACCAAAGGGGCACTTCGCAATCACGGTACAATTGAGACCCAGAAGCTTCCTCTTTTCAGAACAATGATTACAGTCATCTAAGGGATCACAAACTGCATTGCAGCTCCTGAAACCCCACGGTCAAATTTTCTAATAGCTTTTTTTCGTTAACCCCCAGTTTGCTGGTATTTTCTCAAAACCCACTCATGACTTTATTTACAATCTGGGGGATACGGGCTTCCATTGTTTTCCTTTCGTGTTTCTTATGGATGCAAGAGCATCACTTTGGCTCCAGATTGTATTACATAATATGTCCTTCATAAAATATCACAAGATTCATAAGCCAAGATGATGAAATTTACTTACAAGAATGTAACCTGTTATTTGGTGGAAGATTCCTCTTTGTTCAGGGCGCAGGAACCCGACAGGTGTGGCCTCAGGGCCCTGTCAGCTTTGGGACTCCAGGGATGTGTTCTGTCCACTGCTGTCATTATCTGTCGTGGTCCGACACTGTTTAACTGGACTTGGAATTTAGTGAGGCTTAATTACAATCCGGCTTCTAAATGGGCCGTAGATCTGTCCGGTGATCACCGCCAGAATACTGCGCCTACAAATCGACATTGCTTTATGCAGAGCTAAAAGATTGGTATCAGTCACATTGTGTAAGTTTTAATCTACATTTTCTTTAAGAATGGTATTTATTTTATTTTGTTATTTTTAATTTTATTATTACTCTTTTTTAAATGTTTATTCATTTCTAAGAGAGAAAGAGAGACAGAGTGCGAGCAGGGGAGGGGCAGAGAGAGAGGGAGGCACGGAATCTGAAGCAGCTCCAGGCTGTGAGCTGTCAGCACAGAGCCTGACGTGGGGCTCAAACCCGTGGACTGTGAGATCACCATCTGAGCCGAAGTTGGTCACCTAACTGACTAAGCCCCCAGGTGCCCCTGGGACAATTTCTAGAATGGTTTTTGAGCTAATTTCCTCACCTTGGCTTTGATTGTTCTGTCTGGAAGCTCCTATTATTTGCATATTTGACCTCCTAGACTGTCTTTCTAATTCTCTTATCCTTTGTCGCCGGTTATCTATTTGTTCTTACTCTGGCTGAAAGATGCCTTTGATTTGGCACTCCGATCTTTATCTGATTGACTCTCTGATTTATCCACCTTTGTCATGATATTTTATCTACCCATCATACATGAGCTATTATAAAATTAACATTCTCAACTTTTATTTAAAAATAAGGTCAGGGAAAAAAAGGATAGAATTTCTAACTGTGGAAATATGTGGAAAACAGATGAAGGGACATCATTCCATTCTAGATAGCTGGAACATTACCTGCTTTAGGGGCAGCGGACCTGGGGCAGCTCACCGTTTGGGCCGGTCTCCACTGCTGGGTCTCCGTGACCCAGGAGGGACAAAGTGCTATCTTCCCCATTCCTTCCTGTCCCACCCGGGCCGCTGACGACTCGGCAGACCCCTGTCTGTGACAGGTTGTCATAGTGGCGGGTATCTCATGGACTCCTGGTGAGGACAAATTGATCAATACACGTGAGGCACTTGGAAGGGAGATACTCACTAGCAAGAGAAACGCTGCACTAAGAGTACTACTACCGTGGGCGCCTCGGGGGCTCAGTCGGTTAAGTGTCCGACTTCAGCTCAGGTCACGATCTCATGGTTTGTGGTTCGGGCCCCGCATTGGGCTCTGTGCTGACAGCTCAGAGCCTGGAGCTGCTTCAGATTCTGTGTCTCCCTCTCTCTCTGACCCTCCCCTGCTCACGCTCTGTCTCGCTCTCTCTCTCTCTTAAAAATAAATAAACATTAAAAAATAACCAAAAAATGAGTACTACTATAGATATACTTGAGTTTGTTATAACGGGTCAGGTGTCCACACAGGATAAACTCTTCAGGCTACTGACTTCATGACTCCTTGAACTTTGTGTCTCCTGCAGAGGATATGGGACACTTGGCTTCAGGTTATAAGGAAAGTAACATTTGGTCGGGGAGGCAAGAATCAGATGCCAAGGGACTGCACAGGCTTTCTGAAGTTCAGTGGTGAAGTGGATAGCACCTTCACCGTGTTCTGGAAAGATCCATGGGGCGTAGGCAGGCTTTGGAGAGGAAGAGGCTGTGGGGAGTGGGAACAGGTGGGAAGTGGGGTGTAGGGGGGAGGCGGGAGGGCAGGAAGCTAGAAGCTGGGAGAGGAGGAGGAATCCATTGGCAGCTCGGGCTGCCATAACAATGCACCACAGCCCAACAGCTGGCCCCACAGAAATGTGCTTTCTCCCAGTCCGGAGGCCGGGCGTCCGGGATCAAAGTGGGGGTGGGGTTGGTTTCTCTTGAGGCCTCCCGTTGGCTTGTAGACCTTTACCTGTTGCTGCTGCTCACATGACCTTTCCTCTCTGAGCACATCCCTGGTGTCTGGTCCTTGACTGTCCATGTCTCCTCTTCTTATAAGGAGGCTCGTTGTATGGCACTGGGGCCCCAGCCCAGTGGCATCAGTCTACCTTAATCACCTTCCTGAGGACCTGTCTCCAAATGGAGTCACATTCGGAGGAACTGGGGGCCAGGACATCAACATATGGATGCGGGGAGCACAATTCGGTCCATAGCGGAGTCCCTGGGGGTGGAGGAGGTGGGGAGGAGCGGGTCCGGCTTCTGGGGTCCGGCTGGGAGACTGCAGGACAGGAGAGGCCATGGCGGCGATGCACAGAGTCCAGACGTCCTTGAGCTCCCGGGGCCTCGGAAAGGACAAGAGGCAGCTCTGATCCCTGGGAGGGAAACCCGTGAGTGAGTCGCGGTCCAGCCAGGGGAGCTCCTGAGGGAGCCGATCTGCAGAAGGGGCTCCAGAGATTGAGGGGAAAGGGTAAGCTTGGCTTTGAGCGTTCCTCCGGCACTGGACTTCTTAAATCATTTTCCTTATTCTCTGTTGGTCTCTTGTTTTGAGGTCTGATCCCTGCTTTTCCTTTTCCTCCGGAACTGGAAGAGGCCAAGCGGCCACGGGGCGCTGCTGGAAGCAGTCTCTCTGTGCGCTGCCCTCCTCGGCCCTGCGCTGGTCTGTGGCCCATTGGAGACCTCGTTTGGGCCTCCCGATTGAGTGTGTCAGAAGCAGATCCCACTGACCATCCCCAGGCGGGAGGCAGGCGATATTATCATGTATTATGGAAATGAACTTCCATTTCTGAAGCCACTGGGCCTCTTTCTTGTTCATGAAAGTTTACATTTCTCAGGCTCTGTGACCAGCTCCGACTTGCTCTTAATTGCTTGGGTAATGGGTGTAATAATCAAGCCCGGATGATGGACGAGGCCATTACATGAGCAGTTGCCTGTCTGTGAGTGTGGAGGGCTGCGTAACTGAGGGGGTGGGAGCCCCTCTCTGGAGCAGCCCCTTTGTTCTGCTGCCAGAGACCTCTTGGCACCTGGAACAGCTTTAGAGTGGGGGCCATCAGGTGGGGAGGAGCTGAAGTTAAGTGGCTGCTCTGGAGTTGTCTTGTCCTCATTATGATACTTGACCGAGGTGATCTCCTTTGTAAACACGGACAGTGATTTCATAATTTGCTCTCAGGCAACTGAATGGGGGCTGTTTACTTCTGCGTTTTTACAGCAGCTAAATCACAGCCAGGGCTTTTCAGAGCTCAGCAAACCGTCATAATTAAAAACAAAAGTTATTAGTTTCAATGCCGAACAGTAAATTAATGTGAAGCCTTTGCTGTGGCTCCTTCGAGAAAGGTCTCTACATCCCGGGTCTCGGAGACCTCAAGGACCTTGGGCAGGGGTGGGGCTGGGGCTCACTCAGGTGTGTCAGGTGGGGGCAGGGCTCATTCAGGTGTGTCAGGCTCACTCAGGTGTGTCAGGTGGGGGGGCTCACTCAGGTGTGTCAGGCTCACTCAAGTGTGTCAGGTGGGGGGGCTCACTCAGGTGTGTCAGGCTCACTCAAGTGTGTCAGGTGGGAGCTGGGCCTCATTCAGGCATGTCAGGTGGGGGTGGGGCTCACTCAGGTGTATCAGGTAGGGGTGGGATTCACTCAGGTGTGTCAGGTTCACTCAGGTGTATCAGGTGGGGGTGGGGCTCACTCAGGTGTGTCAGGCCGCCTTCTGCTGGGGTTTGCCTGTTGCATCTGCAGGTTTCGATGTAGGAGTAAGGTTGATGTGGGGCCATCATGCTTGGCCCCCCGTTCAGTTTCTGCAAAGTCATGGATGGAAACAGAAAATGGGGAGGACAGAAAAATGAAATGATTTGGGACAAGGGAGCTAAGGCACCTCCCATACCTCCACTGTCTCCTTCCCTCTGCCTAAGTCCCGTGTTCCTTTGCTCACCTCCGTTCTCCCTCACGTCTTCAGGCGCCGTTCCTATTGATTCTCCTTTTCTTAGGAAGCACCCAGTGCACCTGACGTCCGGAGCCCTGTCAGCTCCGAGCGTGAAGGGTGCACGCAGCCCACACACTGATCATCAGAGAAATGGGCAAGAATACTGGGCCCCAGGCTTCCAAATGACCACGGACACACCTACTCGGCTGTTCTAGAACGATCCCAACCCAGCCGTGGTGGAGGAAAGGGCTGTTCTGTCTGCATCTTTATACCTTGCAGCGGTTTTCCATTGTTTTCTGTATTCACTGAGTCCTTTATTGAAATGAATGAAGTCAGGGTGTGTTTTGAGTGGGGTGGTGTGAATGGGGGGGGGGCAGGGAGCAGACCTCCCCAGTTCGGCTTAACCCCTTCCCAGGCCTGAGGTCCCGGGGCGGGTAGTGGGCCAGGAGCATGCGCAAAAGCCAGCAGTCTAGACGATTCCTAAGGCCCTTTGCAGCTTTGCACTCCCTGGGTCGTGAGTTTACACCCACAACCTCGTCCATCAGCACAGCCTCTGACGCTTCTGTGCCCATTCGCTCCGTGCGGCCCCGGCCCCGCCCTCTGTGACTCTCCGGGGCCCCGACCTCACGCAGGACCGGCCGCTCTGGACGGGCGCCGGCTGCCAAGTCTTGCCACTTGTCCACGCCCAGCCTGTCTGCCCCCTGGCAGCTTCGCCGGCGTGGCCGGGAGACTGGGCACCCCAGCAGCTCCTCACAGCTCCCTCCTTCTTTCCTCCAGCCCTTCGCCTTTCCTCCACATAATGAGTCATGAGTGTAGCCGCCAGAGGAAGCCTTTTATATTTTTTTCATGTTTATTTCATTCTGAGAGAGCGAGCGAGCGAGCACACGTGAGTGGGGAGGGGCACAGAGAGAGGGAAACAGGAAACGCCAAGCAGGCTCCGAGCAGTCAGCACAGATCCCGACGGGGGGCTCGACCCCACGAACCCTGAGCTCGCAACCTGAGCCGAAGTTGGATGCTTCACCGACTGAGCCCCCCAGGCGCCCCAGAGTCAGCTTTCTAAACCCAGAGCTTTTTGCCTGTCACACCCCTTCTCAGAAACTCCCAGTGCGCCCCCGGGAAATGACGCCCTCTGTTCCGGGCACAGCGCATTCTATCCCTCCCTGCGTGCCAGGTGTGCGGCCAGCAGGGGCGGGCTTGCGGGGGCCTTCCTCACCCGGGGGCGGCGAAGGCAGTGAGCAGGGGGACAGCGGAGGAGGGACCAAGCACACAAACCGCAGGGACCTGGCTCTGCAGCCTCCTGCCCCCCCCCCCCCCCCCCCCCCCCCCCCC
>NW_024081013.1:1327220-1367130 GCF_003009895.1 Hyaena hyaena
GGGAGGAAAGGGAGGGAAATAGAGAGAAAGAAAGAAGAAAAAGGAAAGAAAGAAAGAAAGAAAGAAAGAAAGAAAGAAAGAAAGAAAGAAAGAAAGAAAGAAAGAAAGAGAAAAAGGAAGGAAGGAAGGAAGGAAGAAAAAGAAAGAAGAAAGAAAAAGAAAGAAAGGAAGGGAGGGAAGGAGGGAGGGAGGGAGGAAAGGGAGGGAAATAGAAAGAAAGAAAGAAAGAAAGAAAGAAAGAAAGAAAGAAAGAAAGAAAGAAAGAAAGAAAGAAAAAGGAAGGAAGGAAGGAAGGAAGGAAGGAAGGAAGGAAGGAAGGAAGGAAGGAAGGAAGGAAGGAAGAAATGGGAAAGTGGAGAAGGTCCTGGAATAATGGCAGGATGGTAGTGACCAAATGACCCGAATGGGATTCCATTATAATGTATTAAAAATCCCAAAGTGCACCTCCACGTTTCTCGGTCTGTTCTATGTGAACGGAATGTGATGGCACAGATGTGGATACAGACGCCGGCTCCCAGCAGGCTGGATGCGTGTGCATGAAGCCAGCAGTGTCTACTAGGTCACCGAGGTTGGCGGGCTTTGTCACCTCTTATACCGGCAGGCATCTCAGCAAGCATTTCTGGCCCACTTGCCCACCAGTGCCATGCTGGGACCTTGGGGGATGCGACCACGAACGGCTCTCGGAGGCACCGCCCGCTGGGCCTCACTTCGAGGCTACTGGAGGAGTCCCATGTACGCAGCCTCACAGGAAGCACAAAGCCCCAGGCCTGTGAGAAGTCCCCGGGTTTGCAGATGGAGTGGGCAGGGTGATGGAGGGAGAATTGTAGCCCGGGGGCCGGTGATGTGGACACAGGGTTCCTGCTTAAGCTTGCCCGTGGTTGAGACAGCTGGTGGAGAACCAGGAGCTCAGGCTTGGATCCCAGCTCCCCTGTCTTTGACAGCTGTCCAGTCTCAGTTTTTCCATCTCTAAAATGGGATGGCGCAGAATCTGCAGGGTTGTCAGAGCGTCCGGGGATGGGGTGACTTCCTAACAGGGCTCCCTGTACAGTCATGATTTCAACTCTGGTGTTTTCAACTCCTCCCCGAATCTGGCCCTTGATTAGCCATTCACAGACTCGCCCAAGGAGAGGAGGCCGTGTGGGTGCCTGTTGTTCTAACTTTGTGGGGCTGGTCCTGATCCACCAGGGGCGTCCTGATGGCATCTTGGACCAGGTTTGGGGTCTTCAGCTTGTCTGGCCAAAGATCGCCATTTCCGGGAACTCGGGGTTGGAGGCTTGCCAGAAAGGGCAGGCTTGGTAATAAGACTGGGCTGTCTCTGTGAGTCTCTTAACTTGGCTGAGCCTCATTTTCCGACCTGTGGAAGCAGAAAGACAGCTTCTCTGGGAAGGTGTGAGATGAAATCAGTTGACCCATGTGAGGCCACAAGTACTTTCCGCTTCCTACTGCCCTTAAACCCAAGTGCCCTCTTGGTCTCTGCCCTCAGTGCTCCCCAGTGAAGCTCTCTGGGACCCCACGGATTCCCGGACTCTGAGCCTGGACACAGAGGGCCAGCCTTATGCAGGGAGAATGGAGGTTTGAGAAAGAACAGCGGGAAGGAACAGGAATTAAGGGTCTCCTGTGTCTCTCGGCTCCGGGGAGTCTCGAGGAACACGTGCGGTCAGTGCCCAAGCTTGGGGCTCCAGGAAACTGGTCCTTGCCAACATTGGAGGCAGCGTCAGTATTTCATGGGACGGAAAGATGCCAACTTTAGATCACTGTTTTCTCATAATTTGTAAGAAAGCATTGTTCGTACTCAAAAGCAATTATTACTTTTACTAATTTAAAAGCTGGAATGAGGAATCAGCAAATTAGAGAATGCTTCAAAATGCATACGAGATTGTGAGTCTGGCGCAGAAAGTCTACTTAAAACTCCAGACTGTTTTGAGAAACTGCTCTAATAAGATGAAGAATTACAAAGATCACTCGTGACAGCTTGGTGATTTAACAAGCAACATACATGGTTAAGTGAAGAAAACACAATGTCAAAAACAAGCCTGTGCAGT
Source organism: Hyaena hyaena (assembly GCF_003009895.1). Taxonomy (NCBI): domain Eukaryota; kingdom Metazoa; phylum Chordata; class Mammalia; order Carnivora; family Hyaenidae; genus Hyaena; species Hyaena hyaena. The sequence goes on from NW_024081013.1 coordinate 1,329,263, forward strand.
GTGATCTTATTTTATGAAAACGTACAAGAAAGAAAAATACAATATATATGGCCAGTAACATACACACAAGGTTATATTCTAGCATATTTCTTCGAGTTATCTTAGTGTTTACATTGAATATACATTTGTTAATCAGAAACAAATAAGTAAATTTTAAAAAATCCTGTTTTTATGTAACTCTTGGTGAAAGCATACACTCCTGTGAAGTAGTGTCACCAGAATAATCCAACCTGAGGCTTGATACCTGCAGTAAAGTCAACTACCCATTTCCAAGACATGTAGGGGGGGCTGGAGAAACACCTCATGCGGCTCCCACAGTTTCGGGGAATCCGGAGTGAAACCCTAGGGAAAACGTGACTGGGCTTCTTCAATAGATAAATAAATTGAAGAAAGATGGAGACAGTGATAGGAAGAGAAGAGAGAATGAGAGAGAGAGAGAGAGAGAGAGAGAGAGAGAAACAGATTGAGAGAGAGGGAGACGAAATGTAGGAATTAAATATCAGCCAATTACGGAATCTGAAACTTACTTGCTTTTCAACTCAAACTGTAAAGAACAAACAAACAAAAAAACCACCCAGGACATTTGTGGGAAAATTGGAAAGTGCCTTCTAAGTGGCCTTCTAGTGCTATAAGGAATTCTTGTTCATAGTTTTTAGGTATGATGATGCTATTTTATAGGTGAAAAACCCTGCCGTTTTGAGGTATATCCTAACCATCTGCAGCTAGCAGGATAGGTTCTCCAGGATGTGTGGGAAGGGGGGAGGGGCGAGGCGGACGGGGACCAAGGATCAGGGCCGGTCGTGACTTGAATTCTGAGCCTGGGCAGAGGGACCCGGGGTACACGTGCTGCACTTTCTCGTTAGGCACATGTTGATATTTCCTGTGATAAACAAGTTCGAGGAAGCCTCTCCTTCTCTGCGATGACTCGGACCAGCGCCGAAGACTAGGGGTCTGCCCACCTCTCGGAGAGGACCTCCAGCACCCCCTCCCTCGCCCCCTCCTCTGCGGCTTCTCTTCCTCCTCCACTTATTCCTAATTATCTGGAGAAGGCTGGGGGCTAGACCCACTGGAAACTGGCCATCTTGGCAAGGCGCTGCCAGGTCTTTCCATTTCAAAAAAAATGTATCTCTAGGGTACCCCGGGACAGGCTCTGTCCGTGGTGGAGGCCCCTGGCCCCGGCAGCCACAGCCAGCCCCTCGCGGTGGGCAGCCAGGCTCCACCTTTGCTGTTCAGGTACGTTCCCAGCTAAACCCGAATTATTAGCCTTAATACAATTTTAAAACAATTATTGAGCTAACCGGAAGCGAATTAAACAAAATGAACCTATAAATATATGTGTTTTTCAAATTAGTAATTGGATTTTTTGATGATCTTTGGCGTGACATTGATAAGCTGCCTCTCATAACAGTCTAATTAGGCAATATGTAAACTTTGGCATTCGTTTCTGTCCTGGTGGCTTTTTCAAATGATGTTTGTAAAATTTGCAATTTCATATTACAGATTAAAAATTAAAAACTGCAGGAGGCTAACATTAAAATGAGAATTCATTTCAGGGAAAGCCCTGTAGACAAAATTCACCCTAATAGAATTGAGCATAAGGGGCTGTAAATCACGGCGCGCGGTTACACAGGGGAAAGGCTTGTCAAATCCAGTATTGTTGGTCTGTAGTCCTATTCACAGTATTAAACCCATCAGCGGAGCCACTTTGGGGAAAATGTGAACATTATCAAAGAACAGTAAATTAGCAAGAAATTAAAGCATATACCCTTGCATTTCCAAAACAAAAGATCCCTTCATTAAAGACCTTCCATCGTGGCTTAATATTCAGAGCAGTAATTTGCATAACTAAATCAGTTTTCACTGATGAGAGACGACCAAAGTTTTTTCGCTAATTTCTTTTTTGAATGAGCTCTCTAGTTTTTTGATTAAAATTTCACACCAGTAGTTGAGCAGAATTGAATACACGGCTTAGTCGTATTTGCAAGTGTCATCTTTTAAAACGCCAGATTAGATGTTACTTCTTAGGACGGAAGGTATTGTTCACATAGCTGTGTTTACTTTAAGTGCATCTACTGGCCTCTCCTTGACGGTGCGGTCTTGCAATAGCAAGCTTGGCGAGGGGCGGGACCAAGCCCATGGCCTTGGGACTTGATAAGTGTCCTTCTTGAACCTGTAGGTGGGCATGGTTGTGCCAGGTAGCGGGGCCACCTGCCCACTAGTGCAAAGTTACCAGCCTGTACCCGTGAGGAATTCCGGCGTCTCCGAGAAGGTGCAGTAATCTTCCAGCGTGCTGCTTCCCTCTAGAAAAAGGTGGGCTCCCTGGTGCAACGAGGCGGGGAGGCTGGCTGTGTATACCCTGGGATCAGCCACGGAGGAGAGCCACCGGCCCAGGGGTGCAGGGAGAGCTGACTGCCCAGGTCTCCGGCTGCAACCCCCACCTCCGCACTTTCCAGTGGCCACAAGAAAAACCAAGTAACTATGATTTGGCACTCCTGTGCTTTCCCTGGGACACATTAATTGTCTAACAATTTAATCCCAGTTAAAAACACACTGGCAGCCCGTGTCTGGAGTGAGGTAGTGCATGATTACTCTCTTTTCCATTTCAACCCAAGGGGCCCAAAGGCCCTGCACGTTTTGGGGCCAGGGGGTGGGGAATAGTTCCGGGACTTGAACTGGTTGTGGGTGATTTCAGAAAGACGTGTCATTGAAAGTACCGTGATTTACTGCGTGATCAGCATTGCTGCCTCCTTGCAAAGCGGTGTTTGGAAAGACAAGCTGCCCCCTCTAAGAGTGTCATCTGCTGACTTCCTCTGTCCTAGGTAACCAGTGGCTGGTTAGTGCTCACTCTGGAGAGCTGGGAACCCTTCCTAAAAATACTATCTTTCCACATTAATCCAGCTCTTACCAGTGATTCAGTTTCTGGAAATACTTACATTTTTTCGACTAGATATATCGACCAATACCCAAACTAAGAAACTCAACGATTGACATAAGAATGAGGGCCTTAAGAATACATTTTTTATAGAGTGTTTCTGATGAATCTCCTCTTATCTGTTCAGTCTTTCCGGGGAAACTATTGGATGCCCTGCAGCGTGCTTCTCTCTCGTGGAGGCAAACATTCTTTGCACTACGGCTTAAATACGCAACCATAGAACACATTTCTTGTCTTTGGATGTATGTGCACGTGGGAGGGCGAGTGTGACTCGTAGGCAGAGGAGATGATTCAGACCAGGCGGAAGGCAAGTTAAATGTTTTTCTCATCAAATTATCAAGTCCGTACATCAACCTGTTGGCCTTGTACAGCCTGAAACTCACTAGCTGCCCAATCTGAATATTTTGGGGATCGGGGTGGGGGTGGGGAATATCCCATCTCAGGAAAACTTGATTTAAGGAAAAACTTTTCCCCCTTCAACGATTCATTTTCATTTCCCTTAAACAGACATTGTCACATGCTGGTTGATGTGGCTGCATTTCGTGGCCTCCGGAGCCCTGGCAAGTGGGGCCAGAGACGGCGGACATCTCCACCGCTCCCGGGGAACAGAGGCAATAGTGGGAACAAGGGAGGAGGAAATCGGAAGGGCGGTGTCTCGGGCGGAGACCTGGCCCATGGAGGGTAGGAGACACGCAATGACGTTGACGGAGGACTTCCTGTCTGTGGGCCGTGGCATGTCCTTGAGAGGAAGAGAAGGCAGGGTGGGGGTGACTCTGGCCTTCCCTCCATAGGACCTGGTCTGGGGCAAGCCTGCCTGAGCTCGGAGCCTCCTTCTCCTCCTGCACTTCCTGCAGAGTGGTGATGACCAGCCAGTGGCCCAGAGGAAACGGCGGGGGTCGACGCCAAGAAGGCTTCCAGATGAAGGTGAGACTGGGGAGATCGTCCAAAAGCCACAGACGCCTGTAGAGCAGGGGTCCACGTGCAGATGTTTCCGGGCTCTGATTTCTTGGCCTTCTGTGACATTACCGTGGGGGTACACTTCTTCTACAGAAGTATGAGAGTTGGAAAACAACCATAACTTTCTGATAGGCAGGTGCAAAGGTATTAAATACACTACACAGGCTTTTTAAACAAGATGAAGGATGAAGAGGGCTGAGATGAGATAGAGGGCAGAGCTGAGAGAGGAAAGCATCCAAAGTGTGACTTTAAAGGCGAGATGAGGGTTAGGAGGTCATCCTGACATGATGTCAGGAGGGGCTCTGCCTGCGTGGTGTCCTGGCCTGCACCGAGGCAAGCAGGAGTGGGGTGGGGGGGCCCCTCTTGGTGACCTTGAAGTGTGGCTGCGGGTGCACCCTTGCAAAAGTTACATTTGCTTTTGGGATGAGAGCTCTAGGGCAGGGTTGCCCACGGCGCACATGTTTCTACACTGAGCTCCGTTTTGGCGATGGGCATCACTCAGCCCACGGCCCCGGTTCATGCCCGAGCTGATTTTCTGGTTGGGGGGAACCTTCAGATCTCAGCACCATCGATGCCTGATGCTTCTAATCTCTGACACCCTGCTAGCTCAGGAAAGATTTCATAATTAAAAATGTAAAAACGTTAATTACCTGAAGATACTTCCTGATGGGTAGCACTGATCAGGAGGGAAATTGATGGTATTAAAACAGGGACAATTATTAGATTAAGCAACATTCATGGGAAATGTCTCTCATAAGAACTCTGTGTGTGGTCATGTGTGTTTGGTGCTGTTTTCGGTGTTATGCTCTGTCTGTAGGACAGGGATGCATGGAATGGAGAGAATTTGATGAAATGGGGTGGTTGGAGTGGAGGGTGTGTTTCCGTGGTCAGCAAAATCCGTGGAGACATAGGAATGGTTCAGGGAGGGGCAGGAGGAAGCATCTGTGTGGCTTTGACATTCCTGTGCCCACGTGAGAGCGGGGTCCACTGGGGGAGTCTGGGAGAGGCTCTGCTGGGGACTGGGCTGGGGTCTCGTGGGGGCTGGTGGAGCCATGTGAGCGTCTGTGCCTGGAAGGGCCTCTGACCTGTGTTAGGGGAATGATTTTGCAGGCTGTGTGGACCCAGCACCATGGAGGTGCGTCATCTGCCCTATCGGGTGTCCGGCTGCCTGGCAAACTCTGCAAAGGGCCAGAGAGTGCATAATGTCAGCTTTTACGGGGTCTACCTTCAGTGACAGCGCTCAGCCTCAGCACTCAGTCCCCCGGCCGCTGGGACTCATAAGGAGCCGTACGCAATTCACACCCAAACAGGCACGGCTGTGTTCCCAGAAAATTTCATTCATGGACACTGAAGTTTGAATTTCATACAGTTTACACACGGGATGAAATATCTTATTATTTTTTCCCACGATTGAAAAATGTAAAATTCATCCTTAGCTCATGGCTTGGCCATGATTTGCCAGCATTTGCCATGTGGGAATATCTTTTTTTTTTTTTTTAAGTTTATTTTTTATTTATTTTGAGAGAGAAAGAGTTTGAGTGGGAGAGGGTCAGAGAGAGAGAGAGAGAGAGAGAGAGAGAGAGAGAGAATCCCAAGCAGGCTCCTGTCTGTCAGCACAGAGCCCAATACGGGGCTCAATCTCACAAAACTGTGAGAGCATGACCTGAGCGAAGATCAGGAGTCAGATGCTTAACCGACTGAGCCCCTGCGGCACCCCTGTGTGTGAATACCTTGGAATTTTCATTGGCAAATATGCTGCTTGGTCAGCCTTTAAGCCCTAGGAATTGAATGTGCTGTATTATTTGGACAAAACCACAGCATTAATGAGAAGCAAGAATTGAGAGGTCTTAGTGGTTGCAGTTGATAGTTCAAGTTGAATAATAACTCAAATCTGTTCCAAAATTCTGGCTTGTTATCTGATTGGTACCATGCGCCATTTAGACAAGAGCTTATGTGGAGACTCATTCATTCACTGACCCACGTATTCCTTCAGTCCAGGGTGTCATTGTGTTGCTGATACTGGGTCAGGCCCTGTGAGGTTGGGCAAAACCCCTCCTCCCTCACGGAGGTTGCTGCCTAAGGAGACAGACATTTCACAAAGACATACACAGATGCCTGTGTCGTGTGGATTTCCAGCTGTTGTAGGGGTGCGTCACCGGTGTCCCCCTTCCCGGCTACCAGTGTCTGCCTCTTTCTGTTGGGCAGCCTGTCTCCCCATCTCTTCCCTGCCTATGGGATACCCTCTGGCAGAGCTGTAGTACTGAGTACCGATGACCCTGGCCCTCGGTCCTCCCTCGACCTAGGACTTCAGGATCTGATGTATAAATACTACAGCTCCTTTGCCCCTTGAATGGGAACATACTAACATGTCATTTCCTAGAATTTCCCCCAGGGATTAATCTCTCATCACCTACGCTGGTCCCTGGCTCGAAAACAGGCATGCTGATGTGTGAGATGTGCCAGCCCTGTGACAACTGATGATTAGTTTATTGGATCAAGAAAGCAATTTCATTATTTACACTGCATCCAGGTGGATGAAGTGGGAGCTAACCAGGCACGGAGGGGGCCGGGGTGTGTGTGTGTGGGTGTGGGAGGACCCTGAGTAGGTGGGGTGTCTGACCACCCTCCACACTCAGGTACCGTGCCATGTGAGGGGGAAACAGGCTTTCATGAAGATAGAGGTCAATTGTGGTCAGATTACTAGAGGAACAATTTTTGGAATATGTCTAGATCTTTTCATTCTCATATTATCTTCCGGTTTCCTCATTTGGCCCCAACCCCATGAGAGTTGAGAAGGTAAGTATTTTGTATATATACGAAGTGAGATGCAGAAAAATTGTATGTACATGAAGCCACTGGGCCTCTTGATTCTCAACCGCCTGGTGTTTCTCCTTCTGTGATGCAGTAGCTGGTGCCCCAGAAGGGAAAAGTTTCTTCTGCAAAGCCGGCATGCCTGGCCAGTGCGCAACAATGTCCAGAGCCTTCTGAAGTCTACGGAAGTCATCTCAGATCCTACCACCCGGCTGCTAAGAGCGATGTGCGGTTTTCTGCACTTGTTTTTACACGGGCGTGCACCTGCACACACAGACACACATAGTAACCCATACGTGTGTTCTACAAAATGGAACTTAAAGAGATTATATTCTTTTAGAATCTACCTTTCAACTAGTATATTGTGAAATGATTTCTATGTGAATAATTAGACATCTACAACGATTCTGGGTGAGTGCGCAGTATTCTGTAGATATCCTGGGATTTTTTTCAATGAATATTTTTGGCTATGATAAACATGGCTACAACAAATATCCGTATATGTTAAGTTGGGCTTCTGAGAGTCCAAGAATTCTCATAGGCTCTTCATAGATGCAGAGCCTGCTCATAGGCTGCATCCTCACTGACTGCTCTTCCGGTTTATTCTCGTGCACTGGCTATGTTTGGGTGCTTTTCCCCCGATCACTATCAGTCCCAGATATCATACCTTTCCTTGATTATTAATAACTTGTGATCATAGCTAACACTTTTTGAGTGCATTGAGTATTGTTTGCCAAGCTCTGAGTTTGACGCTCTTCATGGATTGATTCATTTAGTTCCCTGGGGTCGGCAGGCAGAATGACACCCTCCCAAAGATGTCCACATCCCAATCCTAGAACGCTGTGAATGGATCACCTTCCATAGTAAAAGGGACTTTGCAGATGTGATTAAGTTAATGGTTTTGAGGAAGAAAGATTATCTGGATTATTTCGCTTGACCCAGTGGAATCACATGGGTCCTTAAAAGATGGAAGAAGGAAGCATAAGGTCAGAGTCAGAGAGAGACTGGTAGGCACTGTGCTGCTGGTGTTGATGGAGGAAGGTGGAGGGAGGTCAGGTCAGGTCTCTGGGAGCAGGAAGGGAGAGGGAACGGAGTCTACCCTGCGGCTTCCAGGAGGAACACCGCGCTATTTCCATCTTGATTTGAACCCAGCGGGACTCATTTTGGACTTCCAACCTGCAGAGCTGCAAGATAATTAATCTGTTTTGTTGCAAGCCGTGAAGTCTGAGATGACCTTGTCACAAGAGCCATAGGAAAGTAATACATCCGCACGTGATTTTCTGGTGAAAATTCTGGGTAGATCCCCATTTTACAGAAGAACAGGAGGTTTGTTGATGCAGTTAAGTAATTGGCCTCAATCAAGACAGTGAGATTCTTGGGGCCCCTGGGTGGCTCAGTCGATTGAGAATCTGACGTCAGCTAGGCCAAGATGTCACGGTTCCTGAGTGCGACCCCCACGCTGGGCTCTGTGCTGACACCTCAGAGCCTGGCGTCTGCTTGAGACTCTGTGTCTCCCTCTCTCTATGTCCCTCTCCTGCTCGCGCTCTGTCTCTCTTCCTCAAAAAAATACAAATAAAAATAAATTAAAAAAAGATAATGAGATTCTTTGGAATTTGCCTTCTGCGTCCGGCTGCTAGTCTCGGAGGTCAGAAATGTCTTCCATCCTGTCTCTTTGTGTGTTCGTTGGCCATTTAGGTAATTTTCTACTCATTTCCATTCTTATTGATTTCTTGGAAATTTTTATATCTTGAATATAAAACTATGGTCTGTCAGGCATGTTATGAACATATGTTTTTATGTTTTTGTTTCCTATCTTTGTTTAAAGTATGGTTTTCTGTACCAAAGTGTTTGTTTGTTTCTTAATTTTTATAGCAAAATCTACCCAGTTTATCCTTTGTGGTTTTTGTGGTGGCGTTGTGTTTAAAAAGGCATTCTCCCTCCAAGATTGTGAAAATGTTTATGTGTTTTCTTTTAATAACTTAATGATGTATTTTTTATGTTTAAAATTTTAACTCCTGTGTAATTTTATTTTGGTCCTGGGTACTAACTAGGAATTTAACTTAATATTTCCTTTTCTTTTTCTGAATTCCCCTAAGTTCTTGGATCAGTGTCTTCATTCTCTGTACTGTGATCTATTTTGCTCTGCCTTTTCTTCACTAGATACGCAGCCTTAATATTGTCGTTCAGTAAGATCCTTCAGTACATAGTAAGGCCAAGGGCAAGCTTGGTCGGGGGGTTAATGCGCTACCCCTATGGTCTTATTTTACCTTTCTAGTTTATGAGTAGCTTATCTTTACATCTCTCTGTATTGTATTTTGATGTTTCACTTTAATATATATTTTGTCTTAGCACCCAGCTAGCACAAGACTCTTGATATATTTTTTGTCTTAGTTTTTCTTTTCCTGTTTTTCTTTTCCGCTATAATGATCACATTTCCCTTATTAATTATAAAGAGTATTCTGGTAATTTAAAAACTATGACTATCCATTTTCAATTTTTAAAAAAAATGTTTTATTCTTTTTTTTTGAGATAGATAGATAGATAGATGGATAGAGAGAAAACAGTGTGAGTGGGGGAGGGGCAGAGAGAGAAGGGGACACAGAATTGGAGGCTGGCTCCAGGCTCTGAGCTGTCAGCACAGAGCCTGACATGGGGCTTGAACTCATGAATCGTGAGATCATGACCTGAGCTGAAGTCGGATGCTTAATTGAATGAGCCACCCGGGTGTCCATATACATATTCATTTTCTAGGCAGCTAGTGACTATTCTCACTATATACAGATTTACAAATTAAGAAAGCTTCGTTGGTTTGCTCATTTGATGATAATGAAAATGACACATGACTATAAAATTATCAGAAAATATCTGCACTTATAAAGAAGTGAAAATCACCCATCATGGTATCACCCAGAGACGTCTATTGGTAGCAGTTGGTGGTGTAATTTGTAGACTGTCTGGGTGTCTACCTGGCTAATTCTTTCTATTCATGCTGTTTGGAAGTGTTTTTTGTTTGTTTAATAACTATCTCAGATGTCTTTCCATGCAAACAAATTAAGCTATCTCTTCATCCTTAAAAATGATATGACATTCTATTCTATTTATTGGTCTAGACTTTTACTGTTGAATATTGAATCTGTTTCCACCTCTTGCTATTGTAAACAGTACTGCAATAAATATCCTGGTTGTATTCTTTCTTTACCATTTGTTTCCAGTTGTTTGGTCAAAGGTGTTTATTGTAATGGCTTGTGTCCTATGTTGCCGAATGACCAAGTCTAGAGGCCGTACCATTTTGTATTTCCATCGGCTACATAGAAGCATCTCATTTTTCCTACACCCTAATCAATACTGGGCTTTATTAGCTGGTGCTTAAAAAGGGAATCTCATTATCTTCATTTTTCTTTAATGGATTTTTAGGAAAGTTGAACCTCATTTCACATATTTATCGTCCGTTTGTATTTCTTTAAACTGTGTGTCTGTATTTTTCAAGGGGGCAAACAATGGGACGGTGTCAGTGGGTGTCCCTGGAGTGGGATGAGAACAGCATTGGACTTTTCTATCCAGTGTCCTACTGTGGTGGCTGGGGGTTCGGGAGACAAGTTGGCGAACCCACTCGTCAGCTCCCAGCTCGCCAGTTTAACGGGCTTTGCGCCTGAGCAGCTGAGTCTTTTTCCAAACAGTGATTTGACTCTGGATTGTTTTCTTGGCTCTGATTTGGAGCTTCCCAGAGACGCTATTTTTAGTAACATTGGCTTAGCTCTACCTGGCCGTCTGAGAGTGACTCCACGTGACTTGTTTGAATGCCATGTTCCAGCTAAGACTGTCCAAAGCGCAGCTCCAGTTAGTGCAAGAAAAGAGGGCTGGGCAGCACTGACTTGTCGAAGATCACGTGTCTGACTCCGCAAAACCGGACTAGAATCCAGGTTACCATTGTCTTTCTCCTGCATTGTAGTATCTCACCTTGGAATGACCCTTTTTCTCTGCCTGATAATTATCTCAATGCCTGTTCTTAGCTTCACCTCCTCGCATTTCATTCATTCTTTTCCTCACTCAACAAATATTTATTGCACGCATATGATGTGTCAGGCGGTGTTCTGGCATCAGGTTTGAATCCAAGCTTCTTATATACTGACCCTGTTCCAGACACTTCCTAGACCTCCATTGCTTCATCTCCAGAGGGGAGTGAATTTGCGAGTATGATACCCACCTCACAGAGTGAAAATGGACGGATGAGGGGACGTGACTGGAGTGACGCCCCACACGTGGAAGATGAAAGTCAGCTTTTGTTGATTGAGAAGAACTATTTTGACTTGCTTGTGGAAAGTTGTAATGATGCAAGCCTTACCCCCCACGCCGCCACCACTCTGAGCCTACTGCCTACTGTCTGCTCTGTCCTACGGAACAAAATCCCTTAGAATGATGTGGAAGACACGAGTGTCTCTTGATGAAGGCGGTGGTCTGGAAGACCCTCCCCCCCCCCAGCTATAACATTCGCTACTCCCATAAAATCTGGTCTCTGGTCTAGGTTGGGGCAATGGAAGCTTCCTGTGTTCGAGTTGGGGTTTACAAGCCTCGTGAGCCCTTCCTGGTTAAAGATGGACTGGAGTTCGTTGTTTTCTGTGATGTCACACACTGAAATTCTAGAGGTGCCAAGCAGCCGAGTTTGACTTTTAAATAAGTTCTAGCGCTTCCCTTTCTCCTGCGATCCCCAGGCTGCTCAGTCTCCCCCCCCCCACCCACCCCCACCCCCGCCTCGTCCCAGGTGCCCACCCACCTGGAAATCAAAAGACAAGACGGGCTCCCTGTAATTCTTGCAGATCTGTCTTGATTGAAGACTTGCAGAAAAGCCCGGGCATCTGGGGTTTTGGAATAAAATTTCTTCTTCTTCTGCCCTACAACAGATCCGCATCTAATCAAAACCCTTAATTAAAAAAAAAAAAGCTCAGGTACTTAATTTGATTTGCTTATTTGCATAATATCGAGGACAAAAGAAACCTGCTCCCCAGCTCACGTTTCTGCTGCAGGCCAAGCAGCCGGCCCCCTGCGGTCTGGCCCATAATCGGGCTGGCCTTGGGGAAGACAGGGCTCGCCAGGGCAGGGCTGGGGCGGGAGGCGGGGTGGCTGCTCCGTCAGTGGAAGATTCTGGAAAGGCCTTTGTAGGAGGATGGATTTTTGTCCCACATCTCGGCTGCTGGTGTAAATGCCAGCTTCTCTGAACATGGATTCCTTGCTCATATACTGTGCTTGCAGGAAAAATGGAATGTGATTGTCAGAAGCTTCAGGGAAAGAACTTGATGGGAAGAAGGCAGTGAGGATGCAGGGGGCGATGCCTGGAAACAAGCTGCCTCTGCTCATCTTTTCCTGACTTCCATGACATTTGCATTTCACGCGGGTCCCTCAGCCGCAGTCCCTGGGATGCCCCGTAAACATCTAAAGAAATATGTACACTGCGTATTTGTCCTAAGGTTGGAAGATCAAAACCAAATGGGATGAAAAGTTGCAATTACACAATATTGGCTTCAAGCAGGGAGACTGAATCCCACAGGGGACCTACCTGTCCCTGAGTGGAGGTTTGGGGGGAGGGGGACAGGGGACTCTGGGCTTAGGTCACAGCCAGCCGGGCAGTGTGCTCGAAGGCCAGCAGAGGGAGTCCAGGACAAGCGGGCGCGCAGCCAGCTTGTAGCAAAGAGCAGAGAAAGGGGACTCAGGACAGCTTGTCTGCGAGGAAAGGGCTGCTCTAGGAATCTGCACAGCTATTTACAGCACACATTCAGGGCTGTTCAGAAGACGAGATGAAGCTGGGTTGTCAGAACTTTGAACAAATGTTTGTGTCTTGTTTATTGCCAAAAAATTGCACTTGATAAGAGTATCTTCCCCCCCAAACGGTCTGAGGGATGGCTTCCGAAGAGCCCCATTTCATGTCCTGTAATTTTGAATGAGCCTCTTATCTGTAATAAAGCCCCAGTCAAGCACAGAACTGGTATTCTGGAAGAAAGGGCTTAATGAGCTCCAACATCTCTATCTGGGGTAGGAAGAGCATCTGATCTCACTTAAGTGTTTTAGAAGGAATTTGTGAGGAAAGATGCAGAATATTTGGTACAACTAAATGGGAAAAAATACGTTAGCCTCTTCTCTTTTCCCGTGTGCATAATAAGCCAGTTTGCACAGCAATGCCTCCTGTACCGTGAGTTCGACATGAAGCACTTTAGTACGAAACTTCAGCTCTTCGTTTCAGATATGCTGGGTTCTTTTATTAACAAGAGTTAAAGGAAAAATAGCCTTCTTTCCCCACTTACATTTCTGGCATCAGATGTTCTATAATATATCATCATCTGCAGCAGACGACTTTGGAAATAGCTGACTATTAGCAACTTAATTGCCCTTGAATATACAATGCACACTTGTGCAGAGCGTTCGTGGAGAGGACTGCCAGCAGACAGTGAAATTAGAAAAAATGTCCCCTTGGGTTACATCTGTATTGAAGTTTTAAAGAAGGAATAAAAGAAGATGTGGCCGTTAATGGAAGTTTTAGCAGGAGTTTAACAACTGTTTGTCACTCCGTTTTAGGCTCCTATTAGGATTCTGGTCCCATGTTACAGGCTAATTAGTATCCAGCATCTGGGTAAACAGGTATTCCAAGTATCACTCTCCAAGTGCCTGACTTTTTGAATAATAGATGTTAAGAAAGACCTTTAAAATATATATTTGATAGCAATGGATTCATAAGAAAGCCTATTTATTAGACGTGTTTTATGAAATCCTGAGAATGATATCTGGGGTGAAATGTCAGCACGTGCAAAGTGGTTATACAGCATGTTGGATTTTGAAATCCTTAAGTTTCTGGGACACTGCAAGTCAGAAATTTGAGCAGCCGGATATGTGAAGCCCATTTATACCTGCAGGTGCCCCAGACAGATATCTCGTGTTTAGTGGCAATATAGCCAGCAAGGAAGAAATGACAACGATTTGTTTGGGTAATCTACAAAAAGAGTTAATTTAGAAGGCTTTTGACCCAAGACACAATATGTTAATGTCGTACTTGGTCTAATAAATGGTGTTGGTCTGAGATAGTTACGGTGCAAACATAAAATAATATTTTGAATTCTGATGCATATCAAAGGGCACTACCTTCTGACAGTGAGAAGGTAGAATGCGCTGGACAAGGAGGGAGTGCATGAGAGGTGTTCAGTGGTGAGTCCACCTTTCGTCGTGTAGAAAGAAGTCCTTGTTATATTTCAATGCCTTAAAAAATTCTTTTTTCTAATTTAATGTAAAATAAAGAGGACATGTTAGTCTGCAGAATCCTACGGATGCTAACACCTTATATAGGATGGTGTGACCCCTGCCGTAGTCGGAACTCGGGACAGTTTATAAAGAGGGACTCGGGACAGTTCCACTACCCCCATAACCTACCTCTTGTCACTCCGTTGACATTCAGCCATCTTCCACTCTGAACTCCTGGAAGCCCCTGGTCTGTCCTCCATTGCCACAGGCTTAACTTGCAGAGAACGCCAAGTAGATGGAATCGAGAAACATGTAACTCTTTGAGATTGGCTTCATTCACTCAGCGCAATGCCCTTGAGTGCCTTTGAAATTCATCCAAGATGCCGTGGACACCAGTAATTTGTTTCTTTCTGTTTATGGTTAGTGCTATGGTTGTGAATATACCACAGTTTGTTATCCATTCATTAGTAGAAGGACTTTTGAGCTGTTTCTAGTTTTTGGTGATTATGAACAGAACCGCTATGGACATCTGTACACACAGATTTTTGTATGAACATAAATTTTTTTTTCTTTTTTTTTTTTCAGGGAAAGAACTTAAGAGTGGATCAAATGTGCATATCGAGGGTATGTTTAAGTTGGAAAGAAATCGCTAAACTGTTTTCCTCAGTACCATTTTGTATTCCCAATAGCAATGCTCTGTATCCTTGCTAGCACTCAGTATTATGAGGGGTTTTACTTTTAGCCATATTAATAGGTGTGTCGTGATAGTTCACTGGGTTTTAATTCACAGGTGCTTAATAGCTAATGATACTGAATTCCTTTTGATGTGCCTCCTTGTCATTCACATAAGATCTTAGTAAGGTGTCTATGTAAGTCTCACCCATCGTAAAATTGGGTTGTGTTCTCTTACTCTTGAGTCTTGAGAGTTCTTTACACATCATGGATCCAATCTTTTGTTGGATATGTGATTTGTAAATATTCCTCCCAGCTCTCTGATGTCTCTTTTTGTAAAGACATTAATCCTATCGGATCAGGATCCCACCCTTATGTCTTTATTTAGGCTTACTTACTTCCTTAGAGACTCCATCATTTCACCTTACTGCATTGACTAGGACTTCCAGTATGATGCTGAAGAGTGGACATCTTCCTTGTTCACCATTTTAGGGGAGATATTACGTCCTTCACCATTAAGTGATATCTGCAGGAAGTATTTCTATAGATGCCATTGATTAGGTTGGGAAGGTCCCTTCTATTTCTAGTTTTCTAAGAGATTTTGCTTCTGTTTTTGTTTTTTTAATCATGTCAACTTTTTTTTTGCAACAATTGATATGATCATGTAGTTTTTCTTCTTTATACTCTTAGTATACTCTTAACTGATTGACTTTCAAATATTGGACCAGTCTTGCAGTCCTAAAACAAATTCCATTTGGTCACAGTACTTTATTTATTTTACATCTGTTGATTTGATTTGATAATGTTTTGTTTAGAATTTTTGCATCTACGTCATGAGGTACATTAGTTACTAGTTGTATTTTTTTGCAGTGTTTGTCTGGTTCAGTTACCAGGTGTCACAGAAAACAGTGTTGAGAAATATCCCATTGTCTTCTGTTTTCTGAAAGAGATTGTATACAGCTACTGTTATTTCTTTTCAAAAGATTGGTAGAGATCACTAGTAAGGCCATCTGGATCTGAGGGTTTCTTTTGTGAAAGTTTTAAATGACAAATTCGAATTATGTAATGTGGTAGGACTATTAAGTCTTTCTATTTCTTCTTGAATGAGTTTTGGTAGTTTGTGGTTTTGAGAATTGATTCATTTCATTTAAAGTGAAGACTTTATGTGAGTAAAATTGTTCTTAGTATTCCCTTATTCTTCTTTTGCTATCTGCAAAGCTTGTCTATAGTAGTGACCTCTCTTTCATTTCTGGTATTGATAATTTGAGACTTTTTGTTTTTTTTTTACTCTTGTCAGTTGGGTTTGAAATATATCAATTTAATGGATCTTCTGAAAGATCTAGCTTTTTGGTTCATTTATTTTTCCTTTTATTTTCCTTTTTTATAATTTCGCTTATTTTAAAAAAAATTTTTAACATTTTTATTCATTTTTGAGAGAGGCAAAACCCTAACAGAGTAAGGGCAGAGAGAGAGGGAGACACAGGATCCAAAGCAGGCTCCAGGTTCTGAGCTGTCAGTACAGAGCCCTATGTGGGGCTCGAACCTGCCGACTATGAGATCGTGACCTGAGTTGAAGTCAGACGCTGAACTGACTGAGCCACCCAGGCGACCCTTATTTTGCTTATTTTTACTCTTATCTTTATTATTTCCTTCCTTCTTGCTTTGGGTTTATTTTGCTCTTTTTTTTTTTTCTAGTTTCATAAAGTGGAAGCTTAGATTTTCACCCGAGGCCTTTTACATTTTCTAATACAAGCATATAATGCTATAAATTTTCTTCAGAGCCACTCCTTCAGTTTTAAGAAAAATGAATAATTAACATGAAGTCAGTGTATTTTCAGGAAAGCAGGTTTTAGGCTGTTTCCCTCCTACCCCCAGCCAATTAAATATTAAAAAATCCCTATCATGTGCTAACAGGGTAAGGGGCTGGAAAAGAGCTCAGCGCCTGTCAGATTTCCTGTACTATGTATTTCTATTTCTATGGCATTAATGTGATCTCATGTCTGGAAGAAAAAGTAATATTCTATAGGCTATGTGTGCTGTGTCATGAGATAAATGCACAATATATTTTGGTAAGATCTCTGTAAGTGCCACCAATTTAATTTTCTGCCTTCATTATTCAGAATTCCTCATTGTGAGGTGACTGGTGTTCCATGGTATTATGACCATTCAGTAAGGAAATATTTCAGACCCATTAGAACTACTAACGGAATCCAATGTTTATAAGAATTTCTCTTTAAAAATTTTTTTGATGTGTGTTATATTTTTGAGAGAGAGAGAGAGAAAGAGGTGAGTGCAGGAGGGACAGAGAGAGAGAGAAGAAGACACAGAATCCGAAGCAGGCTCTAGGCTCTGAGCTGTCAGCACAGAGCCCAAGACAGGGCTCGAACACGAGAACCCTGTGATCATGACCTGAGCCAAAGTCGGATGCTTAACTGATGGAGCAACACAGGTGCCCCTGTAAGTATTTTTCTGAGAGAAATCCAAACTGTGCATTGGATTCTATTTCAATAGTGATTTTAAGAAGAATTGGTATAGCAATTAGTCACTGGGGATCTTACCTTAAACTCTTCCAAATGATTTCCTTTTTGGAACTTCCTTGGATGAGAGAGGGACTCTCCTGAGCACACCATACCAGCAGCAAGCAGCACCCTGAACTTCCCTGATCTGGTCCCAAGTAGCTACTTTTCAGAAAAAGAAAAGGAAATATTAAGTTAGATTCCTAGTTAGTACCCAGGACCAAAATAAAATTACACAGGAGTTAAAATTTTAAATATAAAAAATACACCATTAAGTTATTAAAAGAAAACACATAAACATTTTCACAATCTTGGAGGGAGAATGCCTTTTTAAACACAACGCCACCACAAAAACCACAAAGGATAAACTGGGTAGATTTTGCTATAAAAATTAAGAAACAAACAAACACTTTGGTACAGAAAACCATACTTTAAACAAAGATAGGAAACAAAAACATAAAAACATATGTTCATAACGTGCCTGACAGACCATAGTTTGTATTGTTGTACAACCATCACCACCATCCATCCCGGGAACTGTTACATCTTTCTCCATGGAAACCCTCTATTCATTGAACACTAACTTCTTGTCCCCCCTCCCTGTGGCTGCTGGCACCCACAATTCCACTTTTGTCTCTAGGAATCTGACTACTCTCTGTGCTTCATAAAAGTAAAACCATGCAATACTTGTTCTTTTGTGTTGGTTTATTTCACTTAGCACAATGTCTTCAAGGTTCATCCATGTTTTATCATGGGTCACAAATCCCTTCCTTTTTTATGACTGAGTAGTATACCATTGTTTGTGCACGGTACATTATACTCATTCATTCATCTGTTGATGGAGACATGGATTCTTTCCCTTCTAGCTCATTTGCATCAAAACATTCTGAGTTTCCTTTTGGCATATGGGTATGTGGCAGGAAAGTGCTTCTGTAGCCTTGAAGCTATTAGAAAATCTTGGATCTAACTTATTGGAGCACTAACCATGCCTTTACAGCTCATTATATCTATGGTACTGAGCTCTAGCTCCCTGTAGGGGACGGCGGGGGCCATATTAGAATCTCCCGGGGATCTTGTCCAAACATTACTTCTTCCTCTTCCTTCCAAGTTGCTTTACTGTTGGGAGTGGGTCATAAGTCTTACTTGTGTTGGCTGAAAGGTTTTTTGAGAGCCACTGATGTAGACTCGGGAATATTTCTGCACTTGGTTCCTTGAATTAACACTTGGAATTATGGTAAAAGAGTATTTATCTTGGGTGAAAACAGCCAAGCTTGTCATTCCTTAGATTTCTGGATTTACTCCCTGGGGCATCCTTAGTTTTCCCAATACTTTATTTTTAGTGCACTCTGCAAACTTTTTCTCATGTGGTTCTGCTTGGATTCATCTGTTTCTTCAGAGAAGAAGCTGTGTGATTTCTTCTAAACCATGATCGGGCACCTCAGGGGGAAAAAGGCCAAGAATTATCTCACATCATTGCAGAGACAGGAAAAGCAGGATTTTGACAGCTGTTGATAAAGGTGGTGAGCATTTCAATTTGTGGGACAGAATTAGCAAAGCTGCAGGGCTTTGGGGGTATAATAGAATTATCCAGGGTTCAAAGGAGAAGGTGAGGAGAAGAGGGAACTATTCCATCCTCCATAATTTCTTATTTTTTCTGGTTTGAATGTCCACCGTCCAGCCCCTAATCCTAAGCTTGGCTGTAGATCCAAGTCCTCCCTGATGGCTCCAACCCTCTCCATGCCTCAGGGACATGCCCCCAACTTTGCACTGCAGGTGACCTTTTCCTCTCTTGCCGTTGAGCTGGGGAGGGGTATTCTCATCCTTCCGGCAAAGCCTGTGAGGTCCTCAGGCCTCTTCCCATTGAAGGAGCCGGCACTACCGCAGTTGGAAAAGAAACAGTTCCTGACTGATGAATGAAAATACTGGAGAATGATTTGAATAATTATTTGAATAATAATAATTTGAAAAATCAAAAGTGACCTTGAAGATGAATATTTGAGGAAATAAAGAAAACCATATTCCATAGAAAAATAGCCTCAGTCTTAGGATGCAGACTCTCTTTCATTTTTGTAACCACCCACCTCCCTTCTGTATTAACGAACAAAAGATGTCGGAAAGATTCTTTTACCACGATGATAACGGTTGTTACCCCTGAGGAAAGTTCAGATGATTTTATTTTCTGTTAGGGCTTTTCTAAATTACCCATGGCCCCTGCCCTTCCACAACAGACTATTTCACAAGGGCAGAAACTGTCTTCTGTGTGTCTGGTGTGGAGCAAAGACCTAGTTCCCAGTGGGTATTTGTTGCATGAAGAAATGAGGGACTCATAGAGTAACGGTGAAAAAAACTAATCTCCTTAAAATCTGGTTTAAAAACCTCTGAGGGGGTTTACAATGAGTAAGACAAGGCGGAGGCCTCCACAGCTTGTAAAATGCTGTATAAGAACCAACACTCTCTATTATAGCCACAGAAAGATCTCCAGGCTCTTCTGGTTCAAGGCCTTGGGCTCCCCTCCGGCTCGCTCGAGGGGCCCTTCCAGACATTTCCTTGTGGTCACCCCTTTCTGGAAGTCTGTGTAACCTGAGCTCCTAGTTATCCCAGATTTATTCTACTCCACGTTACCTCCTTTTAGAGCTAATTTAGCAACATGCATGCCCTTTCTCAAGATTTCTATCAGGTGGCGGTGAACTTTTAACGACTGTAATAGAAAACATTTCTCCATCTGAGAAAAAGGAGGGAATTTGAAATGCATTTTGACCTCATCATCCTCTTTCATCTGATCTCTGTAATCAGTTTTATAAAAAGCACATGGCTGTCCTGTTATATCTTGATAAAGAACAGTTTTGGTGTTCCATTAAAAAAAATCAGAGAACTGTTTCCAATCTTGGGAGATAACGGGGGTTCAGTGAAGGGTGATGGGGATGATCTGTCCATTCCTCGCCCCCACGTCGGGGACAGCGAGCTGAGGGGACTCCACTCCTGAGTGCTGCTCCATCTCGGTGACGGCACGGGGGTGCGGTCCGGAGGGTTGGGGGGTGCGTCCCCCCCCCCCCCCCCCGAGGGCCTAGAGGTCTGCCTTCTGAGCTGTGTGTCTTCCCTCCTGCCAAGCCTGTGCACCCACTGCCTCAGCCCGTCTGAAACTGAGCTCAGGGAGCCTGGTTCCCCCGGAGAGTTTGTGTTTGGTGAATGGCTCTGTTCTCCAGCTAATGGCAAGGCCAGAAACCTGGGAATTATTCCAGGTTGTTCTTTCCCTTGACCCACAAGAATCCGTGTGCAAGGTTCTAACAAATTAGTAACAGCAGCAAACCTTGCTGAGTGTGTCCCTGGTACAGGCACCGAGGGCTTCCCATGAGGTCGGCCCAGGGGGAGAGGCAGAGGCACAGGAAGGTGAGTAAGTGGCAGAGCTGGGTGTGAAACGGCCTGAGATTGACGTGTGCACCTTTTGGCTCCTGAGTGGACGCGCTAGAGGCGCACGGGGTCAGATCACGGAGGAGTGTTCAGGCAACGCGGATGAAATTGCACTGTATTCTTTAGCAAAGGGAAACCTTCAGAGGATTTTAAACGGGGTAGAAAAGACAGGGGAGCACCATACGGTTTTCATTCTGGCTGCAGGTGGGTGATGGATGGGAGCAGGGGTGTGGCAGGACGGGCAGGCAGGAAGGAAGCCAGTGACACACTGCAGTAGCACTGGCAGGAGCCGCAGAGAGTGTGAGGCAGAGCAGGGGCAATGCGGACGGGCAAGGAGGGGTGAGGTCAGGAGCCGTGTGAACGCAGCCGAGCATGGGTGCAGAGCGGTGGCGGGGGACGCGAGGGTGGGGAAGCCAGGGTTTCTCATCTTCTCGAGAACAAGTGCCCAGTTGTTTGCAGCACTTCTCGATTATACATCTTTCAACTTTGGAAAACAATTCTCTGGATTATAAAATTCCTACGTGTCTATTAACGACTTCAGAGTGTAGAAAAAAATATGTTAAATTCCACCATTCGGTGAAAATCATATTGATATTTTCATACAGATCAAACAAAAATATATTAGTACATATCAATATTTGGTATATATTTATGCATATACACACCTACTACGTATACTATATACATACCCTAGACCTTTTATATTTGAAGATTTACAGACCTCCAGAATTGTACAGATATGCATGTTATATGCGATGTGCATGTGATACATGTTACATATATAAAGTACATATATAGTAGAGTTTTATTTTACAAAGACAAGGGTCAGGGGGCCTGGGTGGCTCAGCCGGTTAAGTGTCTGACTCCTGATTTCAGCTCAGGTCATGATCTCATGGTTCCTGAGTTCAAGCCCCAGATCAGGCTCTGTGCTGTCAGTGTGGAGCCTGCTTGGGATTCTCTCTCTGCCCTTTTGCCACTCTCTCTCTCTCAAAATAAATAGGTAAAATTTTAAAAAAGGGTCGTAGTTTACACAAATGTACATACATACATACTTTTAGCCTAAAAAGTAAAGTCAATGTCCAGTTTATTTAATATTTTTATTGCCTGTTCTTTTAATGTTTATTTATTTTTGAGAGAGAGAGAGAGACTGAGTATGAGTGGGTGAGGGGTAGAGACAGAGAGAGAGAGAAGGAGACACAGAATCCAAAGCAGGCTCCAGGCTCTGAGCTGTCAGCACAGAGCCCGATGTGGGGCTCAAACCCACAAACCATGAGATCATGACCTGCGGTGAAGTCAGATGCTAATTGGCTTAGCCACCCAGGCGCCCCTCTTGCCTGTTATTTTAATGAATGCATAGCGGTGCTCTCTCTTTCTCTCTGTGTAACCATCCCACAATTAATTTAATCAATTCCTTACTGCTAAACATTTAGGTTGTTTCTGAATTTTTGCTCCCATTTGGAACTCTGCAATGAACATCCTTATTCAGTATTTAAATCTTCATATTTTCTGGGCTCAGGTTTGGCTCATAAATACAATCAACTCAGAAGTAGTTTTTTATTTCAAGATAAATGATCAGAAGTGGATTTGGTGAGTCAAAATGTAGGGGAACATTTAGGGCATTGGCTGTTAGTTGTTGCCAAATTGCTCTTTAGAGAGGGAGGGTCACTAAATCGCATTTCTACCACAAACAATGACATTTTCCCAGTTATTACAAATTTCCGAATCTTTGCCAAATTTCATTTCCTGGACCATAAGTGAGGATGAACATTTGTTCATATGTTGATTGGTTAGTTATGTTCTTTTGTGAATTGCCTGTTCATGTCTTTTGTCCATTTTTTCTACTGGGCTGTTTTCCTTTTTGACTGTTTTTTTTTTTTTTTTTTTAAGATTTGTTTTAATTAAGACTTTGGGGATGGAAGAGACAGAAACAGGCTTGAGTCAGGATGGGTCAGGATGGGAGTCTGTTGATAGAAAGGGGACAAGGAGAGGACGCTTGGCTTCATCTGAGCAGGAAGCTGTATGTAAAGCCTCTGGAAGCCAGCAGCTCGCCACTCTCTTCACCCCTAAAGGCCACATGGCCTCACCTCCTTGCTTCTCTCCTGATGTTGCTCCATCGTCCTGCCCCAAATGGCTTTTTCTCCCAGCTCGTCTTACAGGTGACCCAACATGGTGACCCGCCCGAGTTCTTCCTCTATAATCTTTCAGCTCTGCACCCACAATATTTGGTGTTTCTAACGACAGACTGATGAGTGAAGCCATTCCTTGAGCCTGGACACAAGAGGGGCCAGCCCATGGCTTGACCGTCGTGACGTCACACATCCATCCTTGGTTCCAACAGCTTCTTGCAGGTCCACGGGTGGGGCCAGTTTTTTAGATGGGACCATGGCCAGGGCAGGCAGTGAAGCACAAATGATACAAACATCAGACTTTTGCTTCTCAGACAGGATACATATATTTTCCACCAGGGGTATGTATGCTTTCCTTGGAGTTAATTTCTCACCATTATTTCTTGAATGTGTTCACTCCTCTCCCTCCCTTGATGAAAGAACCTTCCTTTGGTTCTTCATTCCTTTTGCTGTGATTATTTCCTCCTGCCCTCCGTGCCTCTAGTTATAGCCCTGCCCACCCTGTGTCTCCACCCTGCCGGCAGGGGTCTCCCCAAAATGCGAACCTGCCTAGGACCCTTCCCTGGTTTACATCTTCCAGTGGCTACTCATAACCTTCTGCACAAAGTCCAAAGTCCTAATATGTCAAGATATGGTCTTTCAACCCGGTGCCACGTCCCTCCTCTTCCCCATCTTCAATGATGCCTGATGCCACTGTAGACACCTGTGTCCAGCCACAGATGGTCCCTCTGCCTGGGATGTTCTGGTCATCTTCTCTTTCTGACGGAGCTATTATATATTCTTCAATAATCACTGTAGTGTCGCTTCTTTTCTTTTCTTAACACCTACTTGGGCAGCATTAGTTTTTCTTTGTTATGCCTTTTCTTTCTTTACACTGCACAGGAGCATCCTGGGTTAGAATTGTCCCATCTTCTCTTCTTCCAAATAGGATATCCTCATGGATCAATGTCCACCTTTCTATTTCTCAACCCCTGGAAGGAAATGGGGGTGAATTAATGTTGCTCCACGAATGAACAAAGGGTTCATACATGGGCAGCTTCAGTGGAATATCCTGGTTAATAATGACTCGTCATAAAGATGAGCTACCATTTTCCATATATTGAAGGATGATTAAATGGACCTACCATGAACAATATCCTAAGTTCCAGTCCAATCTCTGCCAGGTCAGATGGATTTCAGGAGTGTGTGGCACTTGGCTGGGAAGAGCAGAGGCTGAGCACAGAGTTAGGAGACTGGCAGCCCACTTGTGAATCCTGGCTTTTCCTCTTGCTTTGTGAGCTCCAGCAGGTCAGTGGGTCTCTACCAGAGGTGGCCTCATGAGACATTAACCTCTTAGGGCAATGAGGGCACAGGGAGGGAACACAGGTCGCATGGTTCACGCAGGGCTTGGCAGAACCTAATGCATGTTAGAGTTTATTAATGTGAATTATCATCACTAACATGTTTGTATCACTAGAGTGTTTGTCATCGGTGGGACCGTCTCATACAGCACTGTGGTTAGAGAAGGAAAACTTGATTATTCCCATTTCTAGTTGTTTCAATTGTGGACTTGATGCAACATGAATTGCATCTTGGAACTCCCTGTTGTATGCGCCTCACCTTGCTTTCAGAGGCCACTTCCACCATCAGAGGAGGTTTGGATTCTAAGCCCCCCCTTTTCCTTCTTGGTGCTGGTGAGAGATTCTGACCACTACTCATTTAAGCAGGAGGGGGCCCTTGGAGCCGAGCCCCTGCCATCTCTGCCGTACAGAGTCTCATCAAGTGTGACTCTCGGGCAGTGACCTGGTGTTTGCATTTCATTGTTGTGTTTGTGGCCTCCCTGAGCTTCACCTGCTGTGAGCTGTAACCCCATCGCCCCAGGAAGGCAACGACTAGACATGAGATTAATCCTAGACAATCCAGTCCAGCACTTGCACGGAAATGTGCTTACACACTTTTTGTTGGTAAAACCATTTCATGTGCTCAGAGAGCACACCAAGTGATGAACATGCTTAGAGATAGAGAGTGTGGCTTGTTCACATCAACCCGAGCTAAGAGGAAAATCATTTGTGCGGACAGTAGGTACTGGGCAGCAGTGAGGAATGATGACTGCCATGTTTCCCATCTGCATGCTCCAAATACACTAAGTGTTTCACTGCTGAGCCCGTGTTGTGATGCGAATAGATGCATTTGGTCCTGTCTTTCTAGAGTCCAACCTCTGCTGCTTCATCCCTAACACGTGGCCACGTCCAAGATGCTCCCAGCTCTGTTGGGATCCAGATCTCTTGCTTTAAGCCACAGCTCGGCAACCCATGGCCCCTGCGCCAAAAGTCCAGCTTGACTCTTGTTTCTATGGGACCTGTGAGCAAGGAACAGTTTGTAAATTGTTGGGGGAAAGAAAAGTCAAAGGGAAAATACTTTTTTGAGCCACGATACCCACTTGAGTGACATCCGTCTGCACATCGCCCATGGCTTCCTGCACGCAGAGTGGGGTTGTTGAAATGGAGACTCGGTGGCTGGCAGAGCCCAGCCTAGCTACTGAGAGCTTGCCCACGAGCTTTAAATAACCAGACATCTTTGTAGATAATAGTGGCTATGTGGCTTTCTGCTTGTGTCTTGTGAAAGGAGTTCAAAAGTGGCGTGTGACCATGTGGGCACATGGGGGGTGCGGTCCTCCATGGACCAGCTTGCTCCATCCTCAGTCACTACATCTACACCAGAAACAGGGTCAGTGTACCTGGAATTGCTCTGCTTCACACCACGTACACAATCTCAGCTTTCTGGTCATCTTCTTGGCAGGTCTGACCTGGGGATGTTCTTGACTCCATACTGTAGGCTTCACCACAGCAGGTCCCAGGGCTACCCGTGACCTTCAGGGCCGGCCACGCCTTCAGGCATGTTGTCCGGGCCTGCTCATTTGCAGGGAGCTGTGGGTCACTGTGGAAGTTTCTGGCAACCTTGTATTTATTGGTTTTCTGGAGAGGCTAGAGTGGGTTCACAGAGCCACTGGGAGGAGAATGGCATTAGTGGGTCATCTGCTGTCAAGGCAGTCCACGGTGGGAGACCCCGCCTCACGGAAACCAGGGAGCTGCCTGTGGAGTTTGGAGACTCCAGCTAGTCAGCTTGTCCATCTCTAGGGTGGGCGCATCTACAATGCGGGCCGGGCAGTAGGGATCCATAGGTGCAGGAGGCACACAGCCAGGCTCAGCTCCAGGAAGCCTCATCCAAGAGCTGCTGCTACTTGAATCTGGAGGAAAAAGTGAAGCAAGCCTGAGTCTGTTCTGCACCCACCCCTGGCAGAGTGCACCCCACTCACTCTGAGTCCAGCCATGCCCTGGGGCCCCACATGGCATTCCCGTCCCCAGACCACCACCCTGTCATCCTCTCCCATCTGGAAGAAGAGCTGTGACAGAACTGTAAGCTGTAACAGCCCCTCGCCCTCGGGGTGACAGGGACCGGATATGAGGTTGGCTCTGGGAGGTTAACTCTGTCTTGAATGACCCTGCCCTTTAAAAATGACAGCAAAGGTGGGTCTGTTGGCTTGTCACCGCGGGAGCCCCCACCACTCCCAGGCTCTCAGTCCTGGCTGCCTTCATGGGGGTGGAATTTGTGTCATTTATTGGGTCACAGGCTCATGGAGTGACCAGCTCTTCAGTTTGCCGGGTACCAGGCTCTAATGGGAAGGTCCCACACAAACCGGGACAACTTAGTCACCCTACGGGTATTCCGTCCATTCAAGGATGACTCTGCCCTGTGACAACTGGCTACAAGGACCTTACTCAGTTACTCATCGACAGATCGCAAGGCTGGACATCAGAGTTTGAAAGTGCAGATTTCACCACCAGGCAGACGGCTGGCCCTGGGCTTTGCCTCTTGGCCTCGCACTGTGTTCAGTGGAAAAGGGGCTCCGCTTGCTCTGAGGATGGAAGAGTGTTGGCAGGCACGGGCCGGCCTTTCACTAGCAACTAGAACATCAGCGTGGAATTCATGTTCTTCCGAACTATTTTCAAAGGGGAAATGAACTTGGATTTTATTATCAAATTGCTGACTTGGTGGTTCAGCAGTAGCTGTTCTCAGCCGGGGACAGATCTGGCCCTTCAGGGCTATTTGGGAACATTGGGAAGCATTTGGGGTTGTCACAGGTGGGAAGCTGGTCCACTGCCATCTAGTGGGGGGGTGCCAAGAGGCTGCTCAACACCTTACAAGGCACAGAACGGACCCCACAACACAGAATCGTCTGACCCCAAAGGTCAACAGTGCAGGGGTCAAGAGACTGCTCTAGTGGGTGGAAGGGAAGGAAAACAGGCAGATGATATTATCTTTCTTAAATATTTAGACAGCTTGACTTAATATCATGTTTTCTTTCTCTTTAGACGCTGTTATAGGAAGCTCACTTAGTTATAAGATTAATATCCAATCAGCCTCATCACGAGCTCTATGGGTGCCATAGAAGAGGAGGAAGCTGGGCATGCTTCAGGTGCTCTAGAAGGTTCTACTGAGGAATTTGGGCAAAAAGCCTTTCTGGTGAGCTGAAGGTCTCTGACTCCGCTAATGTTGACAGAGCCTGTCAGAAAGCCAGATTATTTTTAGGGTTTTAGCCTGGGACCTTGTATGATGTGAGTTCCAAGGCACTTCTTACCATCTGCAGAGATACTTGCAGTTAAAAAAAATCTTCCTTTTGGAATAACTTCAGACTCATAGGAAAGTTGAAAGAAAACAATACAAAGTTCCCTTTGCCCAGAATGACCAAGTTTACATTACCACATTTGTCTTATACCTCCTCAGTGTGTATAGATATAGCAGTATTTTTACCATCTGAGAGTAACTTGTGGACATGGCGTATCTTTTTAAAAAAATTTTTTTAGTGTTTATTTATTTTTGAGAGAGCGACAGAGTGTGAGTAGGGGAGGGACAGAGAGAAAGGGAGACACAGAATCTGAAGCAGGCTCCAGGCTCTGAGCTGCCAGCACAGACCCCAACGTGGGGCTCGAACTCATGAACTGTGAGATCATGACCTGAGCTGAAGTCAGACGCTTAACTGACTGAGCCACCCAAGCACCCCAACACGACTCATCTTTATCCCTATATACTTGGGTGCATGTTTTATAAAAGCAAGAACATTCTCTTATGTAACCACAGTACAATAGTGAAAATAAGGCAATTAGTGCTGATACCACAATAGTCTCTAATCTACAGCTCTTGTTTCTTACCAATTGTTACCTTCATGTTCTTTCTAGCACATTCTGTTTTTCCCATTGTCCCAGTGAACCCGTCTCCTTAGACTCCTTTAGCTGAGAACAGCGCCTTGGTTTTTCTTGTCCTCTGTGACCACAACAGTTTTGAGGAGCCCAGACCGTTATTTTATAGGAGGTCCCTCAGTTTGGGTTTGTCTGACGTTTCCCTGTGACTACATGAGGTTATGCATGTTTAACCAGGATCCTGGGAAAGGGGAGTAGTTCATCCTGTCTGATTATGTCAGAGAAAAATGGCGTCTACGTGTCCCCTTACTACCAAAGTGAACTTTCCCCAGGCTTCTCTAAAGTTATTATCTGCACCTTCACCGTTATTAAATGTCTTCAGGGAGGTTCTTTGAAACTCCCTAATTATCTTCATCTTTTGTTATGAAAATTTCACTAGTGTTACATCTATGGATGCTTCTAGCCTGGAACTATTATCATTATGATTATTTTTCTAAAAAATCATTCTTCCTTCTCCTGGCCACTAGGTTCCTCCTGAAAAGATAAGCTTTCTCCCTCTTTCTTGTACAATTTGTGTCCATATGGACTCATGGATCTTATTGTATTCTATGGGCTATGACCTGGTACTGTCATTATTTAGTTTGATGCTCAGATAGACCTAGATCTGGCCATTGGGGGCTGGCTGCTGTGTCCTTTAGACATGCACAGTCCTTTCTTCAAATACTTCCCTAACTTCTGTACAAGGCAGTGTTCCAGATTCATCTTATCCTTTCCCGGCACCAGCCTGGAAGCCCCTCATTTCTCCAAGAAGCCCTGTTTCCTTTTACTGGGGAATAGTATTTAGAAACCAAGATCTGATCTCTGGGTGTGCCCATGGCAATGGTCTTCTTGAAGACCTCTCATGAGCAGACAAGGTAGGAAGTGTGTGTGTGTGTGTGTGTGTGTGTGTGCACGCGCGTGCATCTGCCTATCTTCCTATGTATGTATGTATGTATGTGTGTATGTATGTATCATCATTTTATTCTCTCTTTCTGCCTCTCCCCATCCACCCATCCTTCCATCCACACTGACACTTCCAATGCCAATCCAACACCATGGGATTCATTCTGCATTTCCTCCTGTCCACGTTTCTAACTCTCTTTTCCAACAGTGAAAAACCTGGCTCTCATTATTCACAATGTGTTTACTATTTGCTCAGTTCTGCAAAACACATAAAATAGTTTTAGCATTGCTAACGTATGCCACTGTGAAAAACAAGTTGACTAATTGAGTTTCTATCTTTTAAAAAGACTTGTTTGTTTGTTTGTTTTCATCCTGAAGGGCTAAAGTATGAACATAGAAGTGTGTTCAAAGTTACTTGAATTAGTTTTTTATCTCTTTCTTCAGTGTGCTTATATAATTTGTCCTAAAAATGGGACACCTAGGTGGCTCATTCAGTTAAGCCTCTGACTTCAGCTCAGGTCATGATATCACAGTTCGTGGGTTCAAGCCCCGCATTGGGCTCTGGGCTGCTAGCTCAGAGCCTGGGGCCTGCTTCGGACTCCGTCTCCCTCTCTCTGCCCCTTCCCCACTGCTCTCACGCTGTCAATCTCTCTCTCTGAAAAATAAAAATAAACATTAAAAAATGCAAAAAAAATAATTTGTCCTAAATACACTTGGGTTTGTCCTACATACACTTTTCGTTTGTGTTCCATTTTGGGATCTTACTAAAATTTTTTGAGTATGTGAATTAACAAGGCTCTAGAAAACAGAACGATACAGACACTGTCCTCAGAGGAGTGTCCCTTCCTCTTCCTCCACCTTGTCCCCCATCCCCTTACTCTTTCTACCGTTTCCTTCTAGCCACGGTGGGTGCCCATCTCATTAATTTTGAACATATCCTTCCTGTGCTTTCCGTCCACACAAATGAGATCAGGTTTACTTTATTTCCCCCTTTTCCTTAAATACAAGGGTGTGTACTTTTCTGCACATTCCTGTGTCCACCTGACTATGTGTCCCCAGTAACACGAACAGCTCACGAGGCGCGTTCTCCTTCTCACACTGTGTATCACTCTTTTGCGTGGACTTGCCATCTTACATACAGCCATTGGGTTGTTTCCAATATTTTGTGACGCAGGTGCTGCCGTAAACAGCTTTGTGCAGAGCTGTTTTCATACTGTCATTATTTAGTTGGATGCTCAGATTGTATCTTCGGGACAGGTGTATCTTTAGGGGAGATTTCAGATGCCAGATTGCTGGGGGGGGGGGCGACTGGCCGTATGTACTTTCTGTCGCTGCTCAGCCAGCCACACAGCTTAGCAGCCTGCACCGCGCTGCAGTGTCTGCACCCCACAGCGGTGTCTGCACCCCACAGCGGTGTCTGAACCCCGCTGCAGTGTACAGAGGGAACTGATCTCCCATTTCACAACAGGATGCACCGTCTGAGAGACGAATATGGCTCCGGCTGCATGGCCCAGCAAGCGGTGGGGTCGGGCGGAGAACCGGGTTCCTGGAGGTCCCTTGTACCACGTGCCACCCACAGGAGTGGAGAAAGGCCTCCTCACCTTGTGCCCTCAGCTCCTGCCTTCAGGGTGCAGAAACCTCTCCCAAGTAGTCTCCAGGGAGCTTCTGATTTGGAAGCTTCTCTGCTACTCTTGGGTCCCTAACTTCTGGGCACAGTCAGGTGGGTGGGGGCGGAGGCAGACCTGTTGCATTCTGTGTGTCTCTGTCGCCCACGGAAAACCTTTGCAGCGGCAGAGGTGGGCAGGGAGCTGCCCAGGTCCTGTGTAGTCTGAGGAGGAAGGCAAAGCGCACACATCTCAGGCCTGTTTGAACAGCCAGCAGAGTCCACACCCACTGGGAATTCGCAGAATGGCCCCCAGCCTGCTGGTAGTGGGGCCTCAGGAATGGGGCTCAACCACCTACCCTTACTCATGGACATGGGCCCACAGCGCTGGAGCCAGAGGGACCGACGGCTACAGGATGGGGCGAGGTGGAGGGGGGCTTGTGTACCCGGATGGGCAGTCCCCCCTCCAACAACCTGCCCCCACACCCCCGGGAGGGAGGAAACAAAACACGCTTAGGCCATTTGGACATATCCAGAAATCTTGAAGGAAGAGGCTTCTTCCTACAAGTACGTCTCTTAAGAAGCAAATGGAAAATTAGAAATCCAATGTTTATCATCCACAGAAGATGGTGAAGGAGTGTGATTCCGGGGGAGCGGGCTCAGGACGTTCTTTTTATTAGTATTATTTTAAATTTATGTATTTATTTTGAGAGAGAGAGAGAGAGAGAGAGACAGCATGAGTAGGGGAGGGGCAGAAAGAGAGGGAGAGAGAGAATTCCAAGCAGACTCTGCACTGTCATTGCAGAGCCTGATGGGGGGGGTGGTCGATGTCACCAAACTGTGAGACCAAGACCTCAGCCGAAACCAAGAGTCAGATGCATAACTGACTGAGCCACCCAGGCGCCCCTTGGGACGTTCTGTGTGAGAACAGTAGCGAGTGAGAAGTGAACACAGCACAGCATTTATGGGAGAATTGAACATTATGTCGCTGAGCTCTGGCAGAGTGAGTAGACGAGAAATGAATTAAGAAGCAGAAGACTTAAACAATGGAAGTAGTGAGGATGCAGTGATATTGGTGTTGATGCAATTTAGAGATAAATCACATTTTCACATATTCATGAATTGCACACAATATTTGCATATTGTGCAAGAAACACTCCCAGCGCTCAAAGAAAATCTCGGAGTTCTCAGAAGTAGAACTTGACCAGTGCACATTCTCTATTTCAGCTTCAGTGAAACTAGCAACTGTGGATATGTGTCTGAAAAACCATAAAATGTTCCAAGCTACTAGTCCAAACATGACACAACCCTCTCTCAAATGAAAATCGGCAAAGAGAAAGTAAAATACAGCTACACGCAGAAAATACAGAAAATAATTCAAATGAGAA
Organism: Hyaena hyaena; assembly: GCF_003009895.1. NCBI lineage: Eukaryota > Metazoa > Chordata > Mammalia > Carnivora > Hyaenidae > Hyaena > Hyaena hyaena. Next base: position 1,361,016 of record NW_024081013.1, read on the forward strand.
TCTTATGCCTCAAAACTACGCTGGTTTCTAAGACAGTAGAACGGTGTTTACTGTTGGTCAAAAGGTATACATTTCAAGGGCCCCTGGGGGGCTCAGTCCGTTAAACATCTGACTTCAGTTCAGGTCATGATCTCAAGGTTCATGAGTTTGAGCCCCACATAGGGCTCTGTGCTGACAGCTCAGAGCCTGTTTCAGATTCTGTGTCTCCCTCTCTCTCTGCCCCTCCCCTGCTCGCTCTCTCTCATAAAAAAATACACATTAAAAAATGGTACACATTTCAGTGATGAGTAAGTTTTGGGGACCTAATGAACAACCAGCATGGTGATTACAGTTAACAATAAGGTGTTATATACTTGAACGTTCCTAAGAATGTAGATCTTAAGTGTTCTCCCCACAAAGGAGAAATGGTAGCCTTGTGACATGATGGAGATGTTAACTAACACTAACGTTTTGCAGTGTGTAAGTGTATCAAATCAGCGTGTTGTACCTCCTAAACTTACAAAATGTATGTCACAAATATGTTTCAGTGAAGCTAGAAATAAATCTTGGTTCCTTTCAAAGTAGAAAGCAGAGGAAAATCCACACCCTTACAACTTTTATTAACTACCAAGAAAGAATAAGGTACAAATTGAAGGTTTTTTTTAAGAGTCTAACACAGGGGCACCTGGGTGGCTCAGTCAGTTAAGCATCCAACTTCGGTTCAGGTCATGATCTCGTAGTCTGGGAGTTCAAGCCCAGTGTCAGGCTCTGTGCTGACAGCTCAGAGCCTAGAGTCTGCTTCAGATTCTGTGTCTCCCTCTCTCTCTGTGTCTCCCCAGCTCATGCTCTCTCTCTCTCTTTCTCTCTTCCTCAGAAATAAATAAACATTAAAATAGTCTAACACAATCATATATACTATTCTATAATTTATTTTCCCCCTGCACTTTACAAGTCATCATGGATACCTTTCCATTTAGGACATAAGAAATCTTTATTTCTTTTATTAATGGTGGAATAGTCTATAGCGTGGGGTATTAGAGATTATTAGTATTAGTATTACAGAATATTTATATACATTATTATGTAGCATTATAGATTATTTACACCCCACCTCCAATAATGCATACTTAGATTATTTCCATGTTTTTCAATCACAGGGAGTGCTGTGTTGGATCGCTTGTTAAATATTTTTGTGCAATATGCAAGTATTTCTATAAGGGTAAATTTCTAGGTGTGTAATTGCTGGGTCAAAGGATATGTGCATTGAACATATTAATAGCTATTGCACACTCCTCTGAAAGTTGATACTTGTTCGTACTCCCGCCGAAGTTACGGGAGCGTATCTGGTCCTTCACACTGTCCCCGGGGCCGGCCCCTGCGGTTTCACGCCTTCCTCCCTGAGTGTGCGCTTGGGCCGGGCGGACCAGGCAGCGCAGGAGGAAGATGTGGACGCAGAGGAAGCGAGCACAGGCGGCCGGCCTCTCGGTGTCACAGGACATTGGCTCGGAGTTGAGAGAAGGACTGGACTCCCAGAGTTCCAGACTAGAACTGCGGGGAGAGTTCAGGAAACAGGAGCCTGAGAAGTGCATGCAGTTGAGGGCACACGAAAGATGACCGTGCCTCTGGGGCACAGAGCAAAACCACGGCTCTGATTGTGACATTGTATGGGCCGCCCTGCGAGGTCCTCAAACAAATGCACTGAAAGAGATGGTTGGGCTGCGTGCTGCAGACGGCAGTGACCCCAACAGCAGGAGTCCCTTGGGGGGGAGGCTGGTAGTAGCCTGCTGGGCCCTTCAGCCCCACGACCTCCGCCCCCCCACCCCCCACGACCTCCACCCCCCCCACGACCTCCGAGCCCCCTCTCCCCCGGGCGGTGGCAGGTAGTGGCCTGGTGGGAGGAGCTGGGGGGGCCGGGCCCGAGGCACAGCCTGCAGGTGCCCAGCCGTGGCCCACCCGTCACAGAGCCACACACCCTCTGCCATCCGTGGGACCCCACATCCTGAGATGAATCAGCTCATGTCTTCTCTTAGCTCCCAAACATTCTTTTAAGATTGTTACATGTAGTAATGAATTATTTTAGAAAGTCCACATAAGCACAATTAAGAATATAAATGGGGAGTCGCCTGCTGGCTCTGTTGGTTGAGCTTCTGACTCTTGGTTTAGGCTCCTGTCACGATCTCACGGTTCGTGGGTTCGAGCCCCATGTCAGGCTCTGCGCTGACAGCACAGAGTCTGCTTGGGATTCCCTCTCCCTCTGTCTCTCTCTGCCCCTTGCCTGCTTGTTCCTTCTCTTTCTCAAAATAAATAAATAAACATTTAAAAAACCGATATAAATGGGGGAGCCTGGGTGGCTCAGTTGGTTAAGTGTTTAACTCTTGATTTCGGCTCAGCTCATGATCTCATGGTTGTAGAATCGAATCCCATGTTGGGCTCCGTGCTGAGGGTGGAGCCTGCTTGGGATTCCCTCTCCCTCTGCCTCTCTCTCTGCCCCCCACTCACACTCCCCCCTCTCTAAAAAAAGAATATAGACAACCTGTAACACTAGCACCCAGAGATAGTAACAGTGAGTATCACCGTGCGTGTCACTCCAACGATACAAGTTAATCCCACAGAATCTCCTACACAGATAAACCTCCTGCTGTAACGCGTATGTTTACATGCACACACTCTTGTAGCAAAGGTGCGATCACACAATTCACGCTGTTGTTTAGCTTGCTTTTTGCACTTAACAATGTGGCAGATATAATTGACATTACATAGTCCTCTGTGGTATTCTTTTTAATGCTGCTTTATTGTACTCCTTGACACCTTGGGCATCCGTCAAAGCTCTTCTCGAAGCGCAGCATAATCTTTCACAAATGGATCTTTGCCCCAGGCTGAGTCCATCCTGTGTTAGTTTATCCTTGGCTCTTAGCACAAAGTCTACTATGCAATAATGACATTAAGGACCAATAATTATTGAGCACTTACTGTATGCCAGATTTTTAAGAAGCCTCTTTTTTAAATGTTTTTAAACGTTAATTCACTTTTGAGATACAGAGTGCAAGAGGGAGGGGCAGAGAGAGGGAGACACAGAATCCGAAGCAGCTCCAGGCTCTGAGCTGTCAGCACAGAGCCCGACGTGGGGCTTGAACTCACAAACCATGAGATCATGACCTGAGCGGAAGTTGGATGCTTAACCGACTGAGCCACCCGGGCGCCCTCATAGTGTCTCTTGCAACCCGACACCCCACTCGCAATGAGTGCACCCTGTGTCCAAGTCTTGGTTTCTTCTCTCTTTTTTTTTTAAATTTTACATTTATTTATTTATTTTGAGAGAAAGAGAAAGCACGAGTGGGGGTGGGGCAAAGAGAGAGAAGGAGAGAGAGAATCCCAGGCAGGCTCTGAGCTGTCAGCACAGAGCCCAGTGTGGGCCTTGAACTCACAAACCATGAGATCATGAACTGAGCCAAAGTCGGACTCTTAACTGACTGAGCCACCCAGGTACTCCAATAAAGGTTTTAAATAAAATTAAATTTTTAAAAAAGAAACCAGGCACCCGGGTGGCTCAGTCAGTTGAGCGTCCGACTTAGGCTCAGGTCATGATCTCACAGTCCGAGACTTTGAGCCCCGTGTCGGGCTCTGTGCTGACAGCTCAGAGCCTGGATTCTGCTTTGATTCTGTGTCTCCCTCTCTCTCTTCCCTGCCCCCACTTGTGTTTTTCTCTCTCTCTCTCTCTGTCAAAAATTAAAAAAGATAAAAACCCTAAAAACTATTATTTTTTCTAGCCGTATTTAGACTATCTTGACATATATGTAAGTTTAAGGTGAACAACCTGATGATGCCCATATATGTTGCAAGATGATTACCACAACAGGCTAGTTAACACCTCCCTCCCTTCACGTAATTACCATTGTTTTGTGTGTTTGTATGGTATTAACAATTAAGATCTACTCCCTTAACAGCTTTCATGTATATAATATGTGTTGCTGATTGCAGGCCCCATGCTGTGCACTAGCCAGACGTCATTCTCCAGCACGGGGACCCAGGGCTGGGAGCAGTGGCGGACCCAGGGTGGGTGCGAACCACGCCATTAGCCTGGAGCCTGTGGGAACGCAGGGGAAGGGGTGCTCAGAAGACAGCACCATCAGAACATGTTAAAGGACCACAGAGATGAGCGTGAGAGCTCCCCAGGGCCAAAGCTGTAACAATTTGAGCAAAAAAGTATGTATTGGGAGTGTAACTCAAATATAAAATAAATGTGCATAAGTCTATGCTGCTATGAATAAATGACCAAATAAAGAAATAAGGAGAAGAGACACATCTCTCACGCAGAACAGTTCCAGTACTTTACGTAGATATTCTGCTGTCCAGGAGGGGGCGCAGGACACCCCGCTTTTTAAGTGTGGGCTGCACAGCCACTTCCTTCCCCCGAGGACAGGATGGAAGGGGGGGCAGTAACGTTTCAGTGGAGACACCTGCCAAACACGGCCTCCGCCGGGTGGTCAAGGTCAACATCCACAGTTGTAAGTCCTGTTAGCAGCATGTACCTCTGATGTGATGTGATGAGAGTATTTGACCTCTGCGTTTTCCCCTCAAACCCAAACCCCCAATCTAATAATTAGGAAAACATCGGAGAAACCCATTATGCAAAATACCTGACTAGTACTTCTCAAAACTGTCAAGAAAACAAGGACAGTCTGAGATACTGTCACAGTCTAGCGGAGCCCAAGGAAATAGGATGACATAATGTAATGGGGTGTCCTACGTGGGGTCCTCGGAAAGAAAAAGGACACGAGGGAAAGCCCAAGGGGATACAGTGTGAATTGAACACAGTATGGATTTCGGTTTATCACGTCGCATCCGTACTGGCTTATCAGCTGGGTCAAAGGCACGGCGCTCGCGCAGATGTTCGCAGGAGGGGAAATTGGTTCTATCTGTGCAACTTCTCAGTAAAACTAACCCTGTTCTAAAGGAAACTTCTAAAATAAAATTCATTGTAAGAAGTGCCTCCGCGCCTCTGCGGGTGAAGGGATGTGACAGAGAAGGCGGACGCATTTCGCCAGGGATCCCAAAGTGAACAGACGGCCGGGCAGATCCGAAGCAGGGAAACGAGGTTTCAGAAACTTCCTTCAAGAATAATTGCTCCAGGGGCGCCTGGGTGGCTTCGTCAGTAAAGCGTCCGACTTTCGCTTAGGTCATGACCTCGCGGTTCGTGGGTTCGAGCCCCGCGTCGGGCTCTGTGCTGACAGCCGGCTCAGAGCCTGGAGCCTGTTTCAGCCTGTGACTCCCTCTCTCTCTGACCCTCCCCTGCTCACGCTGTCTCTCTCTCTCTCTCAGAAATAATAAAAAAAATTTTAAAAAAAGAATAATTGCTCCATAAACACCGGGGGGGAACGGGCAGTGAGGGGCAGGCTCCTTTCTTCGGGACAGTTTGTCGCCTCCGGAGCGGCCGCGTGGCCCCGCTCTGGCCGCGGCGCCCAGGAAACCTGCCCGGCTCCCACCTGGGAGAACGAACTGCTCTTCCAACCCCTGAAAGTCTACATCCCAGGAAGCTGGAGTCGTGAAGAGGCGGAGATGAACTTGTTTCCCTTCCCGAATTAGTACGGAACAACGTGCGGCTCCATCGTGCTTTGAGGTTAGCAATTTGTCCTGTTGCCACAGCAACCGAGAAGAGGCATTTAAACACCTGTTCCGCGTGACCTTGGCGCCCCGCGTTGGGACGCGGCCTGGTGCAGGCGCGCGGGCGTGCGGCTCCAGGACCGGCCAGCAGAGGGCGCGCGGCGGTCGGGTGGGAGGCGCCGGCCGGTGCGGCCGAGGGATGCGGCGGGGGCCCTGGGGGGCTGGGCGCCACAGGCCCCGCCCACGCCTTTGCTGTTCTTCTGCGGGAGCGCACCACGGCCTCGCGGTTCGTCTCCCACGCGCGCAGGGGGGACGGCCGTGCCTCTCCTGCGCCCCTGGAGCATTCTAGAAGCTGTGCGTTACCGTAGGGCACCGGGTGTGAGTCCGGGTCCGGCCACCTCCCCTGGGGAGGGGCCTCCACTTGCTCGGTGGGCGGGGGGGCGGGGGGGGGCACTTGCCACGTCTACGGCGGCAGAGCGCCCAGAGGTGACAGCGTCCGTCCGGTGGCTCTGCGGCCCGGGCCTCCTGTCCCCGT
>NW_024081013.1:1367650-1558594 GCF_003009895.1 Hyaena hyaena
GCGGGGGCCTGGACCGGGACCCCCGCCCCACGCCCCCTTGTCTCCGCCTGCCCGCCTTCCAGGACTGCTACCCCGGGGCCCCTCGCGGCCAGGGAGGCCGGCGACCCGTGTTTCCGTGTTGACTAGGAAACAAACACCCCATCTTCAAAAACGATCCTCAGAAATCTTTCCCAGGAAGAAGCCAGCACCGTTAGACCTTGCCAGAAGCTTTATATTTCTGTGCTTAATATTATCATTTATACATCAATATCGACATTCGGCGTCCGTAAATATGTGACATGTGTAGGTGATAAAAAGCATCAGCTACATAACATATTTTATTTATGTGTGGTAAATATTTAAAAACTCCCGTGTGTTTTGATTGGAAAATGTGTATTACTGGGCAATTTAGTTTCAGAGGGTTCTCTCTAATGTAGGATTTATTAAGATTTATGAGGTAGCTGCTGTGGTGTGATTGAGTGTACGCGAAAGTCCTGAAGAATAAAATTGGGGTACTGCCCAGTGATTTCACCGTTTGCAATCCCATTTATGAGCCAGAACTCTTCTCTGTTTGTTATTAAGATGCAGTGATTTGCTCTGCATGAATTAGCAGCTGTGTAATATTGCCTGAGAGGAGCAGCGTGGCTAGGTTGAAAAGTCGGCTAGCAGGTTACATTTTCCCATTATTTCGGAGGTGGCCCCATCTTTCACGGCCCCGGGTGAATGGGAGTTAATTCAGCGACGGCAGGAAATAATGAGGCGCGGTTCTGGAAGCGGCCACTAGATGGCGCACCGGAGGCTGCCGGGAGCTCAGCGGAGCCTCAGGAGAGGGGCGGACAGCCCCTCAGTGTGGACGGCTTGGACCCGCAGGTGCCTTGGCCTGGTTTGGCCTGGAGGTCATTTCAGACAGGGTGCCTCTCAGAAGAGGTGTTCTCGGGGACGTTGTCTTCATACCTGGGCCGAGTTCTGGCTGGAGCCCCAAGGGCGTCCTTCGCGGCTGATCTTCACATGCAAAGACAGAGCACAAAACGGAGAGGGTGTAACCCAGGTGGGAATGAAAGAGTGTGCATCCCGGCCACAGCTTGGCTGTGGGTTGAACTGTGTCTCCCAAAACATACGTTGAGGTCTTAACCCCCAGTAACCTCAGAATGTGACCTTGTTTGGAAATAGGTTACAGAGTTAACAGTGCAGTTAGCCTTGCAGAGTTAATTCGTTGCAATGAGGTGATACTGGAGGAAGGTGGGCCCCTCCCTAATCCAGTGACTGCTGTCTTTGGAAGCAGGTGGCTGAGTAGACGGGAGGGGGGGCCGGGGGGGGGACAGGGACTGGAGCACAAGCCTCGAGCCACCAGAAGTTGGAAGAGGTGAGGAAGGGTCCTCCCCAGAGTCTGCAGGGAGACAGTGGCCTTGCAGACACCTGCTTTCGGGTTGGTAGCTTCCGGAACCGTGGGCGACTAATTGGCCGCTGTTAGGGGCACCCCGTGCATGGTCTTCGTTACAGCAAGGAGCCCGGGACACTCACGCAAGTGCCCCAAACACAGCGCCGAGAGGAACCTGCTGCTGAGAAAGATTCGTAGTTTGCTTTCGAGACTGGAGATTTCTTAGTAGTTGGTCAAGGTTGGCCCGCTTCCCCCGAGCCGGCTGTGGACGCAGAAGGGACGGTGCTGATGGGCCAGCCTGGTGGCCGGCCCGGCGAGGGGGTGGGCGGGGCCGCTTCGGGCGCTGAAGCTGGTGGTGGCCCGTCCCTGCGGGGCCTGCTCCCCCTTTGTGGTCGCCACAGTGTCTCCTTCGAGCAGGGGTGGGGTGGAGGGGCAGGAGTGCAGGCTTACCGTAGTCTTAAAATTCTGCCTGGAACTTGGGAGCCGGGAAAGTTCTGGATGAAGGTGGCATGCGGGCAGCGGGGTGTACAGGTACACAGCCCATTTCTGCAACTCATCGTAGCAAATAGTGCCTCCAGCCCGCTCTGGGATTCTGTCATGAGGTTCTGCCGTGTTAGAGCTTGGGAGGAGAAGGGGGGACTCCTGAGCGCTCGACATCACCCCCCCCCCCCCAGTGGGCTGCTCCCGCCCGACCGGCACCAGGACCGCGGGTGGCTTCCTCCAGGCAAGATGGCTGGGGCCTCGCCCTGGAGAGAGTGATCTTCCCCTGAAAACACAGAGAAGAGGCGTGGGCACCCGGGGCTTCTCCCCGGACCTGGTTCTCCGGTGGCGGAGGTGAGGCCAGGCCGGTGGTCATCCCAGCGAGGCCAGGCCCGACCAGGGGAGCCGCTGGCTGCTGGAGATAACGGCAAGGGGCCGCATCCCTTCTGTTTCTTCTGGATCAGAAACCACACTCTGCGGGGACGCGCGTCTGCTTACAAACCTCCATGCGTCTCCCGGGAGCTGTCCTGGGTCCCTGGTGCTAATCTCTGAGAGGGGAGGCTCCACCGCCATCAACTGTCCCCCGGGCAGGGCGGGCGGTCGACTTTCTCTAGAAGGACAAAGCCAGGTAGCCAGGTGCCTGCCCCCAGACCTCAGCGAGGGGAGCAGCGTCCTGTCCCTTTCGGCGAGGAGGGAGCGTGATGGAAGTCACCGTGGTGACTCCCCCCTCAAAGGGGAGCATAATTATGGACTTGCTGGGCTTTGTATATAATTCTCCGTTTCCGGTAAATATTAATGGCTTGCTTTTTATTCATTTAGCTTATGTTTTTGAAAGATGGCCTCGAACAAAAAGATCATATCTGTATGTTGTGCTTTAATTTATTTTCACCTTTTTTTCTCCTTCGAAGACCCCTGGTGTATCATCACTTTGTTTACCACAAATTAAACCGGGCCTGATTGTTTACCCGACTGGGGGCCCCTGTGCACAGCTCCTACTCTCCTTTTTTAAATAATCACAACCTGGGATTCATTTGCAAGAGGCCCTAATCTGCATGAGAATTATACAATTAACTTTTGATTAACCACCTAGTTCTTTTTGAAGCCGCAGTGTATAGGATACTCTGCATTTAAATAATTTTCCTTAAATTGGGAGCAGGCCTTTCATTAAGCTGCTGAGTTTGACTGAACAACAACATTTGGTGATAATCAGGGTCAAAACAATAGGCGTGCCGGGAGGCTAGGATGTCATCTTTAAATATAACAGTCGAGATAAAGACCCCCAGATTGTGCCTTATCGAAACACAAAAAAATCAAAGGGCTCTCTTGTCTGTGGCAAAATGCGGAGGCCCCAGCGATGTGGGCCACCATTGTCTGGCCCCGACGGCGGCGAGATTTGCATGCAGGGGGCCCGCAACGTAAAGTACACATTACATCACGTAGTGCGCTTATCTCCACGTCTGACAATAATTATCAGGAAGAATATACTCAGAATGACTTTTTTTGTGATTTTTATGCCTCCCCAACACAAGGAAGAGGAGATAACAGCATTAGGAGAAAGGAGAGAGTCTCTGAAGACTCTCCCCGGAGCTGGCTCTTCGATTAAATTCGCTCTAACCCTCCAGTGCTGGGAAACAAGTGGGAAGAAAGCCTGGGAGCCTTTTATATAGGGTAATAATAGACCTGAACACAGCCCTCGCCATGAGATAAGATCCATTGTCGAAACAAACAAAAGGAGTCGTATTAAACAGCCCTGGAAGAATATCTATGAGCAAAGTTTGAAATCCGCTTTCTGTCTCTTCTCCTTGCCCGTTCCCTGCACCGGTTCTGCACGGCGGACACGATGGGGCGCAGGAGACCACGCGGCAGGCGCCTCAGGCTTAAGGAGCCTGGGAAAGCGAGGTTGTTGTCTGGAGGTCCCTGAGGTCGAGTTAGGGCTTTCTGAGGTCAAGGTCATGCCCTTCCGTCTGAGGCCCCCACTCGGCTCGAATTTTGCTTTTTCCCCCGAAGTCCAGCAGAAGAGACCTGGATGTCAGATACTGGGAGCCCCAGGGGACTCGGTGGAAGGTCGAATTCCGAAGATACAGCTCAGCCCTTCTGCATCTGGCCGGCCATGGTCCCGTCAGCCTCGCTGGGACTTCAGCGTCCTCAGGAATTTATTTGTCCTTAAAAGAATCGTTCTGCTTCCCTCTCTTTAAGGGAAATGTTAAGCACCCGGTGTAGAGCGCCCAAAGTTCGGACTGCACATGAATACGGGTACAATGTCCCCGACGAAAACACAGGTCATAGCCTCAAATTAGCCGCTTTCCTAAAGCCACCCGCACTCAGTTGCTGAGAACACGGCATTGATCTGATTCTCTGTATTCCTGATCTGCATCCGAGGGGCTGCGTTGGGACAGTGCTCCTCCGACCTTTGAGCAAGGAAGACTCTGGAATATCGAGGTGAATTCTCTGTCTGACTGAGGTTAGAATACCAGTTGGGTTTTCTCTTCCTCCAAGGAAAGGAATTACCAGCAGTCAAGAAATGACCGTATGACTTTGGTTCAACCTACTCAGCTCTTCCCTCCACCCACACACTCAGTCCTTGCCTTTTCTTTCTGCTTGGCCTGGGGCAGGGTCTTCTGGAATGCTCTGACGCGGGGCTCATAGCTGCTATGTTGGGGCAGGGCCAGTGTCCCAGACCGGCCATGGCTCACAGTGGCCACAGGTGGGCGGGCAGACCTGTCAAGTTAGCAGCCCAGGAGAAGTAAAGCCTGTGATTCTGATCATGCTGGGGGGGGGGGGGGGGGCAGGGCAGGGGGAGCCAGGGGAGGGGGCAGGGGACTCAGAGGGTGGGTCAAGCAGGGAGCACGTGAGGGCCTTGTCTTTCCACAAATCTGCTGTGTGGAAGGTCCCCTTTCTGAGCCTCAGTTTCTTATTTGCAAGTCGCAGAGCTTCTCAAAGCACAGCGCACCTGGTTGGCCTTGAATTTGCAGAGGCCATGATTGCAGGTGCTCGGCAGCTTCAGGGGCAGCCGGTGTGCCCTCCTCACGCTTTTCTGGGGTAGGAGGAGTTGGCAAAGGCAATGAAAACCTACGGTTCAGCTTCCTCGAGTAGAGACTTGGTCTAAATAGCAAATGCGGTGAGCAGGCCTGCAAAGGCAGCGGAGAGGCCGCCCACTCGCCAGCCTGGCCCAGGGCAGCCAGCGTGTGTCACATCTGTGCCCCAGCCCGGCCCCAGCTTTGACCCTCAGGGCTGCCCACCTCTACAGGTGCCGGGAGCAGGGAGGAGCGTCCCTCCGCCCGTCGGAGGTGGAGGACTCCCTGCATCATACCCGACGCGGCGACTCGGGGTAGCAAGGCGCCCCACGCCTGCACGCATTTTCCATCAGAGCCGGAGGAGGATGGGGAGAAGATGTCAGAGGCCCGGTGCGCTCGGCGCCGGCTTTGGCCCTGCCTGCAAGCTTGATTTTCACAGATCTGTAGAAGGTCATCCATTCCGAAGGGCTCGCAGAAGCCACCTGCACCTGCTGCCCTCACCCCCAGACTCTATGCGGCAGGAAACTTTCCTCCCCAAAGGGGCCTTTGCACACACCAGACTTTGTGGCCCATCAGGCCTCAGTGGGCAGGTGCTCAGGGCACTAATCCCTCCCGTGGGCAAAGACAGGGGAGGGCCTGCAGACATTTTTAGCCACGCTTAAAAAAAAAAATCAGTAAAGCAACGAAGTTTGATTTGCAAAGTGTTCTTCCTGTGAGTGGCTGACGTGATTTTACAATTCAGGGAAATGTAACTAATGCTCAAAACAAACTCCACGTGTAATTTTGGAGTCTTGGTGAATTGGGCATCGGGGTTGACCTTCCCTGCAGTTTGTCATCGGTGATGAAGGTCAAATCATTATTTTCGAGCCCTATCCCTTCATGTGGTGTGGTATTTCTGAAAGTGGAGCTGAACGTATGTTATTGAGTGTGGGTTGTTTTTCACATTGTGATTGTTTTGAGCAGGAAAATACCAGGGCAGCTGGGGAAATGGATGCTACCCTAATGGGTTTGCTAATGAGCGTGATTGACCAAATCCAGCTGGTTAAAGCAAGATAGAACTGGCATTGACCTTCACAGTTAGGGAACAACTTCCCATGCACCTAGTGGGTGGAGAGAAACACTCACAGCAGAGGAAGAGGTGGCTGGATACCACGACTATAATTAAAAACAAAAAAGGACTTTGCAGATGGATCCTTTTCTGGAATCCATCTTATATTATAGAAAGTGAAAAAATATAGGAAGGGCAAATTGGGGACTAGGAAGATTACAGTAATATAGCTTCTCAGCTAATTGATTAGCAATTATGGTTGGTAATATTCATTTTAATTGTGTTTAATCTCTACTTTGGTAATAAAGATTATTGTTTTGGATTATGACTTTATCCTACTATACTAATTACTAACTTGTGAAATTAAAGCGTATATTTTCACATCCTGAAAAAATTCACACCATGCCCTTATATAATAGTTTTCTTTCCTGAGCAGGCACGTTGTTTGGAGTTGTTTTGTCCTTCACATCTGAGAAGGACTCAGTTTTGGCACGCAAAATAAATGATATTTGTTCTACTTACGAAGATAGATGGGCTTTGAAAATATGTTTTTAAGGGGAAGAAAGGAACAGAAGATATTGCCAGAAGTAAATCTGGACTATGAGAGAACACAAGGAGAATTACGTGAAAAATCGATTTTTAATTTTAAGGAGGATTTCACCCTTATGATGGTTCCTATAGATTCCGGCTGGCGGGCAGAGCATGACCCGACCCCAGAGCTTTTCAACCTAACCTTCCTACGGTTACACCATCAGACAGTGCCTGGGCTCCCGCCTCTTGAGGCAAACATCAACATGACACAGCTATTCCTTGTGATTCAATTGTTTATTTCCCACAAACTTCCTGTATCTGGTGGCCCCTATTCCTGGCTCCCAGTGTCTCCCAATGTCCCATCCTGACGGTTGTAGGGCAACCACATTCATGGAAGTCTCCAGTGACCAGATCCCCAACAGAGGCCTGGTCCCTGGCATCACGGACATCGTGTGGGGTCACTACATCCTTCTTGCCATCCTCAGTCTACCAGGGCTTCCCCCAGCCATCAAAAATTCGGTTCCTGAGGCCCCTCTATCGCCTATGTGTACCATTCCACCCCCCACAATTTAAAAAATGTGTGTGTTGGGGCACTCGGGTGGCTCAGTCCGTTAAGCGTCTGACTCTTGAACTCAGCACAGGTCTTGATCTCAGGGTTGTGAGTTCAAACCCCGCATTGGGCTCCAGAGCCGGGCAGGAACACTACTTAAAAGATGTGTATGTTATAAGGATACTACATACTCAAACCATTGTCAACAACTGGGATTCTGTTCCAGGATGCTTTCTTTGTATTTATATAGATCAGGAGTCTGAAGAAATTTCTTACGGTCGCCCAGATCATGTAGTCGTCAGCCATTTCAGGGCTTTGTGATGACCGGTCGACTGTGCCTCTGCTGCAGATGCTACTGAGTGAATATGCCTGGCGGTGTTCCAATAAAACTTTACAAAGACAGACATGACAATGGACTTGGCCCACAGCCTGCAGTTTGCAGACCTTTGATATAGATGTCTACATATATAAGATATTATGTAGCTTCCATTAATCTGACTTGATGTTGGGAAACCTTTGCTTCATCAATCACATTTAATTTGGGATGTGATGTTAATGGATGTATGACATCTTAGTCCAAGCGTTGGTTGCTATTTTATTTTCAGAAAAGTTATAGCAGTTTATAATTTCATTAGTAGTTTATGAGAGGTCTATCCATCACAGGCTGGGGCTGATTTGTGTAAAAATATAAATAAATAAAGGTTTGGCTAATGAGCTAGGAATGTGAGATCTAACAGAATTCTAGAGGATGTCTGTGCTAGCCTGGCTGTGTTGCATTGATGGCATTGATCGCATCACCTTAGAGTGGATCGATATTCTCCCTCGGAGATATGATCATTCCTAAATGTCCCCAACGCTGGTCTCCTCATATGCCTTGTTACCGCAGAACCCGGCCTCGGCATCCGGCGCCCCGCCCCCTCCATGTCCCTGTGTTTCTTGGAAATGCCTGAGAAACTGGTATCTCACCTCCACTGGAGAAGAGAATACACAGCTAGACTAACCCCGTCTAAAACAGGCTAAGTAGGTTTAAACCACTTTCTTATTTTCTTTAAACAAAAGCCGTGGTGTTTTTGCAGTTACCTCTACCCTGGAGCATCTTAGATCACTTCCTCTTTGCGACAAAGCACTTGAACGAAAGGCTTTAAAATGGTGCCCAGAGGTTAAGCTGGCACGGATATCAATTGCCGGAGCTACAGGCGAGAAGGCGGCCTGTTCTGCCCGGAGCCTCCGTCTGACCGTGGAATTAAAAATGAATCACATTCCTAATAAATGTAATCCAGCAAATTCTCTGAATGAATAGCGCTGAGAGCAGGAGCTGGCACGGACTAGCGCTTCGGAGAGAGCTCTGCCCACCCCTTCCGCAGCCAAGCCGCCCCTTCTTCCCCGGCACAGGCGTGAGAAGTAAGTGTCTGTGCACATGATGCCCTTGGAAAGCCCTGCCCCTCCTTTTTGTTGGGGGCGATTGGCATTCTTCAGACAGCGTCTAAATGCATCGAATCCAGGCCCTACACACGTTTTGGAGACCTCATTCGAGGGCAAGGCATTAGCACGGGCTTCCGCGCTGGCGGCCCCAGGCTAAGGGCAGCGGTTCCTCGTGGCCTCTCCAAATACCGTGGTCAGGGACTCACTCCTATTGAGACAATCCTTTGATTTATTTTTCTCAGCACTCGTGCCAGAGCCAACTGTATCACAGGCTGTCTAATTGAGACTTGGCAGCGGGCGGGCGGCCCGGATCACAGGCAGCCCAAGCGTGGATCTCGGATCCCAGGCCAGTGGGCACTTAGCACGTCTCGGAAGCAGAGCCGGCCGTGCGCGTTCCAGCAGGCTGATCCGCGGGCTGCTCTGCCATCGCTTCCAAAAGGAGCCACTTGTGAGCTATTAAAGGCAGCAATGAAGTGCATGGTGACAGCGGTGATTCAGGGAAAGATGGAGGAACCATCGGGGAAGGCGGGCTCCTCTTCCCCGCGGCGCCGAGTCTGTGCGCAGGAGCCCGGGGCCAACCAGGACCTTCCCCGCAGAGGGACCGGGCGCTGTGGGGGATGGAGAGGTCTTTCGGCGGAAAGAACATGAAAGAACATCTCCTGAGTTCGCAGAATATAGACTTCAACCACGTTGGATGTTTACTAATCCAATAATCCTATTTTCAAAGAAGGACAAGAAGAAGGGCCAGTTACCAGTTTAGTAATAAGAACACAGCTATTTGATATAAGTGCAGATCCTCTCAAAATTGAGCTATAGATTTAACGCAAAATGTGCCAAAGTCAGCTGCCTTTAAAAAAAAAAAAAAAGAAATCGACAAACTCTTCCTAAAGTTCATGTGTTCATGGGAAGAGTTGAGAAAGTGAGAACAATCTTGGCAAAGAACAAAATTGAAAACTCCCACTTCTGCATTTCATAACTTGTAAAGAAAACTTAACAATATTGACTTCCAACCTATTGAATGTAGAATTTCTCTCAGCTTATTTAGACCTTTAAAAAATTGCTTTCAAAAATATCTTCTTTTTTTAAGTGTATGTTTATTTTTGAGAAAGAGACAGAGCAGGGGAGGGGCAGAGAGAGGAGACACAGAACCCGAAGCAGCTCCAGGCTCTGACCTGTCAGCACAGAGCCCGACTCGGGGCTCGAACTCACGAGCCATGAGGTCATGACCTGAGCCGAAGTCGGACGCTTAACTGACCGAACCACCCAGGAGCCCCTGTTTATTTTCTAATTGTTGAGTTTAGAGAGTTCTTTTCACATTATAGATAGAAATCCTTTATAATATATGTGCTTTGCAAAATTTCCTCCAAGTCAGGGGCTTGGCTTTTCGTTCTCTTAATAGTGTCCTTTGCAGAAATGTCAATTTTAACAAAAACTTATCCATTTTTTCTTACAAAGGTTGTGCTTTCAGTGTTGTATCTAAAAGTCATCACAGACTATTTACGTATATTGAATTAACTTTTGCACAAGATATGAGGTCTGTGTCTGGATTAGTACTTTTATTATATATGGCTGTCCAGCAGTGCCAACACCACTTGTTGAAAAGACTCTATTTTTTCCAAATTTCCTTTGCTCTTTTGTGACAGATCAATTGATTATATTTGCATGTGGATCTATTTCTGGGCTCTGTATTCTGTTCCATTGATCTATTTATTCTATTTATCTATCTATCTAAACCACACTGTTTTTTCAATTTTCATTTTATTTGTTTTAAGTTTTTATTTTAATTCCAGTTAGTTAACATACAGTGTTCTGTTGGGTTCGGTGTACAATATACTGATTTGACAGTTCTATACCTCACCTGGTGCTCATCACGACAAGTTCACTCCTTAACCCTATCACCTATTTCACCCATCCCCCCAGCCCCCACCCCTCTGATAACCTCAGTTTGTGTTCTGTAGCTAAGAGTGTGCTTCTTGGTTTCTCTCTCTCTCTCTCTCTCACTTTTTTCTTTGCTTGTCTGTTTTGTTTCTTAAATTCTACATATGAGTGAACTCATGTGGTATTTGTCTTTGACTGATTTATTTCACTTAGCATTGTACTGTCTAGATCCATCTCTAGATCATTGCAAATAGCAAGACTTCATTCTTTTTTATGGCTGAACAATATTTCATTGTATATACCCCACATCTTCTTTATCCATTTATCAGTTGATGGACACTGGGCTGCTTCCGTATCTTGGCTATTGTAAATAACGCTGTTTTAAACAGGGATACATGGCAGCGCCTGGGTGGCTCAGTCTATTAAGCGTCTGACTTCGGCTCAGGTCCTGATCTCGCAGTTCATGGATTCGAGCCCCGCGTCGGGCTCTGTGCTGACAGCTCGGAGCCTGGAACCTGTTTCAGATTCTGGATCTCCCTCTCTCTCTGCCCCTCCCTTGTTCATGCTCTGTCCCTCTCTGTCTCAAAAAATACACAAACATTAAGAAAGAAATTTAAAAACAAACAGGGATGCATCTATCCCTTTGAATTAGTGTATTCTTTGGATAAATACCCAATAGTGTGATGCTGGATTGTAGGGTGGTTCTATTTTTAACTTTTTGAGGAACCTCCACACTGTTTTTCAGAGCAGATGGACCAGTTTGCCTTCCTACCACCACTGTGAGAGGATTCCTTTTTCTCCACATTCTCACAACACTTGTTTCTTGCCTTTTTTTTTTTAAGCCATTCTGACAGGTGTGAGGTGGTGTTTCATTGTTTTGATTTGCACTTCCCTGATGATGAGTGATGTTGAGCATCTTTTCACATGTCTGTTGGCCACCTGCATGTTTTCTTTGGAGAAATGTCTGTTTAGGTCCTCTGCTCACTTTTAATCAGATTGCTTGGGGTTTTTGTTTTTTTGGTGTTGAATTTTGTAAGTTTTTCGTATGTTTTGGATACTAGCTCGTTATCGGATAGGAAATGTCATTTGCAAATATCTTCTCCCAGTCCCTAGGTTGCCTTTTAGTTTTATTGATTGCTTCCTTGGCTGGGCAGAAGCTTTTTATTTTGATGAGGTCCCACTTGTTTGTTTTTGTTTTCGTTTCCCCTGCCTCAGGAGACGTATCTAGAAAAAAGTTGCTACAGCTGATGCCAAAGAAGTTACTGCCTGTGTTCTCTTCAAGAATTTTTAAGGTTTCAAGTCTCACATTTAGGTTTCATCCATTTTGAGTCTGTTTTTGTGTGTGGTGTGAGAAAGTGGTCCAGGCTCATTTTTCTGTATCTTGCTGTCCAATTTTTCCAACACCATTTGCTGAAGAGACTGCCTGTCTTTTTTCCAGTGGATATTCTTTCCTGCTTTGCCAAAGATTAACTGACCATATCTTGAATATCACACTGTTTTGATGATTGTAGCTCTCCACTAAGTCTTGAGTTGGGCAATATGAGTCCTCTGACTGTTCTTCTATTGTCTACTATTGTCTTGACTAGTCTGAGTCTTCTGTTTTTTTCATATAAACTCTAGAATTACTTGTTGATATCTACAGAAGAACTTGCTGGAGCTTTGATAGGAATTGTACTGAATCTAGAGGTCAAACTGGGAAGAACTGACATCTTAACAATATTGATTCTCTTTATCCAGGACACAGAATATCTCTCCACATATTTAGAGCTTCTTTAATTTCTCTCATTATAGTATTGTGGTTTTCATCACATAGATCTTGTACATATTTTGTTAAGATATATATCTAAGTATTTAATTTTCTTTTTTTTTAAAATGTTTTATTTATTTCTAGGAGAGAGAAAGAGAGACAGCGTGAGCAGGGTAGGGTCAGAGAGAGAGGGAGTCACAGACTGAAGCAGGCTCCAGGCTCTGAGCTGGCAGTCAGCACAGAGCCCGACGTGGGGCTCGAACCCATGAACTGCGAGATCATGACCTAAGCAAAAGTCGGACACTTAACCGACTAAGCCACCCAGGCGCCCCTAAGTATTTAATTTTCTTTTGCTGCTTATGTAAATGGTACTATATTTTTAATTTCTAATTCTTAAATTTTTTTTAACATTGATTTATTTTTGACAGACAGAGAGAGAAAGAACATAAGCAGGGGAGGAGCAGAGAGAGAGGGAGACACAGAATCCGAAGCAGGCTCCAGGGTCTGAGCTGTCTGCACAGGGCTCAAACTTATGAATTGTGAGATCATGGCCTGAGCCAAAGTCAAATGCTTAACTGATTGAGCCACCCAGATGCCCCTTCATTTCAAATTCTAATTACTCATTGCTGGTATATAGGAAAGTGACTGACTTTCATATATTAACCTTCTATCATACAACCTTACTATCATTGCATCTTAATACTAGGGGGCTTTTTTGGGTCAGTTCTTTGGGATTTTCTACATAGACAGTCATGTCATCTTTTAACAAAGACAGTTGAATTGCTTCCTTCGCAATCTTTGTATCATGTATTTACTTTTCTTGTCCTATTTCATTAGTTGAAACTTCCAGTACAATCTTGAAAAGGAAAGCTGAGAGGGGACATCCTTGCCTTGTTCCCCATCTTGGGGGGGGGAAGCATCTATCTAGTTTCTCACTGTTGGATGGCCTGCATTAAACCTGCAGATACTTTTGGGGAGTGTTGCAATCGTAACCATACAGAGACTTTCAGTCAATGAGCAGTGGCATTTCTCTCCATTTATTTGTTTATTTATTATTTTAAAAAAATTTGGACAGTTTATTTATCCATTTTTGAGAGAGAGAGGGAGACACAGAGAGAGAGAGAGAGAGAGAGGGAGAGAGAGTGCACAAGTCGGGGAAGGACAGAAGAGAGAGAGACACAGAATCTGTCGTAGGCTCCAGGCTCTGGGCTGTCAGCACAGAGCCCAACACAGGGCTTGAATCCAATAACCACAAAGTCAGATGCTTAACCAACTGAGCCACCCAGGTGCCCCCATCTCCATTTATTTAGATATTCTTTCATTTCAGCAAAGTGGTTTGTTTTGTTTTGTTTTAGTTTTCAGCATAAAAAGTCTTTCACTACATTTGTTCAATTTATTGCTAGGTATTTTATTCTTTTCGGTACTTTTGTGAATAGAGTCACCTTCTTAATTTTATTTTCAGATTTCTTATTGTCAGTATGAAAGAGTTCCATGGATTTCTGTATTTGTTCATTAGTTCTGCAGTCTTCCCATGGATTCTTTGGGATTTTTCTACCTACAGGTTATGTTCTCTGTGAATGAAGACAGCTTTACTTCTTCCTTTTCAATCTGGATACTTTCGATTTCTTTTTCTTGCTTGAGTGCACTGGCTAGAAATCTAGAACAAGAATGTGTAGAAGTGGTGAAGGGGCATCCTTGTCTTTTTCACACATTTAAGGGGATGCAGCCCATCTTTCATCAGCAAGGATATTTGCTGTAGGGTTTTCATCAATGTTCTTTATCGGTTTGGGGAAGCCCTGGTCCCTTCATGAATGGATGCACTCTCTTTGTCTTTTGCACATGGATGTGAGTCACGTTACCACCAAAAGACAAGGAAGGCAGAAGGAAGATGTTGGAGGCCCTGGGTCAAGTCAACCCTCTGTCCCACCATAGCTCTCAGCATCTAGTTATGTGAACCAGCAGATGTCTTTATGGTTGGGGGCTGATCGAGTTAGTTTTCTTTTACATTTAACAAGAAAACTCCTCACGGATACACGGCCTTCTCCAAGCAGTCTTCCTGACCCATCAGCCCAATGGGCTATGTCCTCTCTGAATTCTCATAGCTCTTTGTAGCTCAGTCGTTGCACATTTTTTTGGACACTGTGTCTGTGACCTTTTGTGTCTTTCCCCGCTGGCTCCTTTGGGCAGTGGCTTTACTGCCTCCGTGTCTGCTTGGCATCGTGCTTGCAAATTGTAGACACTCAGCTCTTTAATAAATTAATGACAAGATACTTGTGTGATTACTACTGAAATGGGTTATATACTTTAATCCTTCTTCTAGAAGTCATATTGAGGTATCCAAACCCTTTTGAGTTAATTTTGGTTTTTTTTTTAAATGTTTTATTTATTTCTAGGAGAGAGAGAGAGAGAGAGACAGCGTGAGCAGGGGAGGGTTAGAGAGAGAGGGAGTCACAGACTGAAACAGGCTCCAGGCCCTGAGCTGCCAGTCAGCACAGAGCCCGACGCGGGGCTCGAACCCACGAACCGCGAGATCATGACCTAAGCGAAAGTCGGACGCTTAACCGACTAAGCCACCCAGGCGCCCCTAATTTTGGTGAAAAGTATAGGTCTGTGTCTAGATTAGTAAAAGGAAAGATTGTGAGGCACGGCCAGGTTCCCCCCGCTCTCCCCCGAAGCCTTGGGGCAATTTGCACAGTGAAGCCATATAGACTCCCCTGGATGGGGTGAGATTGGATCCCACAAGCTTCCTTCCTTAGGAAGACCCTTCCTTCCCTTTCTCCAGCTCTGTGCTCTGTGGAACCTCTCTGAGAAATGTGCACCTTGTTTTACCGACAAGACTACTGACGCCACCAGACTTATGTGATTTCACGTGGCCAGTTGGAGCGGGGCCAGGACTAGAACCTGTGAACCCTGATTCGCAGGCCAGTGCTCCTTTGTGCCTGGAAATGAAGCCCTGGTTGTCGTACCACCAAATCCACTGCTCACCAGCAGTGACTCTTCCTCATGTACGGAACCCAAGGTGAGAACCGTAGGAGCCTCAGAGATGATCTCGTACGACCCTTTGATTTAGCCGTGCAGCACGTGGATGCCTCGAAGGGAGAAGTGGATTTTGGAGGCTGTTCTCATGGGGCAGAGGGTCCTCATCTTGGTCGGGGGTGAGCTGTATTTGCTGGCTTAGGGAAATCAGGTCCCCTCCAGAAGTAGGGAACAGCTTAGGAAAGATCCTATTTTTTACAGACATAAGGGAATCAGTTAGCTGGGTCCTGTGGACACTGCAAGGATTTCTGGAAAGTATGAGCTTACACTTCATTCTGCATCCTGCTGTCAAACTCCATCATTGCTTGGCCTCTCGGGTGGGATCATCTTTCTTGACTCCACATTGCAAAACCCTGAAAGGATTGATGTATCCCTGAATATCAAGCAGAAATACCTTCCATTTCTGACCCAGAAACTTGCAAATTTGTCACTACCACCATCAGCCATAGGCCTACTGCTAATGGAGCCATTTCCCTGAAGCCCGTTGAGGCTCCCTCAGCTCCCACCATCTTCCCTGAGAGTTCCCAGCCCAGGGCCTTCCGGGAGAGCTTGGGGGCCTTCATGCTGAGAGAAGCAGCTGATTCCAGCCCTGGAGGTGAAGCGTGAACGGAAAACAACTGGGGAAGGGGAAGGCAAGAGGGATGGAGGCAGGAGACCTTTGCAACATCTCATGCGTATTAGATGCTCTGAATAACGTTTGTGGGGGGGATGTGTGGGTCAGAGTACTAGCTAGGCTGCAAGTCCCATCAAAGAAATGGCCTATGCTCTCTTTTGCCTCGTTTTATATCATACCGGGAAGCACAGAACACTCCTATTGGGGTTTCCCTGAATTCTGAGCCGACTTCAGTGCTGTTGCTACACAGCACACCACTTCAGAACTTAGTGACTTACAGCAACTGGATCATTTTCTCTTGTGTCTCTTGCTCCGGATGGCTCTTCTGCTGGTCTCCCCTCGGATGTCTGCTGCAGAGGCAGTCTAATCGAAGCTAGGAATGGGAGTCTCTGGAGGCCCAAGGGGGACACCGGCACGGCCGGACCTTCCTAGCTCTCTCTTCTTGGAAGTTCGAACGACCTCTGTCTGTGTGGCTCTTCACGTGCTCTTTCTTTGTGCCCTCAATGGCAGGGTGGCGAGCTGGACATGCTTCCGTGGCAGCTCAGGGCTCCCAGAGGCCTGCAGAAAACCCTGTTGTGCAAGTGCTTATCAAACCTCATTGTGTTGGTCTTGCTAACGTCACATTGGCCAAAGCTACTTGCGTGCCCAAGCCCAGAGTCCGTGTGCAAGGAGAGCACAAAATGGCAGAAACACTGGCAGGCGTCGTTCACTGGGGGCACGCTGAGGGGAGACGGCATCACACAGTTGTTGCGTGTGGCTCTAGTTGAGTGTGAGTGGGCATGGGCAGCGGTGACAGAGGGGGCTGGACGGGCAGTTGCAAACAGACTGAAAATGCCTTTTATGTTTTTATTTTACTTTAATTTTTATTTATTTATTTGTTTGTTTGTTTATTTTTAAATTTACACCCAAGTTAGTTAACATATACTGTCATAATAGTTTCAGGAATAAAATTTAGTGATTCATCACTTACATGTAATACCCAATGCTCATTTATTTATTTTGAGAGAGAGAGAGAGAGAGAGAATCTCCAGCAGGCTTTGTGCTGTTACCGGGAGTCAATCCCATGAACCATGAGATCATGACCTGAGCTGAAATCAAGAATCAGATGCTTAACCAACTGAGCCACTCAGGTGTCCCCAAATTCCTTTTAATCCCCTGCAGAGGGGCCTGGATGTTATCCTACAGACTGAGGACAGAGAAGCAACAGAGATCTCCGGGCGGAGGCATGCCACCCAGGCATGTGGTTTAGGGAGATTTTGGGGGACCAGTGAGATGATCTGGCAAAAATGATTGAGAAATGACAAGCGCACGGGGTGAGGCACTTCTGGGAATTGTGGGCAGGGGGGCAGATAGTTCGGGGCAAATTCTGGAGACGGAATCTACGGGGCATGTAACTGACAGGCTGGAGGGGCCCAGAGGAGAGAGTGACAGCCTGCGGCACTCGCGTCCACGGGCCTGGGCTTGGGAGACAGTGAGTCTGCTCGCTGGGTGGGCCCTGCACCTCGATAACGGGTTTTCGCTCTAGATATAAATATTTTAGGCAGACGTCATGGGCATGGCGTAATGTAGACCCTGAAAATGAGCAAACTATTTGTAGATAAGGAAAACATGAGAGCCTGGTGAGAGGAGTTACTAAGAACTCTGAAACCGGTCTGGAAGCTGGAAGAGACGTAATGGAAATGTTTTAAAAATAGCACGCCCGGCATAATAAACGCCATGTCTCCGGGGCCCATCAGGTGTCGCTGGGGCGATGGAGACCAGCCTGGTCCCTGCCTCTCCCGGGTATGGGAAGCCACAGAAGCAAGCAATTCCATTCAAGTTGACATGGAAACCTGGGGGGAGGCGGGGTCTCTGGGGCAGAGGGTGGCTGGGGACATTGGGGCACAGCCTCCGGAGCTGCTGGGGGGTCAGGGTCCAGCAGAAGATCTGGAGCCTTCCCTGGCTGATCTTCCCACCCCTTGATGTGGCTGCAGGGAGCCTCTGACTTCAGACCCGGTGCCCTAGGGACCCTCTGGCTTCACCCTTTGTTCTCTCGCCTGCTGAGAAGGCAGAGCCACGTCCATCAGCAGGGGTCAGGGGCTGGGGCTCTAATTACGTTCCTTCTTTGACTGGCTTGGAGGGGTCTTGGGAAAGTGACAGAGGGGCTGCCTGTGGCCCTGAAGGCCTAGTGAGCTCACGTTGGCCGTAGACTTGTGTTACCGTTTTGGGTGAAGCGATCGCTTATTTCAAACAGCAGCACCGAGGCCCACGATGAGGGGTGGTTTAGGGGCTTGGGGAATGGACGTGGGGTGAAGGCATTTCCAACAACCTTTACATAGATCTGAGGTTGAACTGGGCACAGGAAGGTCTGTCGGGAGGAGGTAATCACCCAGGAAGGGCGCGATGGGCCTTTCTGGAACGCCTGGCCCCTTCCTGCCCAGTAAACTGTGGTCTCAGCCTGGTCCTGACCAGTCGATTTGCTACCAACACCAACTTGTCATTTGATCTCTTGTCTTTCCAGAGCTAAGTTGCCATGATTTAAGCGACATTTTCTGTGCTTTGGAAACTTGGGTTTATCGTTCTAAAACCAAAGGGGAGGGCTGTTAACCCTAAAATTCGGCAACATGAAATAACGGCGCCCTCAGCGGCTGACAGCTACTGAGCGCTCACCTGCGGGGACTGCTCTAAGGACCCCAGCTGCATGAACCCACTGACCTGTCGCGTGCCCTGACCTGGTAGGTGACGTTCTTGGGAGCAAGGAAGCTAGCATCGCACCAGGAAATCAGAATAAAGTGCAAGGTGTCTTCCTCAAAAAGAGTCCCTTCCCCATCCTCTGCCTCCCCCCCCCACACCTAAAATCATTGTTAGTGTGGTTGTGGCATCCGGTAGACAAAAGGAATTCCCACACACTCTGAAGACACACTCAGCCCTGCTCAGCCCCACACTAATGGCAGAACAAATACCCGTGATCCACGTCATCCTGGAATCAGAGCCTCCAGTCACTTCCAGGCATTTCTGGACCTTTTCCTGGCTGACTTAGGTTCACCTCGATCTCCAAATTCAGGAACGTGCTTTGTGGCCTCTGTGTGCACCTTGGCCTTCTGTCTCTCTCTCTCTGCTGGGCACCGTGAGGTCCTCTGATGCGCCCCCTGGCCCTCCCTGGCCTTCCCAGCATTTTCTCCTGATCCCAGGCTGGTCCCTGGGCTCCCACAGACCCGGCTTCTGGAAGTGAGGGAAACATCTCCCAGCTCCAGGGAGGCGGGGCAGAATAGGGACCGTCTGGGATGCTTCTTCTTGGGTGGAGGGGAGGGTCCTGGCCTTTCCCACAATCTCCTCTTCCTGGCTGGAAGGGCAGGTTCAGTGTACAGGGTGATGGGGACCTTGGCATCTGGTCTCCGTGTGATGAAACACCTTCCCCGGTTTGTGCAGAAGGAAGTGGGTGTGGAGTCAGTTCTGTCCCCACGGACCCTCATCTCCTACCTGAGAATTAAAACACATCTTCCAGCCAGAATGTCCTTGGATTCTAGGAAATACAACAGGCTACATAAATTCTCCACACCTTTTTTTAAATGGTAGAAGACATAATGTTCATTGTAGAAAATGGAAAATACAGATTTTACAAAAAAGATAAAGAATTAAAACCAACTCTAATCTTACTGTAACCCTTATGACTGTTTAGACATAGGTTATTCTAGACTTTTCTCGTGTGTGTGTGTGTGTGTGTGTGTGTATACACAAAGTAAAATGGGATTATATTACCACATATAGTATCTTGTAACCTGCTTTTTTGCTTAACAATATACCATAAACATCATTCAGCATTGATTTTTTTTTTTAAATGAACATAGGTCATTCAGAAAGAGTAAGGGACACATTGCCAGATACATGAAGACTGATTTAGCTAAATCAGTTGAGCACAATCTTACTTAGATACTGGGGTAAGTAGTGGCCAGATGTGTTTCCTGTCCTCAAGGAGTTAGGGGAGACAAGAGGGGTACACAAAATTACATGGTCCAGCTTCACAGGGTCAGCCACAAATCTCTTGTTTGGAAATGCTTGGAAGCCTTCATGGAAGAGGCGTCACTTAGTAACCATTTGCATTTTCTACTGTGGGAGCCAGCCAGGCAGAGAAGTGAAGAGTCCTGACCTTGGAATAGATGTAACTGGATGCCACGTTATGCTTTGTCACGTCCTGGCTGTGTGCCATTGGGAAATTTAACAAACTCTCTGTGCCCTGAGTTCTTCTCTGCTAAATGTGGCTAATTGTACTTACTTCACCAGGTTGTTGTGACATTTAAGTGAGATAACCAATACCAAAATACATTGTATTTTGTGTTACCCAAACAGCGCCTGGCACGTCCTAAATGCTCAACAAATGATAGTTATTATTATTATTATTTGAATTTGGTAAAATAATTATTCATATCTAAACCTGAGGTAAAATGGGCAGAAAATACGTAAGCCTTTAAGGAATTGGGAATAAAAAAAAAAATTTAAGTGATTCCACTGTCTTCCAGAATACATTTCAGTAAAGTCCAAGTAACTCTTGGGAATTTTTTCTGGGATGTAGAGAAAACATATACCTGGTGTCTGCTGATTGGTCTGATTTTACATTTTGGGAACTATTGGGTCTGTGGCTCTCAGAGGAAATGGATGAGTCCTCGAATATCAGGAATGTTCTCATTTCACCCTGAGACAGTACAGCACTGATATTACCCTGAAATGATGGTGTATTCTGCTATTTCTCTGAAGTAAGATTGCACTTAATTAATAGACTATTTCCACTGAAAATCTTATTCAATTTACGTGATCACCTGTTACATTCTAGACTCAACAGATAATCTTTTCTCATAGTACTTTTCTGAAAGGAACAACTTTCAGACTTGACCTATATTGGAGAAGGATACACTTTATCGAGAACTGTTAATAAGAAACTCATATGGGGCACCCGAGTGGCTCAGTCAGTTAAGAGTCTGACTCTTGATTTTGGCTCGGGTCACGATCTCATGGTTCACGAGATCAAGCCCTGAACTGGGCTCTGGGCTGACAGCGCGGAACCTGCTTGGGATGCTCTCTGTCCCTCTCTCTCTGTGCCTTCCCTGCCTGCACATGTGTGCAAGCACAATCACTGTCTCTCTTTCAAAATAAAAAAAAAAAATACACATTAAGAAAATAAATTTGCATTCCAAAAATAAAAAAAAAGAAACTCCTTTGGCTTTGGGATTAGGACAATTTGCAATAATAAATACTAAAAATATTGTGTCTAAATAGGGAATGCATAAAACTTTCTGGTTTTTAGTTGCTAATATGATGTCTTTCCTTAATGTCTGTCCAAGTGAAATGCTCTTTTATAACATCTCCACGCCACACACACACACACACACACACAGACACACACACATGCATGCCCATGGATGACATGACTCTAATTTCTCTTACTGCCTGAAAGTTATGGCCAAATTAAATTAATACATAAGAGACTTGTTTTGTTCAGCTCCCACAGTAACTACCCCTGTTTCTCGAAAGGCCTTTCTTTTCACGGACCTCCTTACCTGAAAAGGTTTACCGTGTCTTCGTGTAAGTGCTTGTCATGCTCTAGAAAAATCACAAGCAGCAAAAAGTCAGAATTGTCAGTTCAGAAGACACTGCTTGTTCCGCTGGGTACAACCGAGCAAGCAACGCGGGCAAATGATCTTTAGAAAAAACCAGAGGACGAGAACGGCGGCAAGACGAAGATAAAACGGACTGCGGGCTTTATTCTCGCTGAGG
The DNA here is from genome assembly GCF_003009895.1 of Hyaena hyaena. Taxonomy (NCBI): domain Eukaryota; kingdom Metazoa; phylum Chordata; class Mammalia; order Carnivora; family Hyaenidae; genus Hyaena; species Hyaena hyaena. Next base: position 1,389,075 of record NW_024081013.1, read on the forward strand.
GCTGCCGGCACCTGCAGGAAGGACGCCTATCAGACAGGCCATCTGTTGGGTAGTGAAGAATAGAAGACAGGAGACAGGAGCCAGTGGTGTTCCCTCTCGGAGGGGCCGGGAGCCTGGGGAGAAAGGGGAAGCACAGCCTTCAGGAACTGACTGTCTTTCATTTAGTGCCGACGCGGCTCGTAAGGCGGAGGCTTCTAGGAGAGGGGCGCCCATTTATAAGGTGATGGGTAAACTTGAAATCCACTTCTCGTTTCTCCACGGCCTCATTTATCACGGCTCCGTTTCCCTCTGCACAGGGTGCTTGCTCACACGTCAAAAAGTTCCTAATCCCGTAGTGTTCACGCCACTTTCCTGCCGGCTTCTTTCTGGGTGTGGGAGTGTGGCATGTGGTTTTATGCAGAAGAAGCAAAGTTATGGTAATAGGTACTAACAATTTTTAATGCGTGTCTTTGCCAAGGAATTTCTGCCTCATGTTGCTCTGCTCATAAAATGCACCATTTTGCTTCAAAAAATATTCAGGGGCGCCTGGATGGCTCAGTCAGTTAAATGTCTGACTTTGGCTCAGGTCATGATCTCACTGTTTGGGAGTTCGAGCCCTGCAATGGGCACTGACAGTGTGGAGCTTGCTTGAGATTCTCTCTCTCTCTCTCTCTCTCTCTCCCCCTTTCTCTCTGCCCTTGTTCTGCTCTCTCTCTCAAAATAAATACATAAACCTAAAACGATAATAAAAATAAAGAAGTACTCAAAAGATACATCCTCTGTGGAAGCTGACCTAATGAGTATCCGGTTTGAAATGAAATCATGAGGACATCATCGGGTGATATCAGCTTCGAGTTCCTACTAGAAGACTCCGCTTGGCCGGGATGGTGGCTTTCGTGGGCTGCGTAGGGCCAAGGGTGGCCCAGGGAATCAGGGATGTAAAATGAGTTTGTCCCTTTTTTCCAGACGACTTGAGAACTTGCTCTTCTATCTACTCTGGAGGATTCAGAAATCACAGAAGAAACCTTTCAGCTAAATACACTTTGGCAAACCCCTCTCCCCTGCATCCCAAAGAGGAATTGTTAAATCAGATTTTTCAAGAAACACACTACGATTGAAGGGGCGAGGCTGTGACTCCCAGGAGGCCCTACCTCCACCGGCCTGCTGGAATCAATAATGACCATTTATGCTTTAGTAAGAGAAAGTTGGAATCACCCTTTCTGTGTCAACCGGCTGGGGCGGGCGCCACCCTGCCACACACGGCCGGTGTCGCGTGCCCCCCACGCTGATGCCATTCATCAGCAGCCCCGGTCTTGGTCACGGCCAGCACCTCGCACACACGCATACATCATTCATCAGCCGGCCCTCCTTCACACACAATCTATGGGAGTGTGAGTCTCTGCATTCTGTCTCCTGACACGCGGGCCTAGCCACAGGACCAGGCTGTAAATATCTATCTTAAACAAATTGCTGTCAGTACCAAGTCACCAGGGGTGTTTAAGCAGGAATTAGGAATTAAGAATTTGTGGCGATGGGTAATAAAAGATGGATTGGCTTATCCATGTGGCTCTTCAAACGTGTGCATTAAAATAGGTAGAAGAGGCTCAACTAAGACAATTGTGCTTCCGAATGTGTGGTACCCGATTACCCAGCAATTAACGTGCCTTTTTGTTAAAACAGCATGTGTTGTATCTGTGTCTGCCTCATGTCTCTAGAACTAACTATGTTCAGTGTAGGTAGAACACGTCTGTAAGCTGTGTGCGTATGGATGTTATACATTACTGGGTGTAGTGTATTTTATACACACACGTGCAGGAGTTACATATCATGCACACGCACACACACATGTGCAGGAGTTACACATCATGCGCACGCAGTACACACATGTGCAGGAGTTACATACCATGCACACGCACATACACACATGTGCAGGAGTTACATACCATGCACACGCACGTACACACATGTGCAGGAGTTACATACCATGCACACGCACGTACACACATGTGCAGGAGTTACATACCATACACACGCATGTGCACACATGTGCAGGAGTTACATATGCACATGCACGCGCACACACATGTGCAGGAGTTACATATCATGCACGCGCACGTAGAGCGCGCACATTGGAATTGGGACCTCAAACAGAGACTCAGCTCTAAGTTTCTATGGTGATAGTTCGGTTGTCTAACTGTTAAGCTGTGCAAAAATGGCACATTAAAGTCGGCTTTTTATGAGCAGGGTGGTAGCTTTTGCATGAATAATTGAAATTCAAATTGAAAAAGTCCGTTTGCCCACATTTCAGGATTTAATCTTTTTGGCAATCTAAAAGGGAAAAAAAAAAGTTAACCCGGGCTAAATAGCTTGGTTATCTGGCTGTATATATTTTATGTGCTATCCATACCCTGCAATAAGAAGATTATGATGTTTAAAATCAGGCTTATGGACGTATTTTCCACCTTTTAAGCCAGAAAACCCTCCAAATTGTTAGGCCTAAATTCTTTAATCTCCCTGCTTAGGCCAAAAGGTTAGCCCAGGAAAAGGAAGGAAGGAAGGAAGGAGGAAGGGAGGGAGGGAGGGGGAGGGAGGGAGGGAGGAAGAGCCACCATTTCCACTGTAAAGAGGCGCTGAGGGATGTTTCTGGAAGTGATTGCCTGGTCGTGCGGCTCATGTGGGAGGGGCCTCCCGGATGTGGGCCCAGGAGAGCTGGTCCGGGGGCGCCCGTCCTGAGTGCACCCCGAGCCGACAGCGGGCAAGTCTGGCTCATGGTGGTCGCGGTCCTCTGCACCCCTCTTCACCGTGAGCGAGGCGGGGGGCGGGGTGAAAGCTGCCCTGGGGTCTTTTCCGGTGAGGGACACCTGACCCCCCCCCCCCACCATTGGCCTGTCCTGAGCCCCTTGCTGGCCGTGGCCTGTTCGTTCCATCTCTGCTGACAGCAGATCCCTCTGTTATGTTACTTGTAGTTTAACAGAAAGCCTCTGAGGCTTGGGCCTGGTGGGTTAAAGAAATGGGGGGCCTTCAGTCCTGGGGAGAAGGCTGCTGGGAAAGCACCGTCCGGGAGGCACAGAGCCCCCAGGGCACTTTGAACTGTGTTCCCACCTCTCCTGGGGGAGGCGACCTGGTGGCCCCGCGTCCGAGGGCGACCCATGGGCAGGGCGCAAGGGGCGTCCCGGGGGGCGGGTGCTAAGGGCTGGGGATCCTTGCAAACCCTGGAGGAGGCGGTCCCTCCTCCCCGGGGCCACTTCCTTTCTGGCCTGAGAGAGGCGGGCAGGGCCTGGTGGACCGGGAAGGGTGGCGTCTGCAGGTGCCTGGCCCTGCGGCTTCTGGAGCAAGGGTTTCAGAGTCTCCTGTCTGTCGGGTCACCGGCGGACAAGGTGGCCCGATCCCGTCCCACCTGAGTGGCCTGTCCACCTGCAGAGAGAAGGGCGGCCACTCAGGTCCCCACAACCTCTGTCACCGTCACTTGGACTTGTCACACGGAGTGGGGCGGGCTGCCAGAAGAACGGGACTGGGGCTGGGGGACTCACCCCGAGTCCCATAGCTTCTCTTTCGGGGGCTTTTCTCACGTCCCCCAAAAATGTGCTCCCGTGATGACGTGTGTCTGCTTGTCCTCCAGCCAGCGGCCCAGGAGCCGCACGAGCAGCCATGGGATGAAGGCTTCGGGGACCAGGTCCCGAGCGAGGCGTCGGCTGCTGTCTCTGCCAGACACACAAGCACTTTCCGCCCTCACTTTGGGGTCCCCCATGAATAAGGGGGGCTCTGGGAAGATCTTGGGGAGAATTCTTCCATTTTGTCGCCTGGAAGGGCTCCTCCTGTGGCCCCGTGTGCGTGGGGATGGGGGCTCCTGTCCTGCCCCAGGCCACCCGGACACACGCACAGGTGTGCACAGGCCCCTACGCCCAGGTGCACACGCGCTGCGCGCGCGCTCTCCCTCCCTCCCGCTGGACTCTCCTCATGTCTCTTCCTTTCCAGGCTGACCTCCTGACTCAGCCGTCTGGGGTCCCTGGTGGGCTCCCCGCTGCTGCTACTGCTGATGGGGCCCAGGGGCCCGTGGCTGCCGCCTGCTCTTCCTCAGCACCCCGCCCAGCACCCACCCTGCCCTGTGCTGCCCTCTCCCTCCCTGCTGCCCCTCAGCTCATGGGACCCTCCCTCCCTCCTGTCTTTTATTTTATTTTATTTTATTTTATTTTATTTTATTTTATTTTATTTATTAAGAGTATTTTTCTTGGGGCGCCTGGGTGGCTTAGTCGGTGAAGCGTCTGACTTTCGCTTAGGTCATGACCTCGCGGTTCGTGGGTTCGAGCCCCGCGTCGGGCTCTGTGCTGACTGCCCGCTCAGAGCCTGGAGCCTGTTTCAGTCTGTGACTCCCTCTCTCTCTGACCCTCCCCTGCTCACGCCCTCTCTCTCTCCTAGAAATAAATAAAACATTTAAAAAAAAAAGAGTATTTTTTCTTAAGTTTATTTATTTATTTTGAGAGAAAGAAAAAGGGAGCATGGAGGGGGGGCAGAACGGGAGGGAGAGAGAGACAATCCCAAGCAGGCCCTGAGCTGTCAGCACAGAGCCCAGTGTGGAGCTTGAACCCACGAACCGTCAGATCGAGATCATGACCTGAGCCGAAGTCGGACACTCAACCGGCTGGGCCCCCCGGGCGCCCCTCCCTCCTCTCTTTCTATCAGAGTTGGGCCCCTGGGGTTGGCCTCTGTCCCTTCTCCTCTCACCAGGCACACACTCCCTGCAAAGCCATTCCGTCCTGGGGCTCGCGACCTCCCTCCCCAGCCCCAGGCTGCATGGTCAGGAGCCCAGGGAGTGTCCAGGCCACTGGAGGGCTGTCAGACACCCCATCTTCACATGTGCGAGGTTCGCCTCCTCTCCCTGGGTCAGCACCCCTCACGGTGGGGGGCAGGGGGTTAAACAGCAGAGGTCTGTCCCTTGAGGGGCTGGAGGCCCTGGCAGGCCCGGGGTTCGGTGGGGCCGGCCTGCTGGCTCACAGACGGTGTCTTCTCACAGCTGTGTCCTGACACACTCCCCGGGTCCCTTTTATAAGGGCGCCAACCCTATTCACAGGGGCTCCACCCTTACAATCTAATCACCCCAAAGGACCCACCTCCTAATACCATGGCATTGGGGGCTAGGGCTTCAACGTGTGCCTTTTGGGGTGACATAAGCATTCAGTGCTCCACACACCCAGCCCCAGGGATGTCTGGGATGGTGACGTCAGGGGCAGCATCGAAGCCCCTGCCTCACCCTGTTCTTGGCTCGTGGGAAACGGTGCCGTAAGCCTGGCTCTTCACTTCCTTCTCTCCAATCAAAAGTCCTGTCTGTTCCCCTGTGTCTTCTCCCCTCAGCCACCACCCCAGTCTGTGTCACTGTCCCCTCTTCCCCACCTTCCGGAAGCATCCCCCTCTGGCCTCCCTGCTTCCACCCCAAGTCTGTTCCCCACAGCGCTTCAGCAGCGGTGCACGGTCCGCACATAACCCCAGGTGACATGGAGCGGCCTGGGTGCATGGCCGGCCCCTCCCTCTCTCCACCTGCAGACGCTGATTCGACTCCATCCCCTGCTGCCTCTTTGGGCCTCTTCCTCACCCTTGCCCATCGAGGGGACCCTAAAGGTCTCAGAGGAGCAGCTTTGTGTCCCCAGATAAACTTTCCAGGGTCCTCCTGGACTGGGCTGGGTGAGCTTCCCATGAGCGCCCCCGGACGCCGGCCATCCCCAGGTCTGTCCTGACCACGTGGTGCTGCCCATCTCTGCAGGCCTGGTGCTGACGGGGCCCGGCTCACTCACGGTTCTTGAACAAATAAATCCAGTTCCCACCAGAATTCATTCCAATCTGAGTGCCCCTCAACTTGCCGGGCAGATGTCGTCCCTGCCGAGCGGCTCTTGATCGTATTTTTAAATGACAAGAAATGTCTGTGATAAAGCCAAAGGTTTTTGAAAGTAACTTTAAACACTAACATTCATCACTGGAGGAAAAAAAGGGAAATCAGACAATTGGGAGAATTCCCTTGGGCATTTTGGTTCATTTTCTTCATTCATGATCAGAGATCCCGACCGCGGTTCCTGACCCCACGTAGGATGCTATTTCCAAGGCTCAGGCAACACTATAAATTTGCAAGCCTCACATTGCAAAACGAAGTACCTGTGTCCTCAGAGAAGTAATTTGCCCATCATTACCCGTGTTCTGGTCCTCTGCCTCACCTACCCGCCAGCCGGCCCAGAACTCTCCACAGGCAGCCACCGCACACTGTGATTTGTTCCCCTGAATCCTCACATCCACCAGAGGAGGAAGCTTTCATCCCCATATTGCAGATGAGGAAACTGAGGCCCAGATTCCCAAATTTCCATGGGGAGCAAGTGGCGGAGCTGATGTTCGCCTCCACATATGACTGCTGCGATGCCATGGTCGTGACCAGAATTCTCTGTCATCCCCTCTACCTCTCAGGGCCCACACGCAAGGCTTGTTTCTGAAAGGCTAAGTGCATGTGTCAAGTCTTAATACTTGTGGAGGAAGCACTCACATCACAGGGCAGGCAGGGCGCTGGGAAGGGGCAGAGAGAGACGGAGAGAGAATCCCAAGCAAGCCTTGCACCACCAGAGGAGAGCACGGCACGGGGCTTGAACTCACAAACCACGAGATGGTGACCTGAGCTGAAGTCAGATACTTAACTCACGGAGCCACCCAGGCGCCCCCGTTCTGCGCTTTCAAGGTGAGCTCAGGGCAAGGGGCAAGCGGGCGTACAGGTTCACAGCTGCAGCTCAGCACGGCGAGAGGTGGAGTGGGGCCACCCGGCTGGTCAGGGAGGCTCATCTGGACACGACAGAGGGCACGATGGAGGGACGGGTCCAGGGCTGAGGAAGGAGGCAGAAGTCCGTGCTGCGGAGGCTGAGGTGGGGAGATGTGAGGGCCCAGGCCGGTGACGACAGTGACAACGGTGGCCGACCGCGCCCAGGTGCCATGATGAGATCGGGCCCCAACCTGTTCATGCTGCCCGGCAGTGAGTAACCCCTGAACTCCCTGGCCCTGCAGACGGGCTGGTCCTGCGAGGTTGTCCCGGCGGAGGGCGTCATCATCTGTGTGTGTCAGGCTCCAAGTGCAGAGCCCCGCGCCCCTCCCCCGACACACCCCTGGAGCTTCTGGACCAAGAGGCCTTGGGCTTGGGCGGGGGGGCGGGGGGACCTACACTTGAACCCACCTCCCAGGAGCTGGTGACACAGGTGGCCCCCAGGCCGGATGCTGAGGGGGGCTGTCTGTGCGGGGGGAGCGGAGTTTTCGGGGAGAGCCCGAGCCACCGGCCTGCCTCCTTCCGGGGCCGCAGGGCTGCTTCCACTCCTTTGGAGATGAATCCATTTTCAGCAGCAGAAATGCCTGGTGGTTTTTGAAGTGGCCTTTCCCCTTTCTGCTGCCTGGGAAGGCTAATACTATTTTTATCTGTGTTACAGAAAAATAGTGTGAAATAATACTAATAAATGTGTGTGTATAAATAATTTAATAAATCTTGTAAGTAGTATAAATAATATTGTAGATGATAATAAGATTTTATGTCCCGGGTAAAGACGGGGCCTGGGGAGCCAGGAAAAGCTGATTTTGCAGTGACTCACCATGGGAATGGGGGGCCCTCGGCGGGGGGGGAGGATGGGAATGGGAGGGAAAAGCATGTGTCCTGGCTCTGGGGTGGGAGGAGGCCCCTCGGGCTAGGAGAAGAAGGGAGCGTGGACTCTAGAAGCTTCTCGGAGGGCTGATCCTGCTGCCCACTCTCAGTTGGGCTATGACCACACCATAGCTCCGCTGCATTCTCTGAGCAAGGGGTCCCCACCTCTGTCCCCTCCCCACCCTGATTGGGTGAGCTGGATGCAGCCCGGGGGTTGGGGGCTTTTGATGGCAGCCTCTGTGGTTTGGGTCTCTAGGGGACCAGCCTGGGTCTTTCTCTGGGGCCCAGAGTCCAGAGCTGAGCCCCCATCACTGCCCCCTTGACCTGGTGCCTTTGCTCGGGGGCCTCAGGACCCTCCCCCCACTCATGGGCACTCACATCTTTGATGCAGCTCCTCCGCGTCCCATTAAGCCCGGTGACAGGCACATCTGCACTTTCTGCAGACCACTGAGTCAGTAGCAGGGATGAGATGAGCCCCAGATGTTAAGGAACATGGCAGTGCTCCGTGGACTGCCTTTGGGACAAATAAACACGGGGATGTGTGCACATCGACTGGATTCCAGAAGTTTGGCAAGTCGGCTCCCTTATGAAGGGAGAGGCTGGTGACATTTAAGGGGGGTGGCGTGTGGCCGTGAGGAGAAGGGAATGTGTGCTTATGCAGAGCCTCTCCAGGGTGATTGCTGACCTCTTGAAGGAAGGGAGTTGTAACTATTCCAGTGTCGCCGAAGGGGGATGACTTACTCTCACGCCAGACACTGATCCTGCCAGTGAAATGGCTTCTGAAACGCTGGGCTTGCTCTGCCCCCAACCTTCCCATGTGCAGTGGGGGTACAGGGTGGGCAGCGAGTCGTTAGTGACCCTGGGCTGGGTAAGTTTCAGTCCTCCTGTGAGTAAGAGATCCTCGCATCCCAGAGGCCAGTAGGAACCGCAGACAGGGCCGTGGTCGGTGATGTACGAGCTCAGGGCTCAGGAAGGGGGTGCGGCTGGCGTGTTTGTTCAGTGTCACTGGCTCAGCCACCCTTGGTGGCCAGGGCACAGCGCTCTCAGCTCTGTCTGAGAGCGGGCTTTGGGCTCTCACACGGGCATTTCCAATAAAAGATGAAATGCAAGTGCTGTGTTTCTGGATTCCCTGACCCCCAAGGCTGTTTATTTAAATAGACAAAATGTAACTGCTCTCTGTGTGGTACCAGGTACTAAATGACTTTGAGAAAAATGATGGAAAAATAGTGATAAATGATATGCAAGTAGAATTCTGAGAAAAGAAGAAATGCTTTGGCGAAATTTAATTAATGGTTTGCACAAGAAATTTATTCAAGATAACCACCTTGGAAATCGCACTATCAGTAATGTGATTCATTGCACATCGAAACGGTTCACCATTCGGTCATGTGACGGTCGACCCGCTCAAGCCATTTCCAAAGCAAAGACGAATGTTAAGAAGAGGCCACGGTTTCTCCCTCACGGATGCGCTCAGGAGTTGATTAAGGTCAAGTGGACCAGGCCAAGGTCAGTGACTATGACATTGAGGGAAGGAGGCTGCCCAGAGCGGCGGCTGCTCTAGATTCTTGGGGCACATTCTGTCTTTTGTGCATGAAAAGGAACCCTGCACTGGGACATTTATATCACCCCCTCCCCCCGGCAGGGGCGTGCAGTTCATGTGACCACAGGGCCTGGAGACGCGGACTGTGCTCTCACACCTACGTTCAGATTGTGGTTTTATTAAAAGGAAACCTCTCAAGATTGCAAACTGCAAACAATAGGGCTGGAGTTAGCTGTGCTTAGAGATGCTTTCGGTAACTCTGGGTAAACAGCTCTTAGAGGACGTTTCATGTGACGCTTAATTTGCCGAAGGGATGAAGGACACTGGTATCCTCTTGAAAATCATTTCTTTATTCAATGATAAGCCTCACTCATTAGTCTGGGCCACAGTTGTGAATTTAAACATCCAGGAAGGACCGGAAGCAGCTAGGAACCAAGATTGGCAACTCAGGAAAGAGCGTCAGTCATTGATTTTTTTTTTTCGTGCACCCATTTGTTGTGTCACAACTTGACTTTGAGGAAAGAAGCACGCTCTCTGTCCTGTCCATGCTCACAGCCCGTCGGTGACACAAACTTAAGGGGGTGCTTGCAAAAGCGCGTGATCACCGATGGCCGTACGAGGTGGAAGGGGACCCCAGGGCTGGGAGTGAGGGAGGGACCCCGCAAGGCTGAGGGGGTGTCAGGAGGGTGCAGGCAGACCCAGGTTGGGGAAACAGCTTGGTAGCAAAGAGAAAGAAGACAGTGCGTGAGCTCACCATTGAGCATGGCAGTTAAGAAAGAAAATGAAGTTGTTTAAAACCTTGCTGGACACTGGGACGCATGGGTGGCTCAGGCGGTCGAGCATCACCATTGAGCATGGCAGTTAAGAAAGAAAATGAAGTTGTTTAAAACCTTGCTGGACACTGGGACGCATGGGTGGCTCAGGCGGTCGAGCATCTGACTCTTGATTTCAGCTCAGATCATGATCCCGAGGTCATGAGATTAAGGCCCGTGTCGGGCTCCACGCTCAGCCTGGAGCCTACTTGAGATTCTCTCTCTCTTTCTCTCTGTCTCTGTCTCTCTCCCCCTCTCTCCCCCTCTACCCCTCTCCCCTGCTTTCTCTCTAAGAAACAAAACAAAAGAAAACAACCAAACCCTTGGTGATTATTATTGTCATACTCTTTAGTCCTGAAAAGATGCAAATGTCTAAGATGTCTCTCTCTTTTGATGGTAAGATTCTTCTCTGTAGGGAAATGTCATGGCTGCTCCTAACGGGGCCCTTCTGCCCCCCCCCCACCTAGTGGTGTTTAAGCAACTAGCAGAGAGTAACCACACTGGCAAGATCTTGGGGCGATGTCCCCAGAGAGCCTGGTCTGAGCTACATCTTCACGGATTAAACTCGAGAGCTCCATCAAGCTTTCCCGGGGCACACCTTCACCTTTGACCTTCTGACTGCTTCCTCCAGACCTGTATGTTTTCTCCTTGCTTACTGTTTTCTCCCATTTAAAAGTAGATACTCTTGAAAGAAAAGTTTAAAACTATGGAAAAATAGAAGTAATAACTACTGTTAATATTTCAGTGCTTATTTGTTTTTCTAGTCTTTTCTCAAATGATTTCCCTTTTCTACACCCAGGATCATAGGCTGTGTATACACAATTTTATTTCCCACCATTTTATTCACTATCGTAAATATTTTATCCCATTCTTCTCAAGTGTGGAGGAACCATCATATACTTAACTCTCCCCCCTACCCCACACTCCTTATTGGGTACAAATTGCTTTCAATGTTTTCCTAATATGAACACTACGATGGGCATCTTTGTGTAGAGAAGTCTCTCTGTATTTAGGGATAGGTGTTCTTTGGGACTGGAGAACAGAACTGCAATTGCTGAGTCAGAAAACATAAACATTATTAATATTTTTAGTATGAACGCCATGTGCGGCTCCACCAGGAATGAGGGTGCTTGGGTCACAAAAACCAGACACCACAGTGAAAATCCAACCCACCTAACCAACCGACACACAAACAAAAAAATATTTCACAGATTGGAGAGATGCATTTTTTATATTTAAGCTCATGGAAACAGACATTTGTTTTTGTTCTGGCTTTTTTTTGGAGGGGGGCTTGTTTTTCTTCATTGATGCATCCCAGGCACTTGGAACTCGCACAGAGTTGGACCCAACAAATATTGGTAGACCCAACAAATATTGGTAGAATGGAATACATTTTCCAAAGTGCCCCTTTATCTGGGCGAGGAAGTACAGGGGCCTCTTACCTGATACACTTAGATTGGGATCAGGACTCCCTTCCTTGTTCAGACATTGAACTTAGGGCTTCACTGAAAAACTCGAGTGTAGGCTGTATGTCGGCTCCCAGGGCAAGCATTTCTAGAGCAGATCCGTACTTTCTGCTTCTGGATGCTCCCGATTAAGGCTCACCCAAGATGCTTTCACGATGATCCATGAGGCCAGGAGATGTTTCCGGAGCCTTGTTGCTGGAAGAGGAAGGAACTGAACCCAGGATGGTGAAGTTGAAATGCCTTTGAGCCCAGGTGGTAGAGGCGGTCCCACACTTGGGTCCAGAGATCGAGAGAGAAGGGATTCCCCCGTGAGGTCTGTGGGGCAAGGTCGGCCCTGCCCAGGCTTCTGTCCAGGCTCCTAGTCACCCCCATACGTGCTCATCATGGGGGCGCCTTTCTCTCTGGTGGCTTGTCCTTTACTTGCTGGTTATTGCTGTTGTTGTTGTTGTTCTTCTTATTTAATTACTCTTTATTTATTTTTTTGGGGGGGGAGAGAGAGAGAGAGAGAGAGAGAGAGAAAGCAGAGGAGGGGTAGAGAAAGAGAGAGACACAGAATCCCAAGCAGGCTCCGTGCTATCAGTGCAGAGCCTGATATGAGGATTGAACTAACGAACCGTGAGATCGTGACCTGAGCTGAAATCAAGAGTCAGATGCTTAACCCACTGAGCCCTCCAGGCTCCCCTCACTCCCCAGTCCTTCAGCCTCAGTGTAGATGCCCTTCCCCCTTGGTCCAAAGACCTCCTTTCCGGTCTCGCACCGCTTGATCACACAGAGCCTCCACCGTGGCCCCTGTCTTGTGCCGGAATTGTCCAACTGCGAGTCTGACGTCCCTTGGCCCGTGAGACCTGAGCACTGACCCAGAGAACGACTGTGGAAAGCCCGCGCACAGGTGCACTGCGGGACCCCTCCCCAGCCACGGTTTATCTTGCTCCCCTTGTGATCGCCCACGAGGAAAGGCTATTCCAAGGCAGAACTTTTTGGTTTTTGTTTTTTGCTACTTACATAAACTGTAAAAGTTTTTTTTTTATATACAACAAAATGAAAATAAAGGGTAAGTCATAAATGCCACCTCTTAATAGGACAGCAGTTAAATTGGAGTTGTACATCATTGACCACTATGAAAAACTACTTTCATAATTGTTTTAATTTTCTCTCTTGGTGTTATGAAGACCTTTATTACACACAGTTCTATATTAGCACCTTTATTTGTAATGAAAGAAGGGGTGGAAGAAAATTGAGGTTAAAACATGGCCTCACTTTCCATGGCAACAGCTAAAGGTAAGCACTTCTCCAAGGGAAAGGAGCACAAGCTGGGGCCTCTGCAAAGTGGGCTCTCTGCACCCCTCCTTCCTTGTGATGCCCCTCCCCCTCATGCATGTTCCCCGGACACGGAACGTGGGCGCTCTGTTATTGCGAACTGACCCAAAGATGTGACCTCAAGTGCGGTCTGCCAAAGTTTCACTTTTCAGGGGGAAGGGGGGATATTTGCTCACGAAAACCTCCTCCTGGATTGTTTTTTTTCCAGTCATGACCAAAAAGCTTGAAGATTTTGATTCTTGAGGAAACAAATTTTCCAAGTTTATTTTTTAATTTTTAAAAAAATTTTTGTATTTTCACAGTCAAAATCAGCAGATTGTTGGACTTCATAGTTTAAAAAAAATCTCTATTTCCTTCATTTGCAGTAGAAGAATTTCACATTGCATTGCATTTTGGGTGGGCAATTTTCTGCAGCTGGGAGGTAGCCACACATACAGAGTGTGTGTGTGTCTGTGTGTGTGTGTGTGTGCGTGCGCGTGTGTGTATGTGTGTGTGTGTTGGTGGCGGGCGGCCTGGGCTGGGTCTGGCGGTTCATTTTCAAAGTGATCTCCCTTTTGGAATGAAAGTCAAGAGAGGCATCGCGAAGGAAACATTTCCCTACTAACTGGGCGTTGGGTGGTGGTCACGCGTTAGAGAACTCGCCTTTACGTAACTTAGAGCCTTCGTTGAGTCCTGCACGGGAAGGCAGGCCCCGCTCTAGCACGTGGCGAAGATTTCAGAGAGAGAAACAACCTCATATCCCCCAAATGGAGTGGATGAATATTGGAACCACAGAGAAGTCAAGACACTCGAGATCATTATTTGAGGTCAGGAGGTTTCCTGCTAAAAATCTCCCATTTAAACCCAAGGGGACTGCGCTCAAAGCGTTTTTATCAGAAGGCTCTGGAGTCCGGATCTGCTTTGACTGCTGGTGTGCGGCTTTTGACCTGTGAAATTCCACAGGCAGTGTTTGAACTGGAGCTTGAAGGCTGCATGTGCTGGTGCGGGTGAATTTAAAAAAGTCGCTTGTGTATTTTCAAGTGCATCGTGGAAGGGGCTTTGCGTGCTTATAAATCACGCTACCTTTGCAAAGTGCTGGCATCCTCACCCTTCCTCCTAACAAACGTTGAGCCGGAGAGGCACTGTTGTGTCTGTTAAACAGCCAACTAGCCGCTGAGCTGAGGCTGGGGCTGACTTGAATAATACTGCTTATGAATTAAAAAAAAAAGGGGGTGTGTGACCCAAACGCCTTGGGACTTATAAATGGATTCTAACCCAATGCCAGAGGAAGAGTCTGAGGCTGGCTTTGAGCAGAGGGGGGCCGTTTTGGAGCAAAGGCTGGCAACGGGGCAGCTTTCAAAAGGGAAAACACTTATTTCGATGTGTGAGCGTTAGTGAATATTAGAAAACAAAAAGCACCCACCAACCCTCATGATTTTGGAGTCATGCCTCAGGCAGTTCTGTTCCTCCCACGTGGTTGCTATCTTCATACCGTAAATAATTACCACATGGGACTTCGATTTTCTTCCTGGCTATGACTTCACAGGATTGCAGCTCTGCTATGAACGAAAGCTATGACTGATTAGGCTCCCGATCAAAATGAGATCCATCACCTGTTCCTTTGCTATTGATCTGGCTGGGCACTAGACTGGGTGTGGGTTCAATCCCCGTGGCTGCTTCTAGTAAACACGGTCTGGGTGGGTGTAGACGCTTCACCCTTGCCCTGCCTTCGGTCCTGTCCCTGTGATCCCATTAACCACATTTAACATCAGGGGACAATTCCCTTTGTGGAGGAAAACTGTTTCCTTTTTTTTTTTTCTTTTCATTTTTTAAGCTTATTTATTTGAGAGACAGAGAGAGAGAGAGAGAGGGAGGGAGAGCAAGCCCATGAGGAGAGGAGGAGCAGAGAGAGAGGGAGAGAGAGAGAGAATCCTAAGCGGGCTCCATACCGTCAGTGCAGAGCCTGACTTGGGGCTCAGAATCACAAACCATGAGATCATGACCTGAGCCGAAACCAAGAGTCTGACGTTTATCCGACTGAGCCACCTAGGCGCCCCTTTATAAAAATTTTTTTTAAAGTTTAATTTTTTTTGACAGAGACAGAGAAAGAGAGAGAGAGAGAAAGTGAGCAGGAGAGGGGGCAAAAAGAGAGTGTGAAAGAGAATCCCAAGCAGGCTCCACGCTGTCAGCACAGAGCCTGATATGGGGCTCAGTCCCATGAGCCGGGAGATCTTGACCTGAGCCGACATCAAGAGCTGGACGCTTAGCTGACTGAGCCACCCAGGTGCCTGGAAAACTGTTTCCTAATCAAGAACATGGACTTCAGGGCTGTAGGGGACGAAGCCAGAGCTCAGGCAACTTTCACTAAGTCTCTTCCCCACGTGGTCTCCGAATGGGTGCAGCTGTGCACAGCGAGCTGTTCACAACTGCACTTTAGGGACGAGGTTGGATTCAGGGGGATGCGGGATGCACGTGAAGGGGCCATCGTAGAGGCTGTTCCCGTCGCTCCACGCTGGACTGCCCATACCGGGTTTGGATCGCCGGAGGAGATTTATCTTCCTCCTTCTTTCCATTTTTCTCGAGGGCAGTATCACAAATCAGATGCCTGCTTGTTGTCTGCATTAATGTGTGGCATTAATAATATGACTCTTCTGGCTTTTTGCTTTACACAAGATCTCTGCATCTCAGATGTTTGAAATCTTCCTTATTTTGGGAGATTCAGGCAAATGGGTTGGAGCAAAGGCTTGCAAGGTGGCGAGGGAAGGTCAGCGCATGACCTCTGATCAGGGGGCTGTGGGGATATACATCAATGTGGCTGCAGGGGTCTGTGACCACCCGGCTGCCTTCATCGGTCTCCTACTTGCTCGACCCTGTAAATGACAAGAAAAGACAGGGCTGGCATCACGTGGAAGTGGCCCATCTGACCCTCTAGATTCCGTTTGAACTAAACACCAGGTTGGGAACCTTCCGGAATAGATTTCGTGACATCTCTCCAGGCCTCTGGTGGTGCATCTTTACCTGTGATCGGATTAGGAGGAATTTTCCACTTCGGACAGAGTTCTGAGACATCCTGTGTGGGATGGGCCACGTGGCCTCTAGAATCTTCTCTCCACCCCTGCTTTTGCCCCTGCTGCGTGCTTCCTTCCGCTGGGAATGAGGATGGCATCCTTGGCTTCCAGGATTTCACCTTTTTGTCCTCCACTATTTGATCCACAAAATTACCCATTGTGTGGGCATTTGTCTGTTTACTATAATGAAAACAACCGAATTTGTAATTGTCTATTAAATGGTCTATTAAATAGTGTCATAGCTAAAGGGTCCTCAGCAAAAGATAATTTGGCTTTTCAATGCTTCACAGGCTCCCCCTCCCCACCCTGTGTGCAGCACTTTGGGGGAACACAGCTTCAAGCTCTTCTTTTTTCAATCTCATAACCTGTTCTGGTGACTCTTCCCCCCGGAGGATTCGGATCTCAGCTTCCCCGGGATGTGGAGGCGGCCTCCCTGATGCTTCCTCACTTGGTGGCTTCCCCAGAAATCAGATTCTCTTCCCATTTGTGGACAGGAGGGCCCCTCCCCCTGGCTGATCACCCCCATTTTTTGCCTGTTCTCCAGGTGGGGGGGAGGGGAGGTTCTGGCTACTCCTGGGCTCCCCTTGAGTGCTGGACTTGCCTCCAGGCCACACCCTTACCTCCCCCACCCCCACGCCATCTCATCTCTTCTGTCTACTTCTTAGCTACTTTTATCCTCATTCTCCTTATTTTGATGCGCACTCTTTACGTCTTTATTTCATGGGCTCACCACTGGCCCATGTCCTCAGCTACAAACAGAAAATCTACCCAGAGGCCTATTTTACACGGACCCCAGTCCCTAAATATCAGCATTAGAAGACTGTTCTCCGGCATGCATTCTGTCGGTGCCTGGAATATACTTTGTGACGATCTGGAGACGTCCACTTAAAGATTAATATTTAGAAATGTGTTTTATGTTTCATGGGGCACCTGAGTGGCCCAGTTGGTTGAGCATCAGACTCTTGATTTTGGCTTAGGTCGTGGTCAAAAGGTTTGTAGGATTGAGCCCTGCATTGGGATCTGCGCTGACAGCACAGAGTCTGCTTGGGATTTTCTCTTTGCCTCACTCTCTGCCCCTCCCTTGCTCATTCTCTCATTCTCTCTCTCTCTCAGAATAAATAAGCACATATTTAAAATTTTTTTTTTAAAAATTGTTTTATAAGTAAAACTAACTCATTACCACCAGAGTTTCACAGATAAGGATAAAATAGATTTCTGTTTATAAAAGCCAACTTAGGGGGAAATATCTACTAAATACTAAAAGACGAGTGGACTCACCTCACATGGGAGGGTGGGGGGGGGCTGAGCACAGGTGGGTAGAGCACCGGTTCCCTCCAACTAGCCCCCCACTGCCAACTACCCATGAAGGGAAGTGGGATCTGGGAGGGACGGGGCTCGTTTCTAACGAACTGAACTCTGAGGAATGGATCTTGTGGGTCACTATACGGTGAGTGAGGCTTGCTGCCTGTGGACCCCATGGCCATCATTCAAGTTGTTGTGTTGGGCAGGGCGGACCCCTAGAGGACAGGTGCGGGCGTGCTGGCAGGCTCCGGGGACTGCTGGGTACGCAGACTGTGTCACCTGCACGCACCCGACAGCCTTCCCCAGAGAGTCTTCTTGCAGAGTGGCCGCCAGGAAGAAGGAGTGGGTCTGGATTTCCTCCTCTTCGCCCACTGCTCTGGGACAGTAACGACAGCTACCTGACACCAGTGTTGTTTCTCACCCTCACCTGGGTCTCTCGCTGCTGAGTGCCATCCATTCTACCCATGACGGCAGGATGGTAATGAAGATATTCACTTGTGCTTGGCTTATACTCTCCCCCTTGAGCCCTCTGCCCACTAAATCAGTCAGGGTGTTCCAGACCCCGTTGGGGACCTAACTACTAGACTTCTTTCTTGCAAACAGAACCCTGAATTTCAGAGGCCCAGTTCCAGAGGGTGAACACGATCTGTGTAAGTCATTCCTGGCAACTCTGTTTGCCTTTGATAGTGATTGGTGTTTAGGTTACCATGTGATCTGGTTCTGGCCAATAAAACCCACAGAAAGTCTTGAGGGGCTTCTGGGAAAGTTTTCATTTGTTAATAAGAGAAAGAAGAATGAGGAGAAAGTCCTCCTGCTTCGAGTGGCATAAGGTGTGATATTTGGCACCACAGCAGCCATTTTGCCAACATGAGGGGATACATGGACAGCTCCTTGAAGATAACAGAGGAGTTTTTTTAAAAAAACATTTTTTTAAAGTTTATTTATTTGAGAGAGAGAAAGACAGAGTATGAGCTGAGGAGGAGCAGAGAGAGAGAGGGAGACACAGAACCCGAAGCAGGCTCCAGACTCTGAGCTGTCAGTACAGAGCCTAATGCAGGGCTTGAACCCATGAACCTTGAGATCATGACCTGAGCTGAAATCGGACGCTTAACCGACTGAGCCACCCAGGCGCCCACAGAGGAGGTGTTAAAGGAAACTACATACACTACTGAGTCACGAAAGGAGCATTCAGAGTTCTTCTAGGATCCTATTAGATGAGATAATTAATGTTTTTATCATTTGCATCACCGTTTTTTCCCCAGAAGTCTCCTCAAAGGCTCACAGGTACTTTTATTCTCATGTGCCCTGGAAGTTGTCTCCTTCTGCTGAAGGGAAATGCTGGCTGCTGACTCTACCTCTCCTAGCTTTTGTTTTCCAAAATCTGGGCTCCTCAAGACTTTATACCTGGGAGATAGGAAGCTACTAGGACCCCTCGGAGGTGGCGCTGTCCATGGTGTGCTGAGGAAGAGGCTCCCTGGGGCTGGGCTGCCTGCCACTCTGGTTTCCCATCCCCAAGCCTGCCTCTGAGGGAACCCTTGGGCTCAAATGACACAGAGGGCTGTGAAGTCTGTCATGCTTTGGGCTGGGCTGGGAATGCAAGGCCTTTGCCCATTTTCTGGACACCCCAGAAGCCCCCACACCCCGAAGTGGACTGAAGGAGGGACAGAAGCTTCCACGCAGTGGTTGAGAGAGAATTCCTGCTGACCTCATAGGAGGGACGCTTGGAGTTGGATTTAAATCCTGAGTCTGAGGAGCAAGATCTATTGCCGCTTTACCATATTGTACATTTTGCCATACTCTGCTCAAAACTCATCTGGCCTGAAAGCTGAATTCTCCAGAGTGTGCTTAAAGACTGGAGGTGGGGGGGTGGGGGGGGGGCGATGCCAAAGGGCACCGGCCAAAGACAAGTCAGGGTCTGGGCGGCTCACTGTGTCCTGTGATGGTCTTTCAGCCGTTGCCTTTCTCCTGATAGAATTGCTGCCGTTGGGGGTTGCCCTTGTCATGGGGCAGTGGGGATTTCCTTCCCATTCGAGCACCACGGACATTGTCTTTACTGGTCTTTCTTTCTGTGTGATGATACCATTCATTAAAATTCCCGTTTTGAGTGCACTAATTCAGCATTTTAAGATGTTATTCTCTGGTATCCCCTGATGGGTGAGCGGTTGGAATAGAATATCAATTGGTACACTTCCCTTCCTCTTCAATGCCTTTCTCATGATACATTTATTACAGTTCATGGCACAATTCCCCTCCCCCCGCCAAATGACTGGGTTTTGTTCTTGATGAACATTTTCTGTGCCGCAACTGACTTCCTTTTCCTGAGTCACGTTTTTTAAAATAACCTTTTTATTTTGGAATAATTTCAGATTTACAGAGAAATTGCAAAGATAGCAGAGGCAGTTCCTGCCTGTCCTTTTTCACCCCGTTTGCCTTCATGGTAATATCTTGTGTAACCCGGGGCACGCTTGTCACCACTATGGAGATCACGGTCACATTTCTGTTAACGCAACTACAGTCGTTGCTGGGGTTTCCCCACTTTGTTTCCCTGAAGATGTCCTTTTTCTGTTCTAGAATCCAATCCACGAGCCCATGTTGCTCTGACACTAAGTCACAGTTAATTCTATTTTTGAGATCGTTGTTTTTCCTTTCCTACCCTGTTTGCAGCATAGACCTTTCAGTCACCTATCATGTTCATCTCATGGGCCACCAAATGTCATTGCTGTCATTGAATATAGTAGTCGGCTCAGATATTGTCTATTTAATAAAGTTCCCAACTTCTACACAGTATCTGCGAAGCTAGCAAAACTTTGATGAAATTTAAAGGCATCCTGGGCCATGTGCCAGCTCATCAATGTAGCTTCAAAATACGATTTGGTGAAAAATATTCCCCAGAGAGCACTGTGGAAAGGAGTCTGTATAAACCCCCAGGAGTTAAAATATTTTCCCTTCGCATGCAAATTTGGAAATTTCCATATTCCTCCTTGTTTATGGGCAGAAAGGTTATGAGGCAAATGGATTTGGAGTTTTATCCTTTCTGTGAAAAGATTAGCATATGCTGCCTTTAAAATGCTCTTAATAGTTTTTAATATCCATAGACTTTCATATATGATTGTCTAAGTAATCCAGTTGGGAAATTAATTGCTTGATCTTGTAAGTTTCTAAGTACAAGACATGGAAGGGATATCAGAATGTAATTCTGTTTGATGGTATCTTGAGATAGACTCTCTCTTGGAATTGATTTTTGGGTCCACAGGCACCAGCTGTGATATCATGTACAATTGGGGAAGGCCGAACTTGCCTTTTGATTCCGTATATCCACATTGACAATGTCTACATTTGGCTTCATAAAATTGTGGGAAAAAATTACGAAGAGGTCCATAATCAATGATTTTGTCTTTGTGAACCCATGACTGACCTGTGAGATCTTTTTCTCACCAAATCGCCTGTGCTCTCTTACAGACACACGCACGTATTATTACTCTAGCATCTTGATGGACTCGATGCGGGGTCTGGGTCAATCTCATCCCGATGGTTATGAATAACACAGCATCAGCTCCCATGTTTGAACACTCCTGTGTTAGTTTCCCTTGGCTTGGAATTTTTTCCCTTCACTTACATTCTCTCTAAGCTGTAGATCTACTCTACATGCACTGGGTATTTGACTCTAGGATGGATTCACTTCTTCATGTCTTTGGAGACCCAGATTCTTTAAAGCCCATCTCCTCTGTGAGCTGTTTCAACTAACTGTTTGGATAAAACCTCTTCCTCTTCAATCACCATAGACCTGAGATCGGACTTGCTCATTTCTTGTGACTCACTAGCTTCTTTGGTGGGTTTTCCATTTTCCTCCAGATGTAGACTGGTTTGCTCCCATCCCACAATCCACTCTTCTGGCCTCATGGGTTGCAAGACTGGCAGGAGCTGATGGATGTTCTGTGCATGGATTGTAGCCAATGAAGGGCGCCATTTCTAGAGTGTCTTCTGGGCATCGGACATCGCCCCTACCACACGGGTCTCGTGAACCTTCCCACCACTCTGTGAGGCAGCTCCTACTATCCCCCGTTTCTCCTGAGAGGAAGCCAAGAACTGAAATAGATGCTCTGGGCCACGTGGCTAGTAAGCAAGCCAGAGCCGGACTCACTTGTGTTCAGACCCCAGAGTCTGAAGTACACTGGTCTCCCAGGAGCAGACCTGTGCCCAGTGCACGGTGAGCACACCGTATATACTTTAGCTTTATTGGTTTCATGCCCTTTCTTAAGCAAGGAAGAATTCACTCTTGTAAAGCTCATTATGACTGCATCATACAGTCTCCAGTATATTGTTTAACTGTCCCATGATCTTTGAGAGAGCTTATTGCATTACGTACTGTCATTCTTACGTTCTGAAATTGATTTTGGAAGCGTTAAGTCTTTCCTTGGAACAGAATAATATGACGTTCTGGTGTTGCCAAGATCTCTCCATCCTGCACAAGCAAAGAAGAAACTCTCTAAGGTCTTGGAAGTTTCCTGATCATTTTCCCAAGGAACACTGGGAGGCATGGGCAGTGACCCTTCTTGGCTCCTCCCCACCCTGGATTGTGGCCCCTCCCCAGAGCAAGGTCTGTGCAGTTGCCTTTGAAACTTTGGGTTTCCTTAGAGGGGGGTGGCTGCATTTATCTGCCTGTGGTGTGGGGCGGCAGGATTTTCCTGGGGTTCATGTGGGCATTTCTGGAGGCATCGGGCAGCAGGAGCAAGAGCCATTGGCTTGGCTGAGGGGCAGAGTATTCTCCAGGTCTCTGATTCTCATGGGGGCTCTCAGGTGGCTCAGCCTGAGCTTCCCTCTTTCCAGACTGGACCGTTCCTGGCTCTCTCTTCATTTGGAATGAGTCACGTCTCAGTGCTGTGGATGGCTGGGTGACCCTCCGTGGGACATGGCCTCCCTGCTCCTGGTGGGAAAGCACCAGATGTCTTTGGAAGCATGAGCTGGACGCTGGATGCGTGTCAGGGAGAATGAAGCTGGGTGTGCAGGTCATCTCAGTCTTCTCTCCGATCTAGAGCCTGGTACATCCTGCTGGTAGAATTAACCAGCTTTTCGTGGACATTACCATTTCTCCCACTGACACAGATGTGCCTGGTGGGTCCTGAAGATCTTTCTGAAATGAGGTTGGTCAGGTGGGTCAGCTTGACCCACCATGAGTATCGGGCAGGGACGGAGCTCTGGGGTGGCCCTGTGTGAGTGATTTCTCCTGAGTCCCATATTCTGCGGGAGAGAAAGAAATTTATTCCCCCCTCCCTCTGCCTCCTTCCCTTCGATCTATTCATGCCTTGTTAGCCCAGCTCCGTGCTCACTGAAAGTGGGGTCTTGCCCCCCGGAGTGTGCAAACAGGGCACGAGGGGGCCTCCGGGAGGGTCATCCCCTTTACAAAGAAGCTGTTGCCTGTGCCATGATGCATGTTAAAAACTCCATCTGATGCTTCATCTTAGCAAACCGTGTGCTCCTGTTTAGGAACCTCCCTCCAAAGGACTTGTCCGGCGTGGGCCTCGTTGCTCACCGCACAGGCTGCCACACTATTCTCGGTTGGCTCTCGTGACATGTCCAAGGTGAACGCTGGCGTAAAAATCGTTCCTTATGTCCGTCAAGCACTTTGAACTGTTTCAAAGCCGTTTTTAGGCCTATTATTATACTTGATCTCCATAATGTCCCCCAGACATCAAGTCCTGGAGAAGTTAACTGACCTTCCGGGGGTCACAGGTGCGACTGGAGCTAGAATAGGGTGTCCCCACTGCCTGCCCCCGGACTCACCTCTGGAAGGACTGGGTCACCGCCACGCCCTCTGGGGACTCACTAGGACACTTCCTGGCAGCCAGTGTTAGTGCAGCCTGGAAAGACTGTCCCTCGCAGTCAGCCCAGGGTTCCGGTGGAGCCACGGTCAGGGCCCTCGCTTCCGGAGGGCCACCCCAGTCACAGCCTTGGCTGCCTGGGGAGGATTCTGCGAAGTGGGTGGCAGGGGCTTCATGGCGGGTCCTGGAGCTCAGGCTGTGAGTGGACGGAGTCTGTGTCCCCTCCTCGGCCTGTCCCCTTCCTGGCTCTCCCCTACCCCCGCTCTCTCTTCCCTCCTGGAAAGGACACAGTATTTCTGCTCTGGCTGCTCAGGAGGCTCTGTGGTCAGGGTCCGGGGCTGCTGAGCTGGCAAGGGTGAGGGGACGAGGCTGGGCGGGCCTAGCGGGGGTGGCTGGCCAGCAGGCCCTCCAGTGGCAAGAACTGAGAGCATGAAGCAAAAACGAAACATGCCTGCAAGTTGTGGAAGAGGAGGGATCCTGGGGCTGTGTTTGACTAGTGCACACGAATAAGGGGAGACATCGGGGTGATGGGTGCCAAGCATCAGCAATGAGTCTGGGCATCTGAAGGAGGTGGGACCCAGCGGGCTGTTCCAGCCAACGAGGGGGCCCCCTCTGCCCCCCTCCCTGGGCCCTCTCTGGCCCCCCTCCCTGGGTCCACTTCCCCAGGAACCCAGGGAGTGAAGCAGCTCCAAGGAAAGCGGCTCCCAGGGCCCGCCACATGGCGGCAGCAGCTTTGAATGTTTCCAACTACAAGCTACACTGTAGCCAGAGCCTGGGGGGGGGGGGGGGTTGCCCATGAACAGCAGACATCTCACATTTGAAACACTTTAGGAGAGAAATCCGCTTTTAATATCAGTCCAAAGTTTCCATTTATATTCGTATTCAAATTTATCTCTAGAAAATAATCCATATAGTTAAGACTCCGGTGAAAGTAATTGATAAAGAATAGAAATCACAGCCGGGGCGGAAAAACCCTCAGAAAAATCACAGTATGTGGCCGATTTTCTGAGCGGATGAAACTGGGCTTATAGTTGATGCTCGGAGTATCTGAGCTAAATTAAGTCATGAAGGAAGATAATACAATGTACCATCATTTTAAAGTAATTTAATCACAAAAACTAAAAATTTGGAAGAAAACAGATATTTTACTTAATAGAAACCATCTGCACCGTACAGTAGGCAAATTGTATAAAAATGAATAAAACTGTCTCTGGGGAAGAATGGCTTAGGCACCAGCTTATATAATGAAGATGTATATGTGCCTTTTCGCATTTGCATTGTCTATTAGACGAGGTAAATCGCACCAGAGTATAAGGGAAACAGTTACAAATTTTATTACCATCATATGACTGATGACAAACGCAGCCATAGAAATAATGCACATGAGATGGGGTCTGTTCCCAACTCCAAATGGCTCTCCGCTCCAGATCAGTCTTGATGGCTAAATCTTTATTGAGCTTTGGGTCACTAGGACCTTTTTGTCTAAGTTACTATTGCTTTAGCGGCTGGTACCCACAAGGACCATCTTTTAACTTGTTTAGGCTCCAAGTGTGCCGTTTGATTTGATTTGGCCCCGCCAGGGAAGGAGCTAATTTAAACACGTCTGGAGTGTCTGCCACGCTGGACTTTTGGCTGCAAGGATCCAGGCAGATGATCTGAAACAGCGTCCCCTTTTCTCCTGGTGACCTGCATCGAGATGCATTTGTTTGACAGGATACTTTTGTTCTCTCTAAGAGGGGCTGGCTCACTCCTCTCTGCAGTTGAAGGTCGAGTGGCCGCATTTTTCAAAACAGGCACTTGTCCCTAATCTGCAAATTAACTAAATAATCACAACCGCTAATTATACAGTATCAGGCCCGGAATACATAGGGCTTGAGTAATAATCAGCTTTTTAAATTAAGTTGGTGACAACCACTATTAGCTGCTGTGATTTAATAATCCCAATAAATGTGCACATTTTAAAAAGGGGCTCTTTGTAATTTTTTTCCCCAGCATTTGCAACTGAATCTGTTAATGAAAAGAGAACACAACAGTTTTATGTTACAAATGATGCCATAATAGGTAAATAAAAGGGCTCCTCCCGAAGCTATTAATGATCGAGATGCCGCGAATATGAATTGGGGAGGCGAGGCAGAGCGAGAGACTGGAAATCAAGTTTCTATTTCTGTTTGTTATGATGAATTAAGGCCAGAAGGAGAATCTGATTCCTTTTGTATATTAAGCATTTTGGGGCAATAAGAAACAGACCCCATTAACAAATATGTAAAGTCAAAATATCTCCCTGAAGATCTAGACTTTGGCAAATTTAGAACAAATGAGATGCAATTTTCTACCTCATATGCTCGCCCGCTTTTACCTAATATTATTATAATGTATTGGCTCAGACGGCGGCCCCGCGCCGCCGGGAAGTGGGGCGCGCCCCCGGGCTGCAGGTGGGGGAGCCTGGCCTGCCCCGCCCCGCCCCCCGGGACGCGGCGAGCCGACCCCCCGCGGGCAGACACCCCTCCCCCTCCCCCTCCCCAGCCGCCGGCTCTCGCGCCCTCGCCGGCCCGCGGGCGCCCTCCGCCCGCCTCTCTCCCCACCGCCGATGGCTCTGTTTTTTTTCCTAGTGGTCAATTGAAATTTTATGGCTAAGTTATTTAAAAGAGACTCTAGAAGAACGAAAAGAGGGAGGGATGATGGAAATGCCGCCTTTTGCAATAATTACTCTTGATAGCAATTTGAACTAATTTGCATTAAAAACACCCGTTTAACCAATCTGCCGAAAAGGGCGACTTCACGAGTACTGTTCTGTAAGACCTCAGGCCTCTTCCCCGCCCCCCCCCCCCCATAGAAATTTAGTTTAAATTAGGGAAGTAGCATGGGGCATTGTTAATGCAGAAATACCCCTGCCTGCGCTGGGCAGTGTCTTTGAAACGACCTGCAGGGCGTGCTGGGAGGTTGGGTTTCACCGCAAAATGGGCTCCTTTCTCCTCCCTTTTACACGAAGCAGCGGGGGAGGGCAGAGGTCAAAGCCAGGCTTCCAGGCTCTTCTCCTGGGACAGGGATGGACACAAATCCCTTCTGGTCCTGGTGTGTCGGGGCTGCTTTTCATCAGGGCAGGAAAGGTGGTAACGACATGAGTGAGGAGTCCGCTCAGAGAGTGGGCTCAGATGATACCGTGGCCGTGATTAGCAGCCAGACGCTGCTGCGCTGGGGTGGGGTGACTGTCCCCGCGCATTGCCACAGCCGAGCCCCATGCTCTGTTCCACCCCGAGGCCCACGCTGGGCCCGGCCCTGGCCGGCTCTGCCAGTCCAGTGCCATTGCGAGCTGAGTGGGCCGTCCCTGCTCCAGGGCCCTGTCTGGGGTCCCCACGGGGCGAAGGCTGCCTCCCCAACAGCCGTATTTCAAAGCAAGCGATGCTGGTCCCAGGCTGGCTGTCCAGGGAGTGACCATTGGGACCTCACTGTCTCTTCTTCTTTAGTTTCTTCCTTTCTGCCGTTTTGTTTTGTTCTGTGACTTGAGAACACTTTAATCTAAAGCTCAGAGAGGGAGAGAGCGGAAATGCAAAGCAGACAGCTAGCTCTGCCAGGCCTGGGCTCAGTCCCAGGCTTGGCGCGGGAGGTGGAAAGCGGGGGCCGGGGTCCCTGACCCAGGGTTCAGAGCCTCCGAGTCCCCTCCTGTTACAGATGGAGAAACTGAGGCCAAGCGTGCACTCCAGGCAAGCCCGGCGGGCAGCCCGGGCATCTTCCGGTGTGTTCCTTTACGTGCGTCCATCCTAGGAGTGACCACGTTCCCTGTACCTAGAATTCGAACACTCTGAACGTGGAGCAGAGGTTTCGGAAGCAGAAAGCCGAGCGCAGACTCCTCTGCCCTTTCCCCTGGTTTTGTTCTTACCCGACCCTTTCCAGCCCCCTCCCCACTTCCTTGCCCTTTTTCCTTTCCTTTCTTTTCTCTGCCCTCCCCCCCCCCGCCCCCCCAGCCTGCTTTCCCTGACGCTGACGTTCTGATTTGTGGTTCAAGGCCGCCTGGAGTTCACGGCCCCGGGCGCGGCGGGCTGGACAGGAAGCTGAGCCCCCGGGAGGGAGGGGGGCGGGGGGGGGGCGGGCAGGGGTGCTGCGCGGGGAGGGCCGGAGGTGGGTGCAGGTGTAGCCGGGCCTCGCGATGCCCCTGCCTCAGGCCAGAGGGCCTCGCGGCCCCGCGGGTCCTGCCGAGGCCCGAGGGTGGCCGGGCCGAGGAAGGAAAGAAAGGGAAAGGCCGAGGGCCGCTCCCCCGGCCCGGCGGCGGGGAGAGCGGCGCCCTGCGCTGGACGCCGGCGGCCACAAGATGGCACTCTTACGCTGCACAAGGAGCCGGTGCTCGGGGCTCCGCGGGGACAGGCCGCCCTTCCCGGCCGCCTCCTCCGGAGAGGCTGCGGGGAGGCAGGAAGAGGCGAGGGGAGCTGGCGGCCTCCGGGACGCTTCCGGGCGCCCACGGCGCGGGGCCGCGCTGTCCCCCGGGCGGTCGGGGCTCCCGGGACTGCGCGCTGTGCTCCCGGGCCCGGCCCGGCGGCTGGGGGGGCTCAGGCTTTGTTTGCTGAGCCGGCAGCGGCAGGGACTCACGGGCTGCACCCTGTCCGCAGGCCGCGGGCTGATGCGCTTGCCCAGGCGCCCTGGCAGAGCCCCTGGGCGTCTGGAGAACCGGGTCCCCGGCGGGCGGCGGGGACCCTGAACACAGCCACGCCCCTCTTCGGGGGGCGCCCCGTGGCTCAGGACAGGGAGAGGGTGGCCTGTGGCCCTTGGAGCCCCCCTTGGGGCGACTAAGGCACTGAGTGCACTGGGAAGACAGCTGCGTCTCAAGAACCAAAGCGAGGGATCTGGGATGTGCAGCAGGCGTGGGAGAACCAGGGTCCCCCGCTGCCACCCGCAGGAGGTGGGGGAAGGGAGGGCTGGGGTGCAAAGCCCACGGAGGGTGAAAGGTCAGCTCGCTGGGGACTTGACCTCCGTCAGCCTGCGGAGAATGGGGGTCCAGGTGAGCTACCTGGACCTCAGGTCAACCATCTGTAAAAGGAGCACGGGGATCAGATCATGCTGCAGACTGCGGAAACTAGAACAGGCGAGGAAGTGCCAGAATCCGCAGCGTGTGCCCAGGGCAAGTACTGGCGCCTGACACTTTGGTTTGAGCTCATCTGTGTGCCCATGCACATCGGCTGACACACGTACACACACACACACACACACACACACACATCTACGCCTCTATGTACATACATACAGGGCACAAGATGAAACTATGTGGAGGCGGCAGCCACACGCTCTGGAAGACAGCAGGTACGGGGGGTGAGCTGGGCTTCACAGTCCCACGCCTCTGGTTCCCCTGTGGCTGGGCCACTTGTGCGCCGGGGGAGCCCGTGCACACATCTTTGGTTACCTCTCTGAGCCTCGCTGGGCGGTGGGCTGAGCATGGCCACTTCAGGGTGCGTCGGCATAGGCTGCATAAGGGGACCGACGGGTGGTGCTCTGCTCTCCATCTAAACTCTGGTGTTTGCTCAGACTTTACAAACCGCACCTCACCAGTCACTCCGGTATCTAATCACGCTGCGCCCGTCAAGAAACCCTGGCCTCCGGTCGCCCTCCCATGACACGATAGCTGCCCTTTAGGGTAGAGTGAATTAGTGGACACTGAGGACCCTCATGGACCAGCCTGTATGCCTCTTGCTGTGTGAGCCGTGCCCTGACCAGCGCTGTTGCCAACAGCATGAGCGCCCTGTAAGCTGCAGCTGCGAGAGCCCTCATTTTCGTGGCATTCTTACAGTCATGTCCACCTGCACACAACTTCCTAGGGCTGGAGTGCTTTAACTCGGCTGAGGACGCGCTGGCGGGTCCTGGTGGGGCGTATAGAGACGGCTCTGTCACATCGAAGGAGCTGTAAGGACAGGATGTACAGTGAGGACTCCAGGGGCATGCCCGGCCCAGCAAATGGGCCAGAGGAGAACCGTGGTGGATGGACACCAGGTCTGATCCGGGCAGCTCTCCTCTCTGCTCTGAATGCCAATTGCACTCTGCTCTGAAAGGTGCAACCAGCTCTTCCTGTCATCACTCATCGATCGGCTTTTGCAAAGGTCTGTATTACTGGTTTGGACATAGGGGTAGATGTTGTCTTTGTTCTTCGTAACCCAGTGTCCAGACACGGAAGAAGGCAGAGTCCCAGGCCGGGCAGAGCCATGGGGTCTCGGGGGCACTTCCTTCCCTGTGACCTGCTCCTCAGGCTCCAGCACGACCTGGTTGCTGAGCCTCCCCGTGGGTCTTTATCTGGCCACTCCGACCTCTGGCACTCTGCATCCCCAAGCTCTAGCCAGCCTTCTGAGGTCACCAGCATGTGCCCCTGCTGTGGTTACTGGGGCAGAGAGAACTGAGAATTGGGAGGTGTACCCTCCAGCCCTGATCTAGCTCCTTGGGACACCTGGGAAAATCTGTGCCCCGACTCTCAGCGCCTCAGCTGAAAAACGCATCATCTTATGATTTGTGGAATCATCTATAGCTTCTTCATGGCTCCAAAAGCTGCCCACTCTGAGTCTGGCTGGGTCGTTCACCAGCTTTCCTGCTACGTGGACTTGGGTCTTAATGTCCACCCCACCCCCACCCCAGTTCTATGGTTCACAACTTTACTCTGAATCGGACCCTGGCTCCTCAGTTTAATTCGCAAAAGCTTCTGTCTGGTGATTGGGATCCTGGCTTGGACTCCCTTAGCCCTGTTTCTGATCCAATGAAAACTTTTTAACCTTCAAGGACTTCATGCAGTCATGTCCCTGGGGTTTCCCTATTGGTTTATAAGCAACTTCACTTGACCAATGAAGAATTGATGTTCAGCCCAAATGCATTCTTGTCAAACTGCATAATTTTACCTCTGGGTTCTCCTACTTTGTTCTATGTTATTATAGATAACATTTAAGTAGCATTGCCTTAATTGTGTTTGCAGAACATTATTTCTACAAGATATTAGAGGGCGTTTTGCAAGGAAGTGAAGGAGTGTGCCATAATGCAATCTCTTTGGGAGACACAAGTCAAATACATTTGAACTGATTTCATTAGTGCGGACCTTTTCCAGAGCTTTATCTATGCAAAGAGCACTGGGTGGGGGAGTTGAGAGCCCTGGACTCCTCGCTCTGCCTCTCCAGCTGGGAGGCTGGGAGTCCACGGGCAGGAGCGGGAGGCACATTGGCTTTGAGGTCCTTGTCGAGACCTTCCGCTCCGCGGCTTTCTGTTCTATAAGTTCTGTTCATTACCTCTTCTTCCCAATCCATTCAGAGGATTTCAGGGGCATTAACAATATATTGGATGTTAGTTCATGTACTGTGTGGGAGGACCAAGTATATCAGACATGACGTCTGCCCTCAAAGAGGTTAAAGAGTTTCCTTGGGAAGGCAGGACATGCCAAGAGTTTTCTGGTGATTCAGGCCACCTAAGGGAGGCCACAGAGAGGGAAAGACAGTGGTCTGGGCCCGTCACGGAGGTTTAATGGGCGACCTTGGACCTTAGGTGGGAATTGTAAGAAGGTGGTATTTGAAGGGCACCTAGCTGGCTCAGTTGGTTAAGCATCCGACTCTTGATTTCAGCTCAGGTCGTGATCTCCCGGTTCATGAGTTAGAGCCCTGCATTGAGCTCTGCTCTGACAGTGTGGAGCCTTCTTGGGATTCTCTCTCTCTCTCTCTCTCTCTCTCTCTCTCCCTTCCTCCCTTTGCCCCTCCCCTGCTTGTGTGTGCACACACTCTCTCTCTCAAAATAAATAAACCTAATATTTTTTTAAAGAAGGTGATATTTAGAAGATGGAGAACATGGGGAAGGTACGGGAGTGGAGATTGTCAAGGGGCCGGAGGCAGAAATGAGGATGGGGTGGTGCCTTTGACGTCATTTCATGGTGCAAGGGAGAGGACGTTCACCCTGACACTGCAAGTAGATAACTCAGTTTTACCTACTTTGGCGTCCTCTGCCAGGTCCTGGGTTCTTCCTGTCTGTCCATCATCACTGCTCAGGCTACTGCTTTCCACCTCATTGACTCATTTGTACCTTGAAAGGTCACCCCCTACTCTACTCGTCTGTCTAGTGTGATCGCTGTATTTCCCCTTCTCTCTCGTGTGAAAAGCGCTAGGGGTCCCTCCTGAGAGGGCTGTCCTGACTTCTCCCCTGCTTTGTTCTGAGACACAGACACGGGGACACCAGAAGCATTGATGCTGTTTTGTGGCTTAGGGGGCCGATGTCAAGAGTACTGCTCTCTGTCACGTCTGTAAGCACTATGCTGGTACTTCACTATAGAAGCCACAGCCATACAAGGAGGTCTCTGTGACAACTCTCATCTTAGGATGGGCATATTCACATGAAGCACTTTTAAAGATTAGTTAACTCGTTAATTTGTTCCACAAATACATTAACCTGAGCATCTTTGATGTGCTGCACACCTGTGCTCAGAGAGACACAGCCAGGGATGCTCCTGGCCGACTAGGAAAGATGACCACGACGAGCAAATAGATTAAAAGACCATGCGACAAACGTTATGTTGAACTCCATCCTCGTTTATCATGCCTGTGTTCCAAACACTGTGCCGTATGCTTCATATTGTTTATTTTCTTTTTTCACTAAATGCTCCTAATAGTCTTCTCCAAGTGAGTATAGCTAGTCTGAGGTTTATGCAGTTTACAGCCACAGAAATGAAATGACAAAGTAAAGGTGTACTCCATGTGATCCTCCGGTGTCTATTCTCAGGCAGGAACCAGGGCCTAGGTAGATATGGGAGTGAAGGTTCTGGACACAGAGGAGATACCTGCTTGGGGAGCCAAGAAGAGCTTCACGGAGAAGGACACCCCTGAGTTGCATTTTGTAAGATGAGTAAGAGTTTTTAAGGTATGAATTTGGGCACAGAAGAGAAAAGCATTTTTGGAAAGGGGACTGACATGTGCAAAGGCTGTAGGTCAGAGAAGAGGGGATTAGGGACCTTGAGTGGCCAAGTCTAGCACTGGATGGGATGTTTGCCATGTTCTAGAAGGAAGAAAACTGAGGGCTGAGTGAGACCTACTGCGAAGGTTCCTACATGTCAGGTGAGCATGTGTATTATAAGCTGTTAATGACATGTATTTTAAGCCAGAGGAATTACATGAATTTCTCTCCTCTTTCCCCAGCTTTACGGAAACAAAGTCCCATGAGGTTATGCATAGGAGGCAACATGTTTATCTGGGGGTAGAAGCGAGGAGCAAACCATTGTTCATTGCACGAGAGAGTCACCTGTAGACCTTGTGGAGGCACATAAACAGCATGAAAGATCCGCCTCCTCACTGCCCATGGCAATTGCCTCCTGTCCACAGTGGCACTGTTTCAGTGAGCAGCATTTTCTCAATTCTAATCAGCTCCTCAAAAAATTAAACATAGAGGGGCGCCTGGGTGGTTTAGTGGGTTGAGCATCCGACTTTCGCTTACATCATGGTCTCACGGTTTGTGGGTTCGAGCCCCGTGTCGGGCTCTGTGCTGACTGCCAGCTCAGAGCCTGGAGCCTGTTTCAGTCTGTGACTCCCTCTCTCTCTGACCCTCCTCTGCTCACGCTGTCTCTGTCTCCTAGAAATAAAAAAAAAAATTAAACATAGAATAGCTATAGGTAATTCCACTCCTAGGTACATGCACCAAGGAATTGAAAACAGGAACTATATATTTAAACTTTATTTATTTTCAGAGAGAGAGAGAGAGAGAGAGCATGCAAGCAAGGGAGGAGCACAGAGAGAGGGAGAGAGAATCCCAATCAGGCTCTGCGATGCCACTGCAGAGCCCAATGCAAGGCTCAGTCCCACGAACCATGAGATCATGGCCTGAGCCAAAACCAGAGCCCAAACTCTGAGCTTAACTGAGCCCCAGGTGCCCCATAAAACAAATATTTTTACACAGATGCTCTTGGCAGCACTATTCATAATAGCAACGGGGGAAACATCTCAAATGTCCTTCAGTAGCTGGAAAGGACAAGGTGGCACGTCCATGCAATGGGACATTATTTGGCCATAAAAGCAAATGGAGCACTGATACCTGTTGTAACAAGGGTGAACCTTGACAACATCGTGCTGGGTGAGAGAAGGCAGACAACAAAAGGCCGCATATTACACGATCTCATTTGTATGAAAGGTCTAGAACTGGCATATCTGTAGAGACAGGGGGCAGATTGGTGGCTGCTAGGGGCTGGCGGTGGGGGATGGGGGGACTGCTCGTGGGTACGGGGTTTTATTTTGGGCTGAAGAAAATGTTTTGGAACCAGACGAAGGTGATAGTCACACAACATTGTAAATGTCATCGATGCGAATGAATTGTGAACGCTTAATTTTATGTTATGTGAATTTCACGGCAATAATAATAAAAAAAAAGCCCCCATAAACACCACACTTTGGTGAGCACTGCCAGTTGGCCAAGAACTTCCAGTGGGCAGTGGGGGGCCTGGCATCCCAAGGGCCCCATCCCCACTCTCACCATCGGCAGGCCTCTTGGGAAGAAAGGATTCTTTACCACGTAACGTGGCTATTTCCAAGTTGACCCTTTTGACTCTGTAAATCACTTTCTTGAATGCAAGATAGTAAAGGGCAAAAATTATTCCTTTTCTATTCTTTTAATTGCCAGAATCAATAGGCATAATTGATTTGAATTGAGAAATAGTCTCCAGGTAACATTTAGGAAGAATCATTGAGATCAGCCTGCTGAGAGTGGCCGCCCGCTGTCCTCCGTGGGTTTTGCCTTCGGGGTCCTGGCCCGGGAGCTGGCCAGGGTGTGAGAGGCCGGAGGGACGGCCTCTGTGCAGACATTTGGACAGGATCTGGCTGCTTCTGCTCACGGGAGGTCAGAGGATTGTGCCCTAAAACCATGCTGGGGGATGGGAGCTCTGCTCTCCACTCCTAATGGTCCAGTGCTGGGCAGGAGCCCCTGAGCCACGGCCACCCCCCTGAGCCACGGCCACCCCCATGGCCACGGAGCACCCAGGCTGGCCTAGATCCACTGCGAGGTGGAATTACCCACTGGGGCCTCTTTCAGCATGAGCCTGGCAACCCCCTCCTTTAGGTGTTTATTTCGGGTATAAGCCTGGTGATGTGAGGCAGGGGCGGCGTGTCACGCTCAGAGCACTTCACATCAATGACTCCCTTGTCCACCTGAGCTTTTCTGTAACTACTGGAAGGGACAGCTCGTCCCAGCAATGAAGCCAGTTTCCAGCCCAAGACTCAGGGAGTAATATTTTTAAAAATTCTGTTGGCTCCTAGTATCCTGTGTTGGTTAGACAGCTCATCAATAGGATTCGGGACAGGATTGATCTTTTACTTATAATGCAGAACATTCAATGGATGGCAAAAGTGCTTTAAAAAGGGGCCCATGGAACACTTTGAAAATATTAATTAGTGTGTTGAAGCGTTCTGCATAGCATATCACAGCGAAACTGCTCCGGGGGCTGCTTGGCATGAATTATTAATAGGAATCCCTTCCCACCCTGTACTTCCCACCCTGATTTCCTGGGAGTGGGCGTAGGTGGAGTGTCTGTTAGATGCATTTACTGCTCATTTCATGCGGTTGGGGGCATCGGGGTTATCCAAGCTTCAGGCTCATGTATCTGGAGAAGAAGGCATACCCCTAACGCCAAGACCAAGTAAGGGTGGAGAAAGGCAAGACCATGAAGGGCTGCGGAACTGTATATTCCAATTGGAAACCAAATGGGTGTGGCTTTTGGGTGTGAGTCTAGGTTTCTAAAGGGTTCGAGCCAGAAAGAGCCAAGCAGCTGGTTTTCAGGATGGTCAGAGAGAATTTGGAGAATTCGGAGAATTCGGAGCCTTCTCCCCCCTTCGCCCCCACTTTGCTAGTTATCACGGGTGAGAGAGACCCCCGTTCCTCTCTGCCTCGTCTCACCGAAGCTCACCAAAAACACAGCAGTCCCTCAACAAGCTGGTGGTCAGACTCCCTCCAGAGCTGAGAGGCGGGAAGCCTGCTTTTTCTTGTTTTTAAGAAGCACAGATTTGTAGAAATATAAACATATTAGTAAGGGGATTTTGCTGTAAATTTTTAAACTAATTCAGTCGAGGATGATAGAAGTGCTTGTATTGAACAACGAGGATCAGGGGGTTAATCTGGTTGGGCTGAACATCCCTGACCTTGGAAATAAGCCAAAGCGTGCATTCCCAGGAATGTCTCCGCCGGCCCTGGTTTGTCTGCTTTTGTTTCCTCTTACCCCTCTCGATTTGCACTTGATGTGTACAGGCTCCCCATATCTTTGTTCTTCGAGAAATATGAGCAGAGGTCTTAGCTGGGTTGAAAACAGTCAACAGAAGGTG
The DNA here is from genome assembly GCF_003009895.1 of Hyaena hyaena. Classification (NCBI taxonomy): domain Eukaryota; kingdom Metazoa; phylum Chordata; class Mammalia; order Carnivora; family Hyaenidae; genus Hyaena; species Hyaena hyaena. Next base: position 1,424,301 of record NW_024081013.1, read on the forward strand.
GGCAAGGATGGAGATTTTCGACATTTTGGAAACGTAGGCAACCAGGGGACGTGGCTCATTTTTCCACTTTGATTTTACGGTTGACTGTCTGCAGGGTGTAAAAGCAATGGCCTTCCCAGTTTCAAAATGAACAAGTCCACGGGACTTCTTTGTTCGGTAGGCTTTACCAGGGTAAATCCGGTCTACTGGGCCATACAAACGGGGATGCTCCTCTCCCCCCACCCCCTTGCCCCAAAGTTTGAGGTATCATATCAGACTCCTTTGTTTAACCCTCTGGGGAAACCACAAACCATAAGCTTAACTGGAATTTTCATGTTGACAACTCCTTGCAATTATGATAGGAGCAGATCATTAGCGGTTGCCGGTGTTTGGCAGGAAGGGAAGTGAATAGCCGTGCGAGTCTATGGAAACGGTTACAAGGACGCCTCTGCTTTGTGCGAAGTCAAGAGCACACTTCTGGGGGGACCAGCCCCGTGCACCGTGGATGTTACTGGCACCACGTCCTCTTGAGTCGATTGATATTTTAAGCATGTAGGTGACCTCCAGACCTTTCGAGGCAAATTTCTCTCTCTCCATCTTTCTCCTTCCTTTTCTTTCCCTATTGGAGAGAGAGAGAGAGAGAGAGAAAGTGAGAGAGAGAGAGAGAGAGATCCCAGCTAAAGGTCTCTATAAAATTCCACATCCTTGGTGCGATATTATTTTATTCATTCATTTCATCAGAATTAAGCCCAGATTTAAAGGAGAGAAATTAGCTCTGTAAACAGTCGAAGCAATATCTGGCCTCCCCCTCGGTGGTGCTTGATAAGGGTCCTGGTGTTTGGAGAGCATGGCACGGCCAGCCTGCGGGCACAGCCTGCTGCTGGTCTCCAGAGCAAACTGGAAAGTGCCGGGAAATGGACCCTGCGATCCTCGGCCGCGTCCCCGCCTCCTGCAGGGACAAAGGAATCTGGAGTGAGCAGTGTGTGCGCGTCGGAGGGGCCTGCTAGAAATTGCAAAGTTTTATTTTTATTTATTGCTTGGTGATGATTTAAATACCCCGCGATGCCAAATCATAAACAGAAAGGAGCCCGCGTTTGGCTTTTGTTATCAGCGAAGAGAATTAAGGTTATTTTTTTCCTTGACTTTTTTTTTTTTTTAACAGCCCAGTACCTTGGCTGGATTCCAGTTCAGGTAATTACATTCTGTCTTCCTAAATTCCCTTGTAACTCCAATTGGGCAAGCTGCTCTTCTCTCCCTCCTAAAAGCTGACGTGCGGGGTGCCTGGCATCAAATGGGGTGGCATTCCAATAGTTGGTCCCAAGGTGTTCGCTGGAAGTGCATTTCGAGCGGCTTCTGCACGCAGAGCTTGTGTGCAAATGGAAGTAGTATTATTTATTGCTCTTTTCCACCAGCAGCTGCCAACCTGAAACTATCTCTGAATGACATTTTAAATATGAAGGCCAGGGTCATTAGGATGATTAGATACAAGGGTCCATTTTGTTCACCTCTGGAGTTAGTGGGTGACAGGAAACAGAATAGAGAGAGAAAAGGAGAGAAAATTCCTCCCATCTCAGGGAATGTTTCCTGTGTTTCATTTTTCCACAAAATGGCTCTTTTTGTGTGTATGTCATTTGCTTCTCCCCCCACCCCCCACTATCTCCTGATTAAAATTTAGGAGGATTATTGGGCTTTCTGTTTCTGTTTTTAGGGATAGGTGGAAACGGGAGTATTTTCCACTTGTTGGGATAAAATGACATCCTCTTTTTAAAAAGTCCGAGAGTCCATTCGTTTAAAGTTAATTCTTCAAATATTTATTGAGTACCTGCCACGTACCAGGCCTTGTGAAAGGATTCTTTGGGCCCCCTACGTGCTTATTGTTTTCGTCCTTTTCATTAATATTTATTTTAATTATGGAGATCTGTGCGTTTTTCAGGAGCATCTGCATTGACAACCAAAGTAGGAAATAATATGCTCGTGCGCGACGCAGTATATAATCGTGCCCACGTAGACAGCTGATGTTAGTGAAAAATACATTTCCCAAGAAAGCCACCGACATCCAGCACAGAAGAGAATTTGGGATGGATACTGAGAGGCAAGAAAAGGAAATCTGTGTATGAAAACCACTTCCGTTTTAAAGATAAACACAACAGTAAAGAGATTCCTTTTTCCAGTTGCCATTAGCGATCGAGGGAACTGCAGCCGTGGGTCTGTTGTCAGATCTGCTTGTTGGGTAATTCCTACAAAACAAGGCTGTGAGGGTTTAGTGGGCGCCTTTCTGCAAGAGGTGGGGTCTGACGCCCCGCGAACACCTGCCACGACTCGCTGTCCTTCGCCGGGCTCTTCCCTCGCACTTGGAAGCAGGCAGAGCTTCCTATCACTTGTAATTTTTATTTTCTGTTGACTTTAATTTCCCGGCTCTGAATCCTGCCACCACTAAATGCCATAAATCGATGGCTCTATCCACGTATACGGTGTGGCCAAAGCCACGCTGAGGGAACCGGCCGCCACGGACTGGCATTAGGTCTTACCCTGTGTTTCGATAATAATTTATTATCGCCCCGTACCCCCCAATAGAATCATTCTTTACAAAGCACCGAGCCCAGGCATATATTAAACGACTCAACTCAATCCAGTGATCTCCTCTGGGCTTGTAACTCTAGTGAATTGCATTTTTTCCTAATTACAGGAAAAATAGCAAATTGGCAAACATCAGGAAGTGGGTACACCCCCTCTGATTTACAAGGAAGAGTGCAGGGTGACTTTATAGCTCAGGAATTTGGTGAAATAAATTTATGGTTAGAAAAATTCATGTTCTTAATGTGATGAAGGTCCTTTAACTTTTAACACGCTTCTCCAGTTAAGGTTCGCGGGACTCACACGGAAATGGCTGTCTACAGCTGCTGCAAATTGATTTATCCCCAGATAATAGTCAGAGCTGCAGACCAAATTGTTGGAAAGAAACAGTCCTTTAATTTCGGTGTTTGGGGCTGTCTATATATTGTTTATGCATGTTCACGTTGTGTGTCTGAGCAGAGATTTGTGGTGGCCTCACTTTTCCGGGCAATCAGGGTAATTTCCCTCCAGCCCAGAGGGCCTGCACTGCTGATAATCCCTGCACACGGTTCCCTCACCCGGGGGACTCGGCGGCCCCCACATCAACTCCTCCCTTGGCATCTGTGAAATTCTTCCAAGAGTCAAGCGATCTACACGAGAAATTGGGGAATCAACGTCTATGGTGATGCTAATTTGTGTTTTGGAAATTATATTTTGCAGATCTGCTGAAATCGTTTGTACTGTGAGAGTAATGTGCTTGGTCCATTTCGGATGCTCTGGGAAGGACAGGGGCATCGCCCTAACCCTGATCCTATCTTGGTTTCTCTGGGGCTTCCCAGTCCACCTCTCCAGAGGGAGCAGAGCCAGACACCAGTTACTGGGACACCATTCCTTCATTCACTAAGTATTTCCTGAGCAGCTGCTCTGTGCAAGGCAGTGTGCTCGGAGATGGGGTTGAGAGACAGAAAATAAAACGAGCCAAAGAGTGATTGCAGAAGGAATCCCTAGTTGTGTAGGCACACTGGAATTAAACATTTGAGGAATTGCAAGAGAGCGTACGGTCCCACCAGCTATGGCAGGGGCCTCGGAGACGGTGACAGAGGTGGAACCCTTCAGTCCCCAGCCTCCTGTCCTAACTTCTCAGGGGCAGGAATCAGAGGCACTGCTGATGGGTATGACTCAAAGGGCACAGTAGGGCTAACCCACCACTGAAGGGTGTTTCCCATCCCAGTCTTCCGCGTGTCGGTGTGGGCCCGCTGAGCTTCTGTGCCTGGAAAGAACTGGTCATCTCAGCTGTGCTCTGTTTAGGGAGCCCCTGACTTCATGTCCCTGCCGCTCAGGACCCCTGCAGCAACCATGCTGTGACCGTCTTTCCTGGTTGCCACGCTTGGGGTCAAGGGTCCCTTCTTCCCTGGGCCGAGTGCATTTGCCCGAGCTCACACTGGCTACCCCAGCTCCTGGTCTAGATGAATGACTGCCTTGTACTCAACCCCCCTGAATGCAAAATCTGATTTTTCACTTCTTTTATACCTTCAAGCCTGGATGTTTGGGTCTGACCTTTTTTGTGGATAGTTGAGAACAGGGGGCCCAGAAGTCTAAAACATTTTCATCTTTTATATAGTTATCTACTAGAGAAAATACTCACTGTATATTTATTTGTTTTTAAAAACTGACTACATTAAAATAAGTGAAGAAAAATTTGTACCTGTGGGTGGTAATGGGTGTGGTTTGGACTTACTGGTGTGATCATTTTGCAAAATACACAAATATTGAATCATTATGCTGTACATAATATAAGTTAATATAATGTTATACGTTAACGAAATGTCAGTTTTTAAATCCCAAAAACCTTTCTAATCTTATGAAATTTTTTATAATTAAAAATGTATTCTAATAAAATTAAGATGAAAATAATCCTAATAAAGTTAAATTAAAAATACACTAAAACCTTAGCATATCACAAATATAAACATTCAAGAATTACAAATAACTGAGGAACAAAGAAGAATTTATTATGAGTGGCTAATTTATTTTTTCTTTTACTCCAGAAATGTTTGTTGAGCATATGCAATGAGACAAGTATCTTTTTTAAAAACTTTTTTGTAATGTTTATTTACTCTTTTTTTTTTTCTGTTTTATTTATTTCTAGGAGAGAGAGAGAGAGACAGCGTGAGCAGGGGAGGGTCAGAGAGAGAGGGAGTCACAGACTCTGAAACAGGCTCCAGGCTCTGAGCTGGCAGTCAGCACAGAGCCCGACGCGGGGCTCGAACCCACGAACCACGAGATCATGACCTAAGCGAAAGTCGGACGCTTAACCGACTAAGCCACCCAGGCGCCCCTGTTTATTTATTCTTGAGAGAGAGAGACAGAATGTGAGTGGGGGAAGGACAGAGAGAGAGAGGGAGACACAGAATCTGAAGCAGCTCCAGGCTCTGAGCTGTCAGCACAGAGCCCGACGCGGGCCTTGAACACACAAACCATGAGATCATGACCTGAGCCGAAGTCAGACACTTAACCACCTGAGCCACCCAGGGGCCCTGAGACAAGTATCTTCAATCTTTATCCCTCTTCCCTCTCTCCCTCCCTTCGTCCTTTCCATTTGTCACGTGCTTACCTGTCTGGCAAGATGCTGTCAGACGCTGGTGACACTGTGAGGAAGGTGACATGGTTCTTCTAGCTTCAGGAAGTACAAGGACCTGGTTGGTGAGACAGCCCTGCACACAGCAGCCTCTGTGAGAAGTCCTGCCAACACACACCGAGCACGGGTGAGTGCCGGGAACACCTGGGAAGCCTTCCTGGTGGTGCTGGCCCAAGGTTTAGGCCTTGAAGACTGAGTGAGATTTTGCTAGAAGGAGCCCTGGGGAGAAAGGCACTGTGGTCAAAGGCAATGCTCTGAATGAATGCATGGAGGGGAAGAGCCAGGAGGAAGGGGGAATGGTAGACCAGTTGTCCCGGTCTCCCAGGGTGATTTACCAAGCCTCCCTTAATGTTGAATCTTTCTGGAACTTTCCCACAACCTTGAACACTTAGCAGCCATTGGTGGGGTCCCACCGGGCCTGCTTGTGCTATCATCTCTGTGAGGATAACTCTATGGATCCGTGCCAGGACACCCGGGGGTCTTCAGGGCCCTGACCACAAGATGACCATGATCCCAGGCAAACGGTGAAGTGACCCTGGTGGGACCCCTTCACTCACCACACATGGTGGGTGGCCCTCTACAGGGTGCACCCGTGTCACGCCTGTGCCAGGGCAGGGACTCACTGTGGAGATGCCGTCACTCTCTCAACAAAGGTTTTGGGACCATCTGTCACCTTGGCCACATTTGTGCCTAGAAGAGAGGGCACATTTGTGCCCTCATCACTGTTGTTTTCTCTGGTTTTTATTATTTAGTGCATTTATACTGGGCTTTTCCAGGATATCTGCGGGTGAACTTTCTTGACATCCAAGAAAAATGACTTTCGTCTAAGTTCACCTTTAGATCCAAACTCATGGGAAGTACTCTTTCTGTGATAAATTGAGACGCTTTTCATTCTTTCTTGGTCCTGTTTAGAGATTCCTTCCTTAATGCAAACCTAATATATAATGGACATCTTTAGTGGTCTTTCCCCAGCGAAGATTTTTACTTATTGGAGGCATTCATCTCTTTATCCAGAAACTTTTCACGGAGGTCTAGGGTGTGCTCAGGAAACAGAAGACCCATTCTTGCCTTCATGGAGCTGAAGGTCTAGTGGGGGAGGGAGGGAATCCCACAGATGATTGCTATAAGAGGTAAGAGGCAACACAGGTTCTAAGAGCCATGCAGCTGATGCGAAGGATGGAATGTGGGGAGATCACCTCTGCGGGGGCTCCCAGGGCACCTCCCCTGAGTGATGCTTGCAGGGTCTATGGGACCTCAGGAGGCAGAGAAAAGAGGGGAAAGGCATTTTGGACAAAGGAGCTATGGGCAGAGTCAAGGAGAGGCACAGACATGGACTGAGCCTGGCTTGGCCATGGCCGAGCTGGGAGGTTCATTGTCAGCTAAGCTTTGGCCATCCTGGGATGGCCCCAGTGCTATGCTGGGGACTGGGGTCTTCCTTATGTAATCCTGCCTTTATTTACGCCCCCCCTCCCCCGAAGAAAGAAGTAGGAGGTAGGGAACAGGGTGCCAGGTGAGATCTTTAATTTAGGTGCACAGTGGACATAAGACAAGAAAAGCAACAAATAAGGGCCAAGGAATCTGTGGATATCCACACATTCAGAGAAGCAGAAGGTCCGAGAACTGGGCTTCCAAGCAAGGCCCCAGCTCTGCCCTTGGCTTCCTGGTGTCTACACTGCAGGCAGCCAGATGCCAGCCATCCAACTACCCCATCCTTGGACTGTCATGGATGGCCCACCGCATGCAGAGAGTGGAGGGAGGCACCAGGTCCCCTTGTTGCCCCGAGGGACACGGCGGGCTATTGCCCATGAGTGATGGCAGGGCTGGGTTTAGATTTGCACTTACCTAGTTTCTAATCTGTTCTACACAGTTGAGCCACTTCTTTCTTGCAAGTACTTCCTCCACCAGTAGCTACAAGCCTTGAGGCTTCATCCTCCTTGGGTTTGGAGTTGCCAGACTGTACCCAGTTCACACAAAAACCTGACTTCACCCTGACCTTTCCATTCCCCCATTTGTTCTTCAGCTTAAGATTCTGACAGGTGCAGAGATGTGGTCTGGACTCTCCCACCGCACGATGGCAGGGGCAGCCACGTCACCACTCAGGGTGACAGGACACACTTTGGGAAGCCAGGTTCTGGGTCATGCGGTTCCCCATCTGCAGGTTTGCAGGCAGTGAAGGCTCTCTTTGGCCTTCTGTCACAACCAGGGACAGTGACCACAGTGAAAGTCTCCCCCACTCTGCTGAGTCAAGCCCACGTCTGAATAATTTCCAGCCTCTAATTGGACTCAATCAATTCATCAACAGAGCCATCCATGTCCACACATGATTCAGTGCCTTCTGGTGCTAGAGGCCATGGCCATTCCAGAACATTCCTAGGGTTAGGCCTCTTCTTGGACAGGGGGAAGGAAGGGTCCGTTAATAAATGTCCATGGGGCATGCGCTCCATGCAGGTGCTGGGTCAAGGAAGGTAAAAGGTGTGTGCTCCGTGCACCAAAGTAGGTGATTAACTAGAGGTACGCACGCCCCACCCACAAGGTGCTGTGTGCCAGGTGCTGACAGGACACAATGACCATGACCACAAGCATGTTCTAGGTAGATGAGCCTTTGAGCCCTGAATGAGGAGAACATCAACAGGTTGAGAGAGAGGAGAGGAGGGCTTGCACGGGGGGAAGGAATAAAGAAAGGTTGAGACAGCAGTGTGAAAGATGGAGCCTTGAAGGCTCATTCTGGAAGCTGGCTGGAGAGTCACTGCTGGCTTCTGAGCAGGGTACGGGTCTGAGGAAAGGACAGATGAGACGATGGGCGCCCATAAGCCTCTCTGCATGTGAGCAGCGCAGGAAGGGCGCAGAGCCTTTGGGAACAGCCATGTCCTGCTCTGTGATGTGCGCTGTTTGGTGACGGGACCTGCTGCGGCCCCTGGCTCTTCGCCTGTTGACTGGATGGGGGGAAGGTGGCTTCTCCTCTGAGGAGCTCAGGGGTCAGCAGGACCCTTGCTTGTGCCATTCTGGTGTGTGCTGGGATGGCCCGAATGGGAGCTGAGTGCAGGACTGCTGGCCCCTGACAATCTGGTTCAGGTCAGTCCTCACTGATGGGGCATCTGCTCCGTGGCTGAGCCCGGGATGGTACGGGGGAGTCAGAGACAAGGTGTCCGCCACGGACCCAGGGACTCTCAGCCTGGTGCGACACATTGGCAGAGCCAACCATGCTGAGTGGGGCAGCTGCACACAGCTGGCTGGCACCAGGCTGAGGGGAGGGCCACCTCGGTGTCCCTGCTTTGTCCTGGGGGGCTGGGCCACGGGGCCCCCCTCTCATAGCTTTGCTAAAGCAGTAGCCATTGAGGTCTGAAAAAGAGTTGGCAGACACGAATAGCCCTGAGGTAAGGAGCAGGTTTTCGAAACCTTTCTGATGGTCTCCTCGAAGGAAGCTGAGGGTGGATGATGACTGAGGAGCACACGTCTGCCCATGTAGCCTGGGTGCATCTCCAAAGGCCTCTGTGCCCGGAAGAGAGTCCCACAGAGGAGCCCACCTATCGGAGCCAACATAGGGTGTCAGTGATGGAGGCGTGTATTTTCTTCCTTCATCACCCATATACTCAGAGGCCCCCCGGCCCGGACAAGGAACTGCATGGTGGCTGGGGGATGAGGGGGAAGCCGGACAACACATGACCCACTGCCTCCTCCAAGGCTGCTGGGCTGTCTCCCGCTCCGGGGGCCTAGGTTGACCCCTGAAGAAGAGAGAAGGGAGCATAGAGAGGAAAAAGTAAAATCCATGGGCACACTGGGCTGTCAGAAAGCCCGGAGAACATGACTATCCTGAAGAAAGGTTGGGTTGAAATAGAGATCGTGTTGGACTTGTTCTGAGCCTGAACAAGATAGATAATTACGCAGAAAAGTTGTGCAACACCGCCGGGGAGAAATAAAAGCAAGAAGGGACAAGTGGATTTGTCAGGGTCCCTGTAAGGAGTGTGCCCTCTTCAGGCTGAAATAGGGTCACAGTGTATTATAGATCTGTATGTATCAGGACAAGTTTGAATCAACAGACTGCCTACGGTGCTGGCCATGGTCATTGGAACTGAAGTATTTGAAAATATAGAACATGTCCTTGTCTCTAGGAAGAGGAAAAACCAAACAGAGAGAAGACTTTGTAGTGATCTTCCAAGTGAGCAATCCTAAGTTTCCATCTTACAAGCATGTCCATTTCTCAAAGTATTCTCAATTTCCTGAATCCACTTAAGTTTCCTCTTATTTTTTATCAGGTAGGATGCTAACCAGTGTCTGCTTCCTGGACACGCGGGGATCATCAGACCCGTTACGCAGGATTTAAGGACACACAACCTTGTCGTTGAGAAGCTGGACAATCAGGAAAGTAGCATCCACCCCTCATTCATCATGATTTCTGAACCAAGGGATACAGAACTTCAGTCTTGGTGCAAGAATCGCAATTATGTTTTGAATATACCCCAAGTTAGGAGGCGCCTGGGTGGCTCAGTCATTAAGCGTCGACTTCAGTTCAGGTCATGATCTAGTGGTTTGTGAATTGGAGCCTCAAGTGGGGCTCTGTGCAGACAGCTCAGGGGCTGGAGCCTGGAGCCTGGAGCCTGGAGTGTTTCCCTCTCTCTTCGCCCCTCCCCTGCTTGTGCTCTCTCTCCCTCTCAAAAATAAACATTAAAAAAAAAAAAAGAAAATATCAAAAATAACTGAATAACCCCACCAAGGGTGTAGAATGGTGTGAGGTTTGTATCCAGGCAGCAGAAATGGTGACTTTTAAGTAACAGGCTTAGCGCCTGCATGGTGCGGTGGGGGTGTGTGCTGCTGCTTGCACAGCCAAAATATAAGGACATTGTTTGGTATGGAGTTTCCTTTGCTTTGACAAACTTCCTGCCTCTCGGGAAGGGCGAGCTGATAACACTCTCCCCTCCACGCAGGCACCCCAGGGCCCCCGCCAGCTTTGGGCAGAATGTAGGTGACCTGGGGATGCGGAGCGCACGGGGCCGGGTCCCTGGGGGAAACGGAGTAGCAATGAGTTTCTGCACATCTTAGTCGGGGTCTTTCTCCAAGAGCCCCCGCTCTGGCCTCTCTCGGTCTTAAGAGGACCCTCCCTTCCGATCCGGCGCCGGGGCTCCCCTGACAAATGCTAAGTAGCTCCCACTCATCCGTGTAAACACGGGCTTCCTGGTGGGTCCAACAGGCATTATGTAAAGTGATAAATGGCCCCTAGAAAGGCCCGATCAGCACGTGGGCGCCGGCTCCCAGCACCGGGGTCCGCCGAGCCCTCCATCGGCTCGCGGCTCCCGTGGCTCGGGCTCTCCGGCCGCCGAGGCCGCGCAGGGCGCCCCCGGAGCAGCCGCGCCCGGGGAAGCGCGCGCGCCACCCTGCGCGGTGGCCCGGGGGCGCGCGGGGCGCGCGCGCTTCCCCGGGGTCGTTAGCAGCCGGCGCCCCGCGCCCCGCCCGCGCCCCGCCCGCCGGGGGCGCCCGCCCCGCCGCCTGCCGGCCTTTGATCGCCCGCGGCCCGCGGCCCGCAGCCCGAGCCTCCTCCGCGGGCAGGTGGCGGCAGCCGAGCGCGGGGCGCTCCCCGCCACGCCGCACATCAAGGCCGGGCCGGCCGGCGGGCGCCTTCATTAGCAGCCTGAAATTATAATATTATGTTAAAGAACAAAGCTGCTCCCCGGAAAAATATGTGCTGCATATCTGACAAAGATAAATTGGATTATTCAAAATATTCTTGATGAAATGTTACATTTTGCAACTAATTATCAATCTGTTTTATCTGCAGACCAGCTGGGCATTTTTGTGTATGCACGACCTGCCTCTGCAATGATCTTAAGATGTCACTGTAGCGTTTACGTCTTTTATTTCAAGATTTAAATAACTAGGAAGTAGCTAATGTAATTCACTGCTGAGAAGAAAGGCGAGCTCCTTGATTCCTTTCCAAAGCGATCTCCTCCTAATGAACTTCTTTGGACTGTGAGTAATGAGGCTTTATTCAAATAATGTTTAAGGAAGGCTCTGTCAGAGTAATTTCTAAAAAAAAAAAAGGGGGGGGGAACCAATGTTTAATACATTTAAAACATCTCTATTCATAGGATATTAGCTCTACAAGCCCACAATAGCCGGTGAGACTTCTGTCTTGCTCTTTCTGCTGAACTTGGCTGTGGCCAAGCCCTTCGACGCCCCCACAGAGCGGGGGACTAGGCCTCCGTTTTCATTCGGCGTTTTCCAGAGCTAATATGTTTGAGATACTCTGGGTTGAGATAAATCCTGGCCATTAAGAAGATTCAGCTTTCTGCTCTTGTCTCCCATCAAAATCTCTCGCCTGTTCCGATCTGTCTTGGGGATTGGGTCAATATAGTTTTCATGTTGTTTTGTGAGCATTTTATGGTTTGAGGCAGCAGAAAAACAGGATCTGACAGTTTCTTGGCTGTTCACACTTTCCTGGAGGGCAGGGGATGGCTGCAAAGTGCCCTGCACCTACACTTAGTAGTCAGCCCGCTTGTTCGGCCACGGCCAGCGCAATCTCTACTTAGATGAAGGAGAAGGGCTGTCAGCTACCGTGTGTCCACACACGGAAGTGCTTTCGGACCTGCTCTGCCCTTTACTGTGTTTCAGCGACCGGTAGAAGAATATCCCCACTGCTAAGCAATCTTAGATCACCAGCCAGAACGGACACTTTGGCAATACTGGATGGAGAAGGCAGAGCGGGGCTTCGTTCCCATTGTACAGGCGAAAAAGCTGAGGCTCAAGGAAGTAGAAGCAGCGACTTGCTCGAAGGTACCCTGGGAGGTAGGGTGGGTGCAGGGCTTGGAAGCCTTTGCACGGCCTCCCTCCCGCCCCACACCGACACATATTCTAAGCGCTCCACTTAGATGGATGAAAGATGAATTTATAATTGATGGAAAGAACACGTGGGAACCTGTCAGGAGGTGGATTCCCCTTCTCAGTTGAGAGGTCTTCAAAGTGGTGATGAGGGAGGGTGCCAAGGAAAATCAAGCAGCCATTTTCCCCACTAAAAATGACAGAATGTACATTCTTCTTGCTTTCTCGTTGATTTCATCCTGACTGCTTTTCCATAAAATTATCCCCAGACAGGTTCTCAGAGCTGTCACTAAGCCATTTGAAATTTTGCGTGAAGCACATTTATGCATGCATTTCTATATCTATTCGTATAACTCCCCCCCTTCCTTATTTGGCTTGGTTGGAAAATGTCTTTTGTTCAGATTGCAAAAGAAAATTACACCTGATCTAACTCTCTGCCTGATTTGACTCCTGGGTATTCTATTTTGACATTCCTACATTAATAGTCGAATTGCAGGGCTCAAAACATAAGGACTTAACACTGAGTGGACCTCCCTAAGTCTGTGCTTTCTGGTGAGAGTCTCACCTTCTGTTTTTATAAAATGCTTGTTTCTGCCAAGATGCCTCTTTTGTGAGAAGCCATGGTAGCTGGATGTGGAGGGGCAGGGTGCTCCCAGGGCTCAGAAGGGACCCCACGGCCATTGGGTTTTCCCAGTCAATTTCCTGGGTCTTTTGCCCAAAGTAACTTTTAGGATTTCATCAGATGATGAAACAAAGCAAAACGAAACAAAACAAAACAAAACAAAAAAACCCACAAAAAATCTGAACGGAGATATAATCTCTCTGTCACAGAGACAGGAGATAACTATATGTAAAGTATCAAATACTAGGTGCTTCCTTTTTCCCTAAAAGAATTTCTAACCTAAAGAAATTGTTCATTTATATTTTGGAATCCATAAAAAGAATTTTCGTTCTCTCTTCTGTAGTAGAGTGATTGTGTGTGTGTGTGTGCGCGCGCGCGCGTGTGTGCGAGCGTGCCCGCATGCCTGTGTACCTGTTAATTATTCAATCATCTTAATAGGATGTGGTGCAAGAAAATGCTAGAATTCTCCCAAAAAGTTTGCTGTATCTTTCTTATTCACCCAGAAGATGTCTCCATCCTGCATTTGTGCAGGGGGCTGTCTGGGTTCACAGCAGCGCTTTGCAAAATTCTTTAAAACTGTGTAGATTAGGGGGTTGGCAAAGCTTTCCTGCAAGGGGCCGGATGAGAGGTATGTTGGGTTCGCAAGCCGTGGTGTTGCAATTACTCAGCTCTGTGACTGCAGCTTCAAAACAGCTGTAGACAACATGTAAATGAACGAGCATGGCTGTGTTCCAATAAAACTTTATTTATGGGCATTGGAATTCGGATTTTATATAATTTTCATGTGTCATGAAATATTATTCTTCTTTTGATTTTTTTCAGCCATTTACAAATGCAGTAACCATTCTTAGTTTGTGGGCCGTATGAAAATAGGCGATGCCCGGATTTGACCCACAGACAATGGCTCACGCCTGCTGCCTTGGAGTTTGATGTGGGCTCTTCTAGCTGCTCTGACCCCTTGGCCGCTCTTGTAGGAGTGAGTAAATAATGCTTGTTAAGTTTTTTTTAATTTTACAGATTTGTATCTGCTTTCATAATATTAAGCTCTCAATTAGTAATCTCCCTTAGTTTTATGGATATCTAATTGACATGTAACATTGTCTAAATTTAAAGTCTGCTATGCTATGGTGTAATGTCAGAGTACATTGTAGAACCATGACCAAAGTTCACTTCACATCCATCATGTCTTACAAAATTCTTCTTCATGTGATGAGAACTTTCAAGATCTACACTCTGAGCAACTTTCAAATATAGGATACAGTAGGGTTACTAGAGCCACCGTGCTGTGTACGATATGCCCAGGACTTACTTATTTCGTACTTGTAAGTTGTACCTTTTGAGCGCTGTTCGCCATTTTGCCCCCACCCCCACCCACCCCCTGGCAACCGCCAATCTGTGCTCAGTATCTAGGAGTTTTGCTTCGTTTGTTTGTTCGTTCTTAGGTTCTGCACGCAAGAGCTCCTATGGTATTTTTCTTTCTCTGGTTAATTTCACTTAGCATAATGCCCTCAAGCTCCATCCAGGTTGTCGCAAATGGCAAGATTTTCTTTTGTTCTCAGCAGAGTAAAGTTCCTTTCTGTGCATTGACAGCCAGCACTCAGCACAAGGAAGGCCCTCGGGCGCCTGGACTGCCCTCGCTCCACAGCCTTGCATCCCTTTGCTACACAAACTTGCTCTTGTGTGATCTTTCGTCTCTGCTCCAAGTGATTTACTGGAACATTTTTTCGGCACGCGTAGAGTGCGGTCCCTAAGAGGAATTCTGGTGAATGAAATGATCTCTAGCCCCTTCACAGCCCCCATGATAACGGGGAAATGTCCAGCTTTGCTGCAGAGACTAGACGAGCTGCCTGGGGGACAGACAGAGGACCAGGTGACAGCAGAGCCAGGTGAAACGAAAGAGAAGCGTGTCTGCAGCGCACGCCTGTGCACGAGGCTGCCTGACCCCCTGCAGGCTCTGACATGGTCAGGATGGCCAGCGCCCCTGGGTCTCTCGGAGAAGCAGGGCTGGGTGGCTTAGAGGAATCGGGTCATTCTGCATGCTGGGACTCAGCCACAGATGAGGGACAAGGCGACCCTTAAATGTCAGGCCTTAGAGTTGAGGGGAAGGATGTCGCAGCTCTGGAGAGGGATGCCAGCCAACTGCCAGTGTTCGGGGAGGTGATTCCATTTCCCTGGGCATTTCCGAATCCACCCCCGCCCCCCAGTCGTCACAACATCTTTCCCCCTAAATTGCACTAGCTTTGCTGGCCTTTGGAATTCAACTTAATTTGAGCTTTGATGCCCTTCTGTGCAAACAGCCTCAGAGTTTTGGCTCCCAGAGTGGAGGTGCTGAGGATGTCCCACGGCTGGACAGGATGGTTTCTGGGAGGCTCCACCCAGGGGTTTCCCTCAGGGACCTACTCTTCCCTCGTAGCCTCTTGAGAGCAGGCTCCGTGAAGCCAGGGCCAGGTTCCCGCCGTCCAGGCCCCAGCACAGACCAGCAGCAGGTGCAGCCCGGCCAGTGGTGTCCAGTGAGGATCAACCAGTGGTGGCAGGTCTGGGGGTGGGACCAATCTGAGACACCCAGCTGAGCCTCTGCTCTGGACTTTGGCTTTGCCCGAGCAGTGACAGGGGCTGTATCTCTGCGAGGTGGTGGCTCGCTGTTCCTGCCAGGGCGTGGCTGGTTGGTTGGGAAATGGGAGACCTGGCCAGACAGCGGGAACCGGAAACTCTCCCAGGACCGGGCAGGTGCTCAGACGGGCAGCTGGCAGAGCCGAGGTGGCGGGCGGGGTGTGGCCCTCTCCGTGTTCTGGGTGCCTGCCGCTGCGGCCATGGCTTCTGTGGTCGGTCTCTTCCTGATGCTGGGGGCAGGTGTAGCGCTCTTCGTCCATGTGACAAAAGAACAGGGGCTTGGAGGTGGTGAATGGACGTTCCCAAAGTCACCTTTGTGCAGGATGGGGCTGGGGCTTGTGGCTCAGACAGGCTCAGGGACCCATACTCCCCAGCTAGCTGGGTGGGTCTCCACTTCTTCCTTTCCAGGAGCAGGGATTTTATTCTTGACTCTCGGGCTGTGAAGGTTTGTATTGCCTTCCTGTTGCCCCCCAGATACAAGTGCAGGACTGGGGGCTGCGGCCATGGCCGACCCCGCCCCACCTGTGGCTCCTGTTTTTGCCCTCAGGACAATGAACCCACGTCTCTGGGCTCCTTGTGGCTGGGACCTTTCTCCCACTTCTGCTTTCCCCCAAGGATCGATCTTGCTCATTCCTGAACTTCCCTTAAATTAGATCCTATGAGCGTTTAGTTGCTGGGAACACACAGTGGGCAAACAGGCCCAGGGCCGAAGCCGAGAGAACCCCAGGGCGGGCTTCTGCGAGGGCTTAGCCCAGAGCGGCCCCGGCTTTAGGAGGGCATCACGAGAACAGCAGAAGCATTGATTTATTCAGTGCTCCCGGCAAGGTAAATACGATTGCTGTTGTTAAATCCATCAGGCCCATTTTTCAGATGACAAAATCGAGGCTTAGCTAGTGGGGTTTGCTTACGTGTACGGGCATGCTTACGTGTACATGAATATGTGTGTGCGTGTGTGCGTATGTGTAAGCATGTGCACACGTGCAGAGGTTCGTGAGGCCTCAGGCAGCAGGCCCTGTGGCCCCTCTGGTGTGTCTCTGCCAGCAGGGTCCACGGGGAGGCCTGGGAGCCCATGAGGCATGTCCGTTCTGTGCACACTACAGGGCGTCGCGGGTGAGAGGTGGGCACACCACGAGCGGGCGGCCTGGGCTCTGTCTGCGTGCCTCGGCTGTGCGGGCACCATCCTGAGGTCTCTCCTGCTCGGCCTGTGCCGGCCCCGCCCTGGGCTGGCGGTATCCAGGGTTGTGCCGAGCTCCGCTGCCTCAGGGCCTCCTCATGGGAGGGGCTGGGGGCCCAGCATCCACAGCAGCAGGTCCGTGTGCAAAATTTGGTGCCATAGGAGATGTGCCCCAAGGTGTGAAGGTGGGATGAGGGAGGAAGGGAGCAGCCTGGCACCTGCGATGCATCTTTTTTTTTTTTTTTTAAAGTTTTTAATGTTTATTTTTGAGACAGAGCATGAGCAGGGGAGGGACAGAGAGAGAGGGAGACATAGGATCTGAACCAGGCTGCAGGCTCTGAGCTGTCAGCACAGAACCCGACACAGAACTTGAACCTACAAACAACGAGATCATGCCCTGACCCGAAGTCGTACACTTGACGGACTGACCTACCCAGGCGCCCCCATTGATGCACCTTTGGACCCGCCCTGGGCCCCAGGATGGCCAGCCCCCCTGGGAAGGAGCAGTCCAGGCTCATTCTAGTTTGGCATCATTAGCTTCATGTATCTACTTAAATCTAACCAATTCGTTAATTATCCAACTAATTAATGAAAACGGAATTTAAACATTTGGTTTCGTGGTGGCACTTCCCTCGTCTCCAGTGCTCAATAGCCACGTTCCTGGTGGCTCCCATGTCCAGCAACGCAGATGAAGCGTACATTTGTCGTCTCAGAAAGTTCTGTTGGACACAGAGCAGGTCTCCAAGTACATCTGCACGGCCCGGCTCAGATGAATGACGGCTGGCAAGTCTTCAGCGACCCAGTGGCTTTGTTCTTGGGCCCCATCGACACTGCCATCCGGGAGGTTAGGGCTTTCGAAGTTCAGTGGAGGCCTTTCCGGGCAAGGCCAGGCCTCTAGATTTTGTGTGACTTATGGGAGAGGACAAGCAGAGGACCACAAATTCGTCTAAATATGTCAGTCTCAGCCCTGACGCGCTGCGTATGCCAATAATAGGCACAGGAGGTAATAAGAAAGATCGTGTGTTGGGTGCTTAATGTGTTGAGGGTTTAAGCGAATACATACCAGACACCATGCCTGTCCCCACTCATCTTCACGGCTGCTAAGGATGAGGACTGGTGCCATCCCTGTGCGCACACTCCGGCAGTGCTGAGCCACCGCAGACCCCGCCACACCCGTCCTTGTGAGTGTGACCTCGACCCCGAGGGGACCGTGGCTCTGAAGCCCGTTTCCCAAGCATCCCCTGGGCTCCACATTCCGTCTTTTGTTGGAATAATTTTAATGCTTTAACCTGCACCTTTGTACACATGCAAATTCCTTTTTTTCCCATTTAAAATGATGCAGGGACAATTCTGTAGGAACTGGGGTGTGTTTACACTTCCCATGACCCCGCCGCTTGTCCTTGATTTTCTTTCTGGACCTGCGGATTCTCTTCATTTGAAGTGTCTCCTCGCCACTTTTTAAGCTGTCATCGTTTGGAAAGTTATTTAAGACCATCGGTCCTTGGATGATCATACGGGTTCTTTCTCCTCTGAACAGCTTGACAACAGATAGTTTACACTAAATATTAGAGAATTGTTACTGCAACCATATAATTTGGCGGTGACGGTGAAGACAAGCTTCAAGCACGGCTTTCCATCACCGTTACCGTCCATGGCACTTTCTGGTGAGAGGTTTCAGTTTAAAATCCCTGGTCAATCAGTGCTTTACTCTCAGGAGGAAATTAAAGAAATCACTTGGAAGTGGCTGAGAAACAGAAAAAAAACGCAAGAGCCCAGAGCCTCTTGGCCGCAGTAGATGTTCTGGAGAGGCAGATGCAAGGTCAGCCGAGTGTCAAATGCTGTTCCCGGCTGCCCAGCCTCCCTGGGCTCATCTGCTCCAGCAGCACAGACATGGGAAGGCAAGATGGCTGCTTTTGAGATGACTTCTGGTGGGCCAACGTGGTCCGCTAAAATCACAAAGCACGTTTGGCAAGTTTAGGGGCGGGGAGAACTCTCCTCTCCGCTGGTCTCCAGAAGAAGGAAACAAGCGTAGTATCTGCTAAGAGATCAGTTTGCGGCTGATTTGGTTTAAATGCTAAACCCTATGAAATGATCTTAAGCAGAAAAATCAATTTCCCAGAAGTCTCAGATGTACACTGGAACTCTCATATTTGAACTAAATCTAGGTAGAATTAAATAATGAGCTTGCTGTCTTTAAGTAATACAAATATATTTCACCTAGGAGTAACTCATGCAAGTGTGGGAGCTCCAGAAGGTGCTGGGGTCCTGGAGCCCCAGGGGACAGGCGGGCATGGCCTATAATCACCCCTGTCCTGAGGGATAGTGCCAGGGTGACGCCGAGTCCCAGGGATCTTCCTATCGTGAAAGAACTTTCCAGAACAAACCCATGGTCAGAGCTATGTACTCACGTACCCCAGGAATTGCCTGCAATGCTATCAAGGAAAGTGAAGGACCTCCCACTGGATTGTGGCATTTGAGAGGCCGGGGAGACAATCTGGGGACACACTGGTCCTGAAGAGCAGCAGAGACAAAGGAAAGTCCCCTTCCTGACCCACCTCACTTTGGTCTTGACTCCCATTTCCTGCCTGACTGACCTGCACTCCATAGCTTCTCAGAGCCACCGTGTTCCCATCTGTGAAATGGGACTTGATGCATCTCTTTAGTTGCATTTCTTGAATGTCCTGGGCACGGGGGTGCGGCAGCAAACGTGGTGGACAACATGCCCTTCTGAGCTGGTGGAGCCAGCAGGCTCGCACAAGCATTAGGTTGTGGAAAGTGTTGGAAGGAAGAGCACAGTTAACAAACTCAGGTGCCTTCTAGAGTCCGTGGAGGGGCCGTGTAAGGTAATACAGCCAAAGCCCGGGAATGCTCAATGGATGTTGGCTTTTACTACTACGGGTTTTATAATATGATGCTTACTCTTGTCGATATTAACCATCAGCGTTTTCACCAAGTAACGCAGGCGAGGAAAGACAGAAGGAAAATACAAAGTTGGGAGAAAGGAATGAAGGGGAAACGCAGGGTTGGGGGGGCAGGCTCTGCATTTCTATCTGCCAGGTGCAGGCACCTGTTGCCTGCTTTCCTCTCCATCTCCAGTGCCCTCCACCCCACCTCCACCCCACCAGGCTCATCCAGCCAGGTGCTGGGGAAGTTCTCTGGAGTCAGAGATATATCTCGGCTTCCCTGCCCCCAGCCCTTGCAGCACCTCCGTTTCCCCTGCTTTATCTGAGGAACATTTACAAGTGGGGACAGGCCTACATGGGACCGATGAGACGTGAGTGCTGGTGTGGTCTGCTCGGAAGAGCAGGACCCCCCCGCCCCATGCATGTTCATCGTTGGATTTAAAAGCTGGCCCTTGGGGAACATTTACTCTGAAGCCAGAGTCCCCATGGCCAAGGCATCTGGACAGCTCTTTTGGTCTCCTTGTTAGTGATCCATTCTTCTTGGGAGTGTTTTTAGCAGCTGGATGTTTGCCTTGCCAGTTTAGAAGACGCGGGTCCTGTTCCGAAGGCATTGATAACCTGTTGTAGGGATGACGTGACCAGCGTAGATTTGGAAGATAGAAAGCAGATGAGGGTTACTTGGAGGTGAACTGTGATTTTCGGTGCTCACAATGGAGGCTCTGAAATCCAAGCTCCCCCTGAGTTTCAGTGGCCTCTATTTGTTTGCTTATTTTGGCTGCTCTCTCTGCTGTTGGAATCCCCTCTCCCTCCCCTGCAGCAGGGCCAAATGACACACGTTCAGTCTAAAACCATGAATCCAATGTTCTAGGGCGGCTGCTGTCACCAACCAGCTGTGTGACCCGGACAGGTTTCTCAGTCCTCTGGAGCCCTCCCCATGTCCCAGTCTTCGAGGGAGGGTGTTGTTCCCAGCCAGAGAATTTACTTCATTTAGAGAACTCAGTGAACACAAAATGAGATCGTAGGAGACCCTCCAGGGCCCGTGAACTGAGGCAGGGAACCAGCGGGTTCATCTTTTGCACACGGCACGTTTGCACTAAAGCACATCCAACGTACTTCGGTCTGCTTGGTTGTCAAGTCTGCATTTAGTTCACGTAGTTCCTCTGGAAAGTGCTGGTCATACATTGATAAACTTCCATCTTTAAACAAAACCTCTGTGTGAAGAGAACTCCACTCCCCAAAGAAGGCACGACCTTAATGAGGTTAACCGTTATCAAATGACGCCCCCGTAAGATGGATTGGTTGACATCACGGTGGCGAGAAGCATTCTGCCGTCTGCATGGTGCGGCCGCCTGCCGGGGGGCCTCGTTTTTGGCTTCTATCCAGCAGGAATGAACAGTAAATAAATGAAGAGGTATATTAGGCTGAACTGCTGACATTTGTATGCAGGGTAGTGAATGTTTGTAGATGAAGAACAGCAAAAGATTTTTTAATAAATGCTTTTGTGACAGATTTTATACTAAATCATTTCTTGACATTTCGACTAAAACCAACAGCTTAGATAATGGATCTGATGTTCATACCATGCATATACTCTGGTTTGATAAATCCTCTGCTAAGAGGACCTCCATGAAACCGATTCCCTCTAGACCTGGGGAGAAGATTGTATGTGGAATAAATTAATGGGGGGAGCTGGGGAGGACCCAGGGGTTCTGTGTTTCTGCCCAGGCTCGGGATCTGTGCTGAGGCTCAACGAACGGTCTCCTTGGGTTTTGAATTTGGGCTGCACCACGTTAAATAAACTCCGTGGTAGAGATGACTTTATGACGCTTCTATTTTCTGATGGGAATATTTACTTAAGAAAGCCAGAGGCAGAGGCCCTGAGAGGAAGTGAAGGAGTCAGTAAGGCAGCACGTGGAGAGGCCATTTTGAACAAAATGTTGCCCTGTTTTCCCTCTTACGTTGTGGGGGCCCTCCCCCGCCATCCTTCCTCCCCTGCCAGCAGATACCAGCGGGGACACATGGCAGACTCTTCAGGCTCCTGGAGAAGGGCCCGCTTCATGGCCAGCAAGGCCTGGCTTACAAGGCATTTCTTCCCCTTTGTCTGGCCTTCAAGGCCTGGGCTGGCCTCCCTGGATGTAGATGCTGGATTGTCTTGGCATTTCCTCCCCTCCTCTCTGTTGGGGGCTCCCTTTGAGTGTCCTTACCATTGACCTTGGCTCAGCACACACTTCCTTTTCCTCGGCTACTCCCGTGCCACCACGCCAGGGCCCTACCTCTTCCTCCCTTTGCTGCAGGTGGAGAGGGTCTCTCTCCCTGCCTGTGGCCCGTTCCTGTCTTCCTGGAGACTTCCGTTTACAGCTTACAAAGGGGTTTCTCCTAATAGGGTCTGTGGGTCGCCAGGCATCCCCAAGGTTGCTGTGTGACGCAATAGTGATTCCTGAACCTGAATTCCCAGAGAGAGTCTCAGGGTCCCACGCTTCCAGAGCGCCCCCCTTCTGGTTTCCAACACATACAAGGTGTTCTGGAATGAACAGACACCAGAAACAAGAAAGGTAGGCTGGAGGCTTTAGGTCTGAGACTCACGGCGAAGCCTCATCTCTCATTTTATTGTTATTTGACACGTGTCCTGTAGTCTTTAGAAACGTTAAGTGACCTCCATCCCCATCCATTAGGGATCATGATAGGTTAAGCCCTCCTTCAGAAAAAAAAATTAAAGAGCCTTGATAATGATAATTGCTGTTAATATCACTCTGGACATAGGTTTGCTGATTGACGAGTTTAGATCATTCGCTTCTGAAACAACATGAAATAACATGAGAAGACGCCCATGGTGGCGTCTGTGGGGCTGCACAGGGACTCCCCAGCGAAGCCGGTGGGGGACCCGGTCAGGATGCCCCGTGAATGCTGGCCCCCAGCCAGGGCACCGACATCTGGGGCACCGTGGGGCCGGGTCCCCGGTGGGGGGGGGGTGCAGGAATTCATGCAGTGCGTACCAGCACCTTCCTGCTCTGATTTCTTTTTCCCCTTGTCCATACTCACTCTCCCTGGTGAATAGACCTTGGCAGGTTTCCCGAGATATCAGATTCCAGGAGAGAAAATACGAAGGTCATGTGTAAGGACTAAACAGAACCCTTCGTTGGAAATGACTTTTGTCAGGTGTCTGCGAAACAGCTCCGCCTTCAGCTACGAGTTAATCAGATGGAGCTGCGTGTAAGGAGCCGGGGCAGAGGGGGCCCCCCTCCGCGGCCTCCGGACCCCCTCTCCCTGCCCCGACTCACCTTGGGCAGGTCATGGCACTTCTCGGGGCTGCGGCTTTCTCAGCTCACTAATGAGGGGCTGGGATTGGCTTGCCCAGGCCGTTTCCAGGCCGGAAAGGGTGGAATTCTGCTCTGCCCCCAAGACCCCTACTGTCAGCCCCCAGCAGCCCTAGTCTACCACGGGGGTGCCTAGCTCTGGGCCACACAGAAGATACTCCACCTTCTGTGTGGCTGTAAAATCATCCTTGGTTTGCTTTGAAGCTTGTTCCTAATCATAGAAACAGGGGAGGTGAGCGCATTAAAAATCTCCACTGAGCAGGAAGATCTAAATGCTTTCTGTGCTCATTGCAGTGACCGATTTGGCACTTTGGGGGCACCCGGTGGTGGGTGGTGGGGGCAGTTTTCCACATGTGCACGCTGCAGATATGTGCGTTGGAGTTGGACGGGCAGAGTCGATCGGGGGCGCAGGGTAGGGGTTGCTTTGTGGACCAGTGTTGTGTGCCGGGAGAGGCTTGACTCTGAGCCCCGATATTCTCATCTGGAACGTGGGGTAACAGTTCCTTCTAGGATTGTGAGGAGTGGCAAACACAGTAACAAACACTGTAAATCTACACAGAGCACTTAGAAATGGAGCTGTGCTTATCAGATCTTATTAGCACAACTGAACCGTGAGGTTCCCTGGTTTTCTTCCGCTGCCCCCTCTGGTTACAGCCTTTTCCCCGTGTTGGGAAGAAGAACAGGTCTCTGATTTCGGGGCCCTGGGGATCTGTTCTCCCGGGTAACTGCTGTGGGGATGAACTGCTGGCCTGGAGGCCAGAGGCTACCCACGGAAGGCAGCAAACGGGCCTTGGCTTCCAGGGCATCGACCCCGCGGACAAGCCAGCTCATCACGTTTGGTGTCACAGCCCACGTGGCTTTAACAGGGGCTGTTCAGAGCACCGACAGCGCCAGGAATAGGGTCAACTTCCAGGTGGGCAGGGGTGGCCCAGGACACTGCTGACGTTCCTGGGGGTCCTTGTTGCCTCCGGACACGTCGCTGTCTCCACTGGGCAGTGGTGTCCTTGATCGTGACACTATGTGCATGTGCCTCTGCCCTGGTCTGTCGGCTGCCTGGGGACAGGGACTGTGGGTCCTCAGGTGCTGTTGGTTGGATGAGGGAGGGGCACACCACCACTTTGGGGAGCACTTCGTCCAGAGCATCTCTTCCTGAAAGTTGGGGGGGGAGGGCAGCAGGTCTTGCCCGGTGCTCTTCCCAGGGTGGCTGGGCCGCGTCCCGCTCCCAGAGTATCCTGGGAGAGCAGTGGGCCTGCGCTGCCGTGCACAGCGTCACCCACCTGTCTGTACAGCCTTCCCGTGTGACCCAGCAGACCCTTGTCACGTGCAGTGTCACGTAGCAGCTGTGTTTTTCGAACAGTAGCGTTGAGCTACAACTCACATATCATAAATGCACGCATTTCAAAGGACACATGCGTGATTGTTAGTAGATGTACGGAGTTGGGCCACCGACACCGCAATCCACATTTGGAACTTTTCCATCGACCCAGAACGATCCCTCGTGCCCCGCTGCAGCCACTCTCCCGTGCCACCCCAGCCCCAGGCAAGCGCTCGCCTACTTTCTGTCTCCGTGGATTCGCCCGTTCTGGACATCTCCTGTCAGTAGAGTCACATGATACGTGGTCCTGTTCAGCGACAGGCCTGATGCCTCTCCCTCCCGGCTCCTGGCGGGACAGTTTGTGTTTGTGATGGGAAACTACCTGGGGGTCAGGGAGATCGCTGCCCTTGTCCACACCGGCTGGAACCGCATCCCGTCTGCTATCTGTGGGATCCTCTCTCTGTTCTTGTTCTCATTCCTGAGAACCAGAGCCCTGCTTCTGTTTGGTGATGCACGGAGCCCCGGCTCAACGTGCCTGACTTGGAGCTCATCTTTCCTCTGCGCCCTGCACTGTGCTGTCAGTGAAGAGTGTAACCCCCTGGAGGGCAGACTCTATGGTGGCCCCATGATCCCTGGCCCCTCCCCTCGAGTGTGGGTGGGGCCTGTGGCGGACTTCTGATGGTAGATCACAGCAAAGGCAGGTGATTCCCTTACCTAAGATTGTTGTGGTTTTTGCTGGGGTTTCTTTCGCCCTGTTGGCTGTGAGGAAGAAAGTGATTATTCTGGGGGTCCTCGGGTGCTTCCAGAAACTGAGAGCAGCCCCCAGCAGTCCCCCAAACCCAAAGCTCTCAGTTGTACAGCTGCAAGGAATCAGATTCTACCAATAACTGTGGGAACAGGAAGCGGAACCTTCCCCAGTCAAACCACCAGATGAGACCCCTGTTCTAGTTGGTATCTTGCTGGCAGCCTTGGGAGACCCCAGCAGTGGACCCAGGTAAGCTTTGAAACTGTTAGATGATAAATGTGTGTATATATATATATATTTAAATATTTTATTTATTTTTGAGAGAGAGAGAGAGACAGCATGAGCAGGGGAGGGTCAGAGAGAGAGGGAGACACAGAATCTGAAGCAGGCTCCAGGCTCTGAGCTAGTTGTCAGCACAGAGCCCGATGCGGGGCTCGAACCACAAACCGTGAAATCATGATCTGAGCCAAAGTCGTATGCTTAACCGACTGAGACACCCAGCTGCCCCAAATGTGTGTATATTTTCAAGCTGCTAATTTTGTGTTGCTGTTATGCAGCAATAGAAGACAAACTCACCCCCCATGTAGGGTGGCCATCTCCCAGGCCACACCCCTGCCCTGTAATCTTCTGTACCCCTACTGCTCTGCTTCACTTTATGCCTCCCATTTTGCCCGGGATCACTGCAATGGCCTCCCACCAATCTCCCTGCATGTGACTCCCTCCCAACTGGCCTCTCCCCTCCGGTGCCTGCTTCACTCTGATGCAGTGAGGTCTTTGTAGAGATGGGGCCTGGCCCCGGCAGCCTCTGCGTGACACTATGAAGATCTCATAATCCAGTTCAAATACCCTTCTCAAGCTTTATTTTCTGTTCTCCCTGCTCATACAACATTCTGGCCATGCTGAATGACTTGGCCGTCCTTAGGTCTTCTGTGTTTGTCCAGCCTCTGTGATTTGCACCTGCTCTTCTCCTTGTCTGGAATAGCTGTCCATCTCTTTTTAGCTTGGAAGACTCTTATTCATTCTTCAAAACCCCAGGCTCAATATCATCTCTTTTTAAAACCTCCACAGACAGAAAAGATTTGGACTTTATGTGGCACACCCCTCTTTCATTGACTCTCATGTGTCATTTTAGTTTGTGTCCCCAGAAGAGAATGTAGACAGGAACCTGGGCTTGCTCTCCCCTAGCTCTAGAGCCTGACTAACCCCTGTAGTGCTTAACGACCACTTTTAGAAGGAATAGCTGACGACCTGCTCAAATACATGAACCAGAATCTTCAGTTGTGACCTTGTGTCATGGGTATCCGAAGATCCCTTGATTTCCATGGAGCGGTGAGATAGGGCGGAGGAAGGGGCCAGTTCCAAATTCTGGGATGTGCTCTGGAATGTACTGCAGATCTGAATATCACTGTCATTGTTTTATTGAACTTCCATCCTGAGCTGGGAGCCGGTGAGGCCCGTAGCTCCCGCTGCCCTCCTCCATCCCCGGCTGGGCTCCCAACTCATGGACACCAACCTGGTAGAAGTCCCAAACTATGCAGAAAGGATCCGAGAAGTGTAGACCCTCCCCTGATTTATCACTACAACTGAAATTGCTCCCCTTGCCCTCAGGTATCCCCCTCCCCCATTGCTGCTTTTACCCCCTGACCCTCCTCCCCACTCAGGTACACATCCTCCTCATTTACCTGCTTGTTTTCTGTTTCCCCCGGGAGAGTGGGAAGCCCTGTAGGGGCTGGCGGCTGTGCAGTGCTCCTTTCTACATTTCTGGTGCCTGGAAACATGGAACATTCCAGGCATGAAGGGTCGCAGGTTGAATGAAGTACAGGGTGCCTGTCCCCAGAGCCCTGCCCTGCCTACGCCCAGGCTGCCTCCCCTACTTGATGTTTGTAGAATTCAAACCCAAGGAGTCAGCCCTTCACTTATGCCACTTCATTGAGTTTCCGTTGCCCTTAGTATAAAGGGAACAACCCTCACCTCTAGAAATTTTTATATCTCCCTTTATCCCAGATTTAAGGTTTACAAAAAACTGTGTATTTTTTATGGATTACACTTATATTTAAACAAAAATGTAACTCTAGCCCTAACCTTAAAGTCTAGAAGATACAGTATGTATTTTTCTTCCTTGAGTGTTTTTATTTTACAGAATAATTTTGGTTTGTCTTCACATATGATACGATTATAAATTCTTAGAGCCTGCCAGTAGGCTTTGCTTGATTACAATTTTAAGGGCTCAGAGCTTAAGATGTGAGATATGAGAACCCCATGGTGTGAGGGCAAAATGGCACTCAGGGGGTGTGGGTCTGACTATAGTCCTTTACTGGGGTGAAGACCCTTTGTCATTCTATTTCTATGTGATGGATACGGGGTGGGGGTGGTTGACTTCCAATCCTGTTTCTATCTGTTTCATCAGTTTCACGTTCTTTGTGGAGGAAGGAGGAAAGCCCCTCCCATCTGCTTCTGCTGAGGCTTGTTAAGCCGTGGCCTTGGGGGCAGCTGATCAGTGGTGAGAAGCGGCGAGTACCGGCAGTGTTTGGAGTCGTTGGGCACGGACAGCCTGTGGCTATGCCAACCCACGGCCTGGCTGTGCTTCACGGAGGGTGTCACCTTGGTGGAGATATAGAGGCGAATCATGCTAGCATGACAGAGCCCACTGAACTTCCCGTGGCCTGGTATTTGGGGAAGAGGTGAAGACAAGTAGGTCCTGGGCCCTACAGCTGGGCAGCGGCCAGCGTGCACTGCAAGGTCTTCAGGTCAGTATATTTCAGGGCGATTTTTTCCTATCACTGAGTCCATGAAATGGAATGGAAGTGTCCTTCCTAACTATTTCGGGGAGCATGTGGGGAATAAGACTGCTTCTCCTAAGCCAGCGCTGCTTGTATAATATGTGGTCCCAAGAAATTACAGTGAATCTTGGGGCATCTGGGGGGCTTAGTCGATTGAGTGTTCGACTCTTGATTTCAGCTCAGGTCATCTCATGGTTTTTGAGTTGGAGCCCCATGTTTGGCTCCCTGCACGGAACCTGCTTGGGCTTTTCTCTCTCTCCCTCTCTCTCTGCTTCTCCCCTGCTCATGCTATTTCTCTCAAGATAAAGAATTAAACTTAAGAAAAGCTTAAAAAAATAAAAGGAATCTCTCTGTGGCAAACTGAACACCCCCCAACGCATACCCTCGGTTGGTGTTCTGTTTCGTTTTCAACAGTGGATCAAGGGGCTCCCTCCAGCGCTTGCAGGAGGTGTTTGTCTGCGTGGGTCAAACCCCAGCGCTGCCTTGTGTCAACCCCAGGAAGAACTCGGCAAGTGCATGAGGTTGCCTGCATCGTGTACTTCAGTTCCAGGGGCCACAGTGAGTCCGGCAGGGGCTTTCCGTCCCACTCACGCGTGTTCTTGTGGAACCGCTCCGTGACCCAGGGGAGGACACCTGTGTGCCTCCGAGGGACTCTGCGCCCCCGCATCAGGGTGCCCTCCTCTGCCAGGCGTGGCAGGTGCACAGGCTGTCCCCGGGAAGTAGAGTCCAGAATGACAACCACAGAGGGAAGGGACTTTGCAGACAGGGAGGTTGGAGCTCCAGAGATGGAAAGAGAAGCCAGGGCAGACGTGTGCACAGGGGAATTACTTAGTGCTCGTTCTTCCGTTACAGCCATGAACTCTCCTCTAGTTCCCCAGAGTTTCCTCCTGCGCTGCCTCCCATACCCTGCTCTGTGCAGGGAGAGCTGCCCAGGGGTGCGTCCTGGGTCCTGGAGCGTGTCCTGGGTCCTGGATGACTCCCTGGGTACCAGGGGCACCGCCTAGGTTTTGGGCATGTGTCCTGCATACCTGGAGTGTTCCTTGGGTTCTGTGGGTGCACCCTGGATTCTGGGAATGAGCCTGGATTCCGGGGCATCTAGCTCCACCCTGGGAAGCATGCAGAGGCCAGTGTCAGCAGCACCTCGCGCTCCCGGGCCTCGCCATCCTCTCCAATAATGCATTTGATTTGGTCTCTGAAGGCCTCCCGGGCGCCCACGGAGCGAGGCTCTCAAAGGGCCGCGGAGGGGAGCCACCTTCTCGCTGTGATCCCCAAGGCGGCTCAGGGGCTCTGGAGGCCAGGCTGAGCTGATAATTGTCACCGCTGAGTGTCCCTGTGATTTCTGCCAAGCCCTCTGGTCAGCGAGCGCTCCCCAGGAAGCTCAGGGTTCGGGCTCTACTTTCATGGCACCAATTAACTTCCTCTGCCTTTTCTTGTGGGTCCGTGGAATTACTCTGCACTCTTTACGAGGATGTTTAGCGATTCTCATCGACTGTCGAGGAGCCTGCTGGGACACTGCCAACTGATCTTAACAAGCCCACTTACTGCAGGGTTTCCCACTGCTTTCCTGGGCGAGGAACTCCTTAACCAAAGGCACAGCTCCCAGGAGAACTTCGAGAAGGTGCCTCGTTACGAATATTTTGATGTTGAAAATGTTCAGCACGTAAGTTGGTTGTGAAGCCGGCCAGTGTGCTTGGAAGAACAGGGTGGGCCTTGGGCGAACTTGGAGCAGGGTGGGCTTCTGATTCGGCCCCTCCGCCTTTTATCCTTCGCTCTTCTTTCTTCTCGTGGCCCACCCTGGGCCCGCCGGACTCAGCTGCGCGCCGCCCCTCCACCGGCCACACTGAAAGCCCGCGCGCTAATTGGTGATTAGGCACTAATGCATGGCGATTGTTGGCTTGCTTCCGCTCCTGGATAACTTTGTCTTCCTTTTTATATTCGCTAGCGCCTTTCATGTCTTAACAAGAGGGGCCGACTTGTGTAAGATTTCAGAAATGGTAGGTGGGCGAGATCTGAACTTCGGGCTCCCCTCCCAAATGCACAGTCTGGGTGACTGCGCGTGGCACGTGGAGCTGTGACTGGCTCTGGGACCAGGGGTGACGGGGCTGCGTGAGGGAGAGGGGGTGGGGTGACCTCTCCAGTCCCGCCTGCAGAGAGGGGAGGGTCTCTGGACGTTCTCTGTGGGGTAACAGAGGATGAAGCTTGTGTGTGATGCACCTGGGAGCCCAGGCTGACGGGACAGCCTACAAGGTCAGACTCTGTTTGAGGCATCAGGTAGGTGGAGAGAGCCTCCTGCTAGAAACACACACAGTAGGAGATTAGAATTTACCATCAGGCAAGCTGAGGGGTAATCAGCTTATTACAGTAGGAGTCTTGATTACCCGAGAGAGGGTGGAATGAGTCAGAAACAAAATCAATCCAATAAATGAGGGAGAGCGATGTTTATGGATTCACCATGGGGTTGGGTTCTGAGCATGGATTCATTTTTATCTTCCTGGATTCCCCGGGCACAGGAGAGAGACAACTTGGAGAAAGACCTTGGTTCTGCGGAGAGACAGTGTTTTCCAGGTTTTGAGCAGTGCTGTCTGAGAGGGCCTGTTGCAGGGATGGGGTGTTCTACGTCCGCACCGTCCAGGATGGAAGCTGCTCACACACCCAGCCTGTGAGCGCAGCGACCGTGGCTCGTGCACCTGAGGAACTGACGATTCCCTGCCATTTGCCCTGAAGTATGTTCAGCGTCATCCGAATACCCACATGTGGCTGATGGCTGCCCACTAGATAGTAGTGTCTAGAGCATGGTGTGCAGGTGGTAGTGGGGGAGGCAGGGGGTGGGTCAGGGGAGGGGAGTGCAGAGAGGGGATCTGGGGAGGTGGAGGGTGCCAGACGGAGAGGACATTATAGGGCTCGTGGGCACATCTGGGCTTGTCCCTGGGGATGGCAGGAAGCCACAGGAGGGTTTTAGTAGCAGAGTAGTGCACTCAGCTCTAGAGTGTAAAAGAGAGGCGCCTGGTTGGCTCAGGCAGTTAGGTGTCAGATCTCAGCTCAGGGCATGATCTCAAGGTTCATGAGTTAGAGCCCCACATCAGGCTCTGTGCTGTCAGTTTGGAGCCTGCTTAGGATGCTCTGTCCCCCTCTCTCTCTGCCCGTCCCCTGATCTCTCTTTCTCTCTCTCAAAAATAAAACAAGCATGGAGATACCCCCTTCTGGGGTCCATGTACGAGTAAGAGGAGGAGCAGGAGAGCAGCCAGAGAAGGTCGCAGTAGATGTAAACACACAATTAACACATACAATGGTATAGAATCAGGAGGGACAGTTAATGCCAGGACTGGGGCCGGACACTCCACACTGATGATCACACCACCTCTAGAAAAATATCCCAAAGGGAAAGTTGTCTGGGCTTTGCAATCAAGCTGTTGGTTGTTGAGAAAGACAACCGGGAAATGAAGACACCCCAGTGGCTGGCTTGCAAGGTGGAGAGCGTCCTTCTGAGAGAGCGGGGCCTGGGCCAGGAGCAGATCTGGACGCACATGCTGGAGTTCCGGCCACCTGGGCGAAGTCAGACTCGGGCCGCCCGCCATCCGTCAGGGCGAACCTCTGCCTGGCACAGCAAAGGCAGAACTAAGAAGGGGCTTCTTGGTGAGTGGGGGAAGATGACCCTGGCCAGGGCAGTGTCACCTGGTAGAGGTGACTCTCGTTGCCTAGATGGTGTGGCCCGGTCCTCCTGACACAGAGGTGAAATAGAGGTGTCCTGGAAGCAGAGAAGGGGCTGGCCATGCCACAAGGGGACAGGAAGAGGTGGCCTCCATGGGACGTGGTGTGATCTAGGAGTTCACGTGGGCAGGTGCTCTGAAAAATGGCGTGACGACTTACTAACTCACCAAGTTACTATTTATTTTACACACCTATTTTTAAAAAGTGTTTTCTTGGGGCACCTGGTTGGCTCAGTTGGTTAAGCATCTGACTTCAGCTCAAGTCACGATCTTGTGGTTCATGGGTTGGAGCCCCGCGTCGGGCTCTGTGCTGACAGCTCAGAGCCTGGAGCCTGCTTCAGATTCTGTATCTCCCTCTCTCTCTGCCCCTCCCCTGCTTATGCTGTCTCTCTCTCTCTCTCTCTCTCTCTTTCTCTTTCTCTCTCTCTCTCTCAAAAAATAAATAAAACACACACACACACACACACACAATTAAAAAAAGTGTTTTCTTCTCTACATATAAAAAAATAAGGCACAGTATTTGGACTAATCCAGTTCTGTCTGCACAGATCCTTCCTTATTTATCCTAAAGGAAGTAATCATGTCCGTGTGCAAAGCGGGAGCCCGGAGGATGTTCCTCACAGCTTAGTTTATCTAAATTCATGACAGTAGCTCATCGGGTAATTCGGGGGAGGCTACAACCCAGAATCCTGTACATGCTGTTGAAAGAAAATATTCAGAAACTTGAAAATTATCCGGATTATATTGATAAGTGGTAAAAACCAAGTTATAAAATAACACATAGAGTTTACTCACATTTTTCTCTAAAGGAGTTTATATAAAAAAAGGTCTATACATTCATGGAAAAAATTAGGATCATAAAACAAAATCTGGTTACTCTGAGAAGTTGAATTAGAATCACAGGTGTGTTTTAAAATTGTCCATCAACTGACAAATGGACCAAGAAGATGGGGTTTATCTATACCATGGAATCCTACATGGCAATGAGAAAGAATGAAATCTGGCCTGTGTAGTAACATGGATGGACCTTGAGGGTGTTGTGCTGAGCGAAATAAGTCAGACAGAGAAGGACAGATACCATATTTTTGCATGTATAGAAGGATTAAGAGGAACTTAACGGAGGACCATGGAGGAGAAGCGGAAAAATAGTGGGGGAGAGGGAGGGAGGCAAACCATGAGAGACTCTTGAATGCCAAGAAGAAACTGAGGGCTGATTGGGGGGGAAGGGGAAGGGGGTGATGGGCATGGAGGAGGGCACTTGTGGGGATGAGCACTGGGTGTTATATGGAAACCAACGTGACAATAAACTACTAAAAAAAGAAAACAAAGAAGTTGTATATTTCTCTCCAAAAAAAAATTCCTTTCTTCTCTTTCGTTTTTGTTAATATTGTACAAAAACATCCATTGCTGGAAATTAGAAGAAATTCTCTTTCTGTTTTGTTGAGGGGAAGGGAGGGGCCGAGGGAGAGGCAGGGGAGGCAGAGAGGGCTCTGCCCTGGAGTGAGGTTCCATTTCCCAGAAGCTCACCGTAGTAGATGGTTTTTAGATGTGAAAACACAGGAAGGCTGTTTCCAGTGAATCCTTTGTCCTCAATCAAAAAAGCATTTTCCTCCTTTGTGGAAAGCAAAGTGCAGGCTGTGTCTGGTCCCGGGCATTGAGCTGGCCCCGTCGTGGGGGCCCGGTGGGACCGTGCCTCTGTGAGCAGACAGTGACTCTGTGACTCCGGAGCACTCAGCCGAGAAAGGCACCTCATGCCTGAGCCCGGATCGGTGAGACGCCGTCTAAGGGTGGCTGTGCAGAGCCCCGGGCCCTCCCGGTGACAGCAGCTCGCTGAAATGGGATTGCCTACTCAATTAGCTTACAGGATTCCCAATCCCAGGGGTCCCGACTGTCAGACAGGATCCACAGGGGTGTGATGAAGGGGGCCTGTCAGTGGGACCCAGGCTGGGGCAGGGCCCTCTATAAATGACATTCATAAGCCCTGCAGACGCTGGGGCACAGACCTGGTGTCCCGTGGATGGGACAGTTCAAGGTTGTTTAATTGGATCCCTGCTCCCTTTTGGCACAATCATTTTGGTGACGGGTTGGCCTTCCGTTAGAGAAAAAAAAAGAAAGAATCCTTTAGATGTTTGGGTATTTCTGCTCAGGTGTGACTTTCAGGTTAAGGCGGAGAGCGGACCTTGCGGACAGCCGGGCGGGGCTCTCCTATGCCTGCAGGCGCCACTCCCCGGCCCCAGAGTCCCTTTGGGAAGACACATTGCCCCGGAAGGCACTTAAACTGGCCTTTGGGAACAGACTTCAAAGCCTGATGCCCATTCGTTCAATTATTCTTAAAACCGTCAATGTCGTCCTCCGCGGAAGGCAGGTTTCTCTTTGGAAATTGACAGAAGTCGTTTGGAGCTGAGTATGAGGAAGAACCGTAGCGTAAGAGGGAGATGTGACCCTGTGGAGCACACCGGAGCCCATTCTGGTTGGCAGAGGGCCCTGCGGGGGACACGTCTCCTTGTGGTGTCGAGGGCAGAGTCTCAGAGAAGTCACAGGACTCGTCTAAGTTCACCTGGGCAGAGAGGGGCAGAGCTAAGGATGAGAGTCAGTGTGCTGACGTCTGGCCTCAGGCGGAGTGAAGCCTGACGGGTTCCACCAGGTGACCTTCTGCTGTTAACGACTTCCAACCACATGACGCTATATTCTAGAAAGCCCCACGTAAATGCGGCTCCAGTCCTGTGCCCACGGCTGGTTTTGGGCATCAGAGGTGCTTCCAAATCAGACCCCTCTGGAAAGTCCCCAAACGCTGTTTCCAAGCTTATAGAGATGTGAAGATCAGTCTTATGTGGATGATGAGATTTTCTCTGTCTCTCGTCGGAAAGTTTTGGTGTCAGATATGTTTTTCTTTATTGTGTGCTGAGGTCACGTATTTTTCGAGGTGGGGAGATAAACGTTTTTCTTCCAATAAAACAGTCTGCGTTTAAAACCCTGCCTCTTTGGACGCAACCAGAGCAGAGATCATTCAGCACACATGTCCCCAGGGGTCTGCTCCTCCTTCAGGGGACGGTGGCTTCTGCACCCACCCAGAAGTTAGGCTGGTGTTTTTCTGCCTTTCATGAATTATTTGGACTTTATCTTTAATATATATTCAGATGTTGATCTTTTCATGAATTCAGACAGGGCTTTTACGTTCTGGACTCCATTCGTGAGGTTTTGATGCACTCAGTGTGGTGTTTCGTGGTTGCAGGTGGGGTCTGGAGTCCTGTATGAAGTATTTGTCATTTGGGCTGTCACGAGTCTTGACTGTTAGTATTTTTCCCCAGGAGTTTTTCATATTTCTTCTAGAATCAAAAACTTAGAATTTCAGGTTCTTTTGTGTTTTTTCTTCTCCCCCTCCTCCTCTTCTTCCTCTTCTTCCTCCTCCATCCCCTCCCTCATTGTCTCTGTCTCTCTCTGCTTCTCATTAGCAAGATCTAATGAGAAGAGCATGAAGCGGCTGGACCTGGTGCTCACTGCTGCAAAGGCCCCCAGGAAGAACGGGGCAGTGGTGGCCATTACAATGGGCACCAAAGCACTCAGGGGCTGGCTGTTGGCATGACTAGGCATTACCAGGGCCCCTAAAATGTCACGGGCAAGGAAAGAGTGATGTGAAGCCTTTGGAGGCCGGCCGGTAACTGCAGGACAGGACTCAGGAACCAAGAGAGCGACCAGAGGCAGACAAGGTCTGGGGCAGCAGCCACACAGCAGTGTCCTCACGGACGGAAGACTCCATCTTGGAAGCAGAGAAACACGAAGTGAATGTTTAATACCCTGGTCGAAGAAGATGGCATCTCCTGTGATTGGAATGATATAGAATTAATGTGTATCTGCAACAAATATCATTAAGATTCAGTATTCCTGGGCGCCTGGGGGGCTCAGTCGGTTAGGCATCTGACTTTGGCTCAGGTCATGATCTCACGGTTCGTGGGTTCGAGCCCCGCGTCGGGCTCTGTGCTGACAGCCAGCTCAGAGCCTAGAGCCTGTTTCAGATTCTGTGTCTCCCTCTCTCTCTGACCCTCCCCTGCTCATGCTGTTTCTCTCTCTCTCTCTCTCTCTCTCTCTCTCTCTCAGAAATAAATAAAACAAAAAAAAAAAGATTCAGTATTCCTCACAGAGATGGAAAGTCAGGAAAGGAAGGAAGGATGCAAGGCATTTCTCTCGGCTCCATGGAAAACCGGAAGATCACTGGCCTATGAATCAGCCAAACTGGGGGTGCAGGGGACACACAATTGCATCTGAGAATGTTTCTTTTGTGTTTAGAAGTATTGCACGATCCCAACCCCAGACAGCAGTTTGACTGGAGAGGACATCTCCTTGGGCCGTCAAGTCCCAAGACCCTGACTTGCTGGGCCTGATCTGGTCTGGTTCTGGTCATGGGTGACATTGGGCTTCTGCTGCCCATGACTCGCGGTGGCTGGTTTCGAGGCAACAGGTACCTGTGCCGTCCTGCCGCCATGCCTCTACTCTCCGGAAACTGGGCCATTCCCTGGGCCTCCCGCTCGGCTCCACTACAGCCCCTCCTCTTCTTCCGCCCCCGCCTCTACCCACTCTGGCTCGCAGAAGCCTGTTTCTTTCTTGTTTTAGTATTTTTAGAAGGAAGGTAGTGGCATCTTCTAAGATAGGGGTTGTTGACTGATGTACTGATGCCGGGACTCAAACCTGTCTTGAAAGGCTGCCTTCCCGGCATGTGGTGGGTTTCGTATCCTTGGAGCCACAAAGCTGGCATTGTTTTGAGAGGGTTAACTAAGATTAATGAGCAAAGAAACATGAAGCCATAAAGGATCAGCATTTCCAATCAATGACTGAATAAATTTAATGTGTATTCCATCTGCAATTTCTTTGGCGCGAACACGCAGACGCCAATTCTGAAAGCGGTTGCCTCTTTAAGTTTCTGAATAATCCACTAAGACAAAAAACAGGGTGTACTTCCAGTTTAACAGTGCTTTACTTAAGGTTTGTACCACAGTCGATGTATCGATCAAGAGGAATTTGTAGAATACAGAGGTGCGTTTAATAAGAGCTGGACAGAGGGCTGCAAACCTCGCTATTCCCAAGACTTTAACACTTGTGAATTGCAGCTTCAGCATCTGATTTGGGAGGGGAAAGGAAAGGAGAAGAAAAATAATTGTGGTAGCGTAATGGGGATGGCAAAACGAGAGCTCTAATTCCTACCCAATGCCCACGCTATGAAATCAAGGAGAATCTCCATAGGTGTTCCAAGGGTACTTTGTGCATTAGCTTCTCAGAGAATGTGTATTTAAGTAGTGCGTAATGACTGTTTCAGGCAGGGAGCCGTGCGAAGCCTCTGTCCACTTTATTTCTGACATTAGCCCTGTACCAACAAGAGAACATCTCTCTCTTTTTATCACCCCCAGATTAGCCTAGAGCGGCCTCCTTCTTCCCGACATTTGAATAACAAGCTTGATGAAGCCACTTAACTCTCTCCAATTACAGGTGCCAAGTGGGGGTACACAAAAGAGAGGCCTTTTACATGTGTGAATGGTTTCACAGCCCAGTGTCATAATCAGATTCGAGAAATTGAACTTGCAGAAAGTTTGTGCTAGCCTGGTGGATTTTCATTTCAGACGTTGTCAACTCAAGGGCATTTGGACCAATCAATATCTGTCTGTCTTCTCGCACATAGAAAGTTAGCTATTAGAAAAGAGAGGCTTACAGCAGACTCAGCCAATACCATTAGCCCTAGCCCTAGGGCAGTTCTGTCCATGTGCCCGGGTAGGCACCTGCCCCCTCCCCTCCCCCACCATTAGGGAGGCCACTTGGGATGTCATTTGGACAGAGCGGGCAAAGAGCACTTCTTTATTCTTTCTCTTTTTTACACCCAGACTCCCCCAAAATCAATAAATCTGTTCTTTGCTTATTTTCAGAACTTTACTTCAATATAAGCAAGGACTTTCCTTCCAGCAACAAACTTGGCTAACACCATGTCAAGCTTATGTGTGTGTGTGTTTTCTTTCTCTGTTTCAATTTGAAAAATAATTGGAAATAATATCTGATTGATGTTCTCTCTCTCTCTCTCTCTTTTAGCTAAAGATTTCCTTGATAAAAGACCTCAATCCATCGCGGCTCATGATTCAGCACTGATTTTCCACTCTGGGTGTCCTGCTGCGCCCTGGAGTCATTGTGGGAAATTAAGGAAATGCAGTATTGTTTCCTTAATCAGAGAAAACTTTATCCCGATTGTGTTCATTGAGTGCTGTTTTGTATTTCCTTGTTACTGATGCTTTTCCTGTGATTTTTGTTCTGCACTGAACTACTCCCTGACAGAGAAAACCCTGAAGCAGTTAAGATACCAGGAAAGGGAGAATTGAGAATTGGTTAGTGGAGATTTGGAGTCTCTCCCAACAGGTCTTAGAATTTTGTTCAGCTTATTGTGATCTTTCTTTCTTTTTTTTTCCTCCCTCTCTCTTTCCGCCTTTCTTTCTTTCTTTCTTTCTTTCTTTCTTTCTTTCTTTCTTTCTTTCTTTCTTTCTTTCTTTCCTTCCTTCCTTCCTTCCTTCCTTCCTTCCTTCCTTCCTTCCTTCCTTCCTTCCTTCTTTCTTTCTTTCTTTCTTTCTTTCTTTCTTTCTTTCTTTCTTTCTTTCTTTCTTTCTTTCTTTCTTTCTTTCTCTGTCTTCTTTTCTTCCCTTTTTCCTTCCTCCTTTCCTTCCTTCCTCTCACTATCTGTCTCTCTCTCTCTTTGCCTCTCATTAGTAAGAACTAATGAGAAGAGCATGAGCGGCTGGACCTGGTGCTCACTGCTGCAAAGGCCCCCAGGAAGAATGGGGCAGTGGTGGCCCATTACAATGGGCACCAAAGCACTCCGGGGCTGGCTGTTGGCATGACCAGGCATTACCAGGGCCCCTAAAATGTCACGGGCAAGGAAAGAGTGATGTGAAGCCTTTGGAGGCCGGCCGGTAACTGCAGGACAGGACTCAGGAACCCAGAGAGCGACCAGAGGCAGACAAGGTCTGGGGCAGCAGCCACACAGCAGTGTCCTCATGGACAGAAGACTTCATCTTGGAAGCAGAGAGAAGTGAAGTGAATGTTTAATACCCTGGTTGAAGAAGATGGCATCTCCTGTGATTGGAATGATATAGAATTAATGTGTATCTACAACAAATATCATTAAGATTCAGCATTCCTCACAGAGATGAAGAATCAGGGAATTCCAGTGGGTCTGGTGGCTAGAGCCATTCTCCGCGGCCTGCCCCATCTGCAGACAGAAAGGGCATGCTCCATGGTAAAGACATCTGCTGGCAGACAAAAGTAAAGATGTGAATTTCCTCTCAGATTCCTGGACAAGCACAAGACTTCTAGTCCTCTCTTTTAATGTGACTCTGGATTGCTCTTTCCCTGACAGTTGCTGTAGAGAGAGAGAGAGCATGGGCTTGCTGCACGGCACGGACATACTTTTTGTTTTGGTGTAATTAGCAAGGGTAATTTTCTGGCATGGCTCCGGAATGGTCTGTGAGGGCTTTTCATATCTGAAAGCAGAGGAGAGCTCAAGGTGAGATCCCGAGCCTTAGCAAGGAAGACCAGTTCAAACCTGGAGCTAAAAGCGAGAGGCTAGGATTTCGGCGAGACCCCAACGACGGGCTTGCTCGGGCCTCTAGGCAAAATTTCTCACTGGGTTCCCTGAGGGAGCTGCTCAGGATGGGCCTGCGGGGTCTGGAAAGTGGATGGCGCTGTCCTGTCTTCCTTTTTGAATGAGAATATAGAGCCTTCATTTAGGGGTTTGCTTTACCGCCCTGGCCTAATGCTCATCAGCCGTTCTCAGTTGTGTCTTTGCTCATCTCTCTTCCCCAATGGTAAAGACACAGTTTGTGTGTTTTTCTTCACTTTTGCATCTTCAATATCTGTCAAAGGACTGTCCAGAGACATCCCCCACACATAAGAAGACAAATGTGTCACTGAACACACTAATCCAACTTTTTTTTTTTTTTTGATACCAAGACTTTCTCAATAAAGGAAGCTGAGTGCTGATTGGTAAGGCTCATCTTGGCACATACCTCACTGCTTCCCAGACCTGACTTTGGGTGGCCCTGGCCCAACATGGAGCCCTGACTCAGAGTCCTGCTTGCTGGCTTGGATCTAAAGGATATACTCCATACTGCCCGCCCCCCTTCCATACATTCCCCTCCCATGTCCCAAGGGGAGGGGATGGCGCTAAGCCTGGGCCGCCAATCATAACACCCCATTTTCTGGTCATGTGCTTCATCTCCATGTGGTCATGTGACAAAATGGAATCTAAGTCTAATCGAAGCTGAGCGAGTTAAAGGAAATCTTATCTTCCTAGTGGGGTAGCTGGGCTAATATGAGCCTGGAAGCTTCCAGAAGCTCTGGTCTTGTCCTCAAAGAGAAGTTCAGCTGGGGGAAATTAGAGGGTGGCTCCTGGATCCAGCTGTCCTCACCCATTCCTTGTAACTTCCCAGCTGCATGCATCAGGCATCCCTTCTTTCTCCCCAGCTTGTTTGGATTGTTTCTGTCACTGCCACCAAAAAAGCCTTGATGAGTAAGAAATCTCAAGATTCCATAGGAGTTTTAAAAGTCTGAATGTTTGAGTCCTCATTTTTTAGGTCCTTATTCCTAAAAGAGAAAGGTTTCCATGGTCCAAAAGATAAAGAATTGTATAGGTACCATATGGTCTTTCTAAGAAATTGAAACAGGATGATTTTTTAAAATATTTAAACTACCGTTCCTTCTAGTTATTCATTTTCAAATGTATATGTGGTTCTTGGCAAATAAGAGACTATTTGTATTAATTGGTGCCCTTTTTAAAGTACATTCCCCTGCAGTCCTTTGTCTCTAGATAAACATGGAGCTTCTTAAACACTGGAGGGAAATCACACTTGTGTTTTAGTATGGCTTCTCCTCTGTGAGTAAAATGAATGGATTTGGGAGCAAAAATAGCCCCTTCTTCAATAGCTGCAACATTGAAATCTTCGTTTCCAAGGCAATCAGATCCCATAGCACTTTTTCACTGTAACAATGAGGTTGAGTTAAAAAAATATAATAAAGCCATCATCATCTTCAGAAGTGTCAATTTAAAGCCCAAAGCAGGGAGTTTGGGCTCTCACCTACCATTTCTTTTCTTCTGCCAGTTCTAAAAATTAAACTCCCTGTAACTATAGCTTTCTTTTCATTCAATCTGAACCTGAGCTGCAAGATTGGAGGAGTTTAAGTTTAAAAGCAGCACCACCTCTGAAACAGCTACATAAGCCCACCTTTTGACCAACCATCAGAGGGAACATAAATGTGCTTAGTAGACCACAGATTTTTGTCTGTTCAGCATCCTTTTCTTTGAAAAACGGGTGCTTTTGCATTCTAAAATGGTCTTGCTCAAATCCTGAGGGCTAGCCCACAACCCCTCCTTCTGCCTTTTAGCCTGGGGAGCCTCAGTGTGTGCACTTGACCTCTAGTCAGAGTACACAGAGTACCCCTCCTCAGCATCAGTGATTGTCTGGAGATTGGGTTCAAGATCCCACTGGGTCACAGGGAGTCCTCTGGGCTTGTGTTGGAGCTTTCAGGAAAGGAGCTCACTTGCTCTGGGATCATGAACTGTAAGGATCAAAGTTTAGAGCAATGGGCAACATCTGCCTGAGGGTACAGCCCAACAGCGGGAAGCAACAGCTAGAAGATGGAGTTGTCCGCCTGCCTGGGTTGAACCTTGAGCTCTAGTCATGGAGGAAGTGGACCCTGCCTCTTCCCCTAGACTTTCCAAATTATTTGAGGCTAATGGTTGTCTTTTGTGCTTAAGCTATTACTTATGTCCCAAAGAGTCCCAGTGGCTAGAGTGTGGAAATTAAGAACTCCTTTAGTTTTTAAGCTAACTGCTGTCAAGGTGTCTAGACATGCTATTTATGTGTCTAGGCCAGTCTGGGAAATGGTGTTCCTTTGTTTAAGCCATGGGTTTCAGCCACTCATTACTTGTTGGGTGTAGGATGCACAGTGTACCTTTATGGTTCTGTCCGTTCGTTCATTTCCCCTAAGTGGCAGATTCAAACAGTAGGGTTAGCCTCCTTCCAGAAGCACCAACAGTGGGTTGCAGACCCTGAAGATTGTACAATTGACAAAAACATTGAAAGCTTTCGGGAGAAAAGACAAATGGATGGAGAATCTGAGTCAGGCTAAGTGAAGTTGACATTTAGTGGGTGAAAGCCCCACCATGTTACAAAAAGCTGCTGTACTACTGGACGTCAGTCTTGACTTGGGCCAGATTTGTCATTTGGCTTGTAAGCAGAACGTTCCTGTGAATCCCGGCAACGTGGTGTCTTCTGGTCGCAGGGTTTGTAAAGCTGGAGAGCTATCTGCAAATAATAGAAACGGTAGACGTTGGCAATGTTCCTCAGCATTTTAACAAGCACATCTGCTCCGTTCCAGCCTCTAGACTTTGTCTTGTCTGTCCCAGGCTGGGGAGGAAAAGTGTTGCCCGGAGAGAAACCTTACTACGGAGGAGAAGGGCGGGGTTGGGGGGAGAGAAAGGAGGGTGAGCCAGAAGTTGTATTTCTGAGATGAAAAAACAAACAAGTGAAAACAACTGCTTTTTTCTACTCCTCTGATTCTTGCTTTTTAAAGGTTAAAAACCTCAGTATACAGATGTCTCTTCATGCCCACCATGACTGAGTTTGTATGGGACAGGCTGCTCGGACACAGGAGCAAGGCTTGGCTGTTTTGGCCTTGACTCACCCTCCTGGCCAGCTCTGCCAGGCAACAAATCTAATAACAGAGTAGGGTCACAGGAGGAAAGGTCTGGAAAAGTGGGAATGGGAACCAAAGCAGACAGGACAGCAAAACATTCTTTAGCTGTGAAGTTGCAAGTGCCGTGAATACAAAACTCAGCCAATGGGTCACCTGTCACGATTGTTTCTGAGATGTGAGATCTTAAGCGGGCGCGGTGGCTGGTTTTGCAGAAACAATGTATTTTATTTTAATATAATTGTACATTCACATCAGTTGTAATAACCAATGCAGAGACATCATGCATATCCTTCACTCCCGTTTCTGTAACATCTTTCGTAGTAACTATCACCAGGATATTGACGTTGATACAATCCAGCCATCCTATTCATATTTAATGTCTTACACACGGGGTGTGAGTGCGCATGGTGTTTCATTCTACGCAGTTGTACAGATGTGTGTGATCTCCAGTGCAGTGAAGACGTGGAACAGCTCTACCATGAGATTCCCCTGTATCTAAACATTTCACTCTTTCAGTGTTTCTGTTGTGGTCGTTAAGTGTGATTTTTCATTGTTGGGAGCCTCAATGTTTTCATGAAAGACCAAGGGAAAATAGGATTCCAGGTACCAAAGTTTGCCTTCAGCCCCCTCCTGGGATCCCCGTGGGACCCTTGCCTGTGGTTGCCACAATTAAGGCTCCTCGAGATAGATGCGGAGGGATGCCATGTCTGGGAGGGATCGTCCTTTCGATTTCTCTGCACTGATCTTCCTACTCACTGGTCATTATTCTGAAATGAAACCATGAGCTCTTCATGTTGAAATGCCAATACCTCTCCCCTCAGCCGCGCTCCTCGCCTGTCAGCTCATTTGGTTACAGCCTTCTCACATTTACTTAACTTGATGTATAGGAATAATGGAATATAATGAAAATTCTTTGCAAACGATTGATTTTCTTCTGTATGCATCCACATGATCCACAGAATGTAGTTATTTTTAGTTGGGGCCATTCTCTGGCCATATTTTCAGTATAATGTATTGTGAAGAAAGACTGTGGATTTAGTCAGGGATTCTAAAAACCAGTGCATCTAAAAATCAGTGTTAAGGAAGAACTGCCTGTTCTGTGACAGCCCTTTCCAGGACTCTGTCCCAAAGTCTTTCCCTGCACTTCACAGACACTTGGCCCATCTGAATGAATCTCAGCAACTTGTGGGCCAGCTCGGCACACCCCGACAACATGCCAGCAAATTTTCACATAAAATTATGCAGATCTAGTACAATTACTATAAACATTAAATGGAAGTGCACGTGGGTGGCTTAGTCGGTTAAGCGACTGACTCTTGATTTCAGCTTAGGTCATGATCTCACAGTTTTGCGAGTTTAAGCCCCACATGTGGCTCTGTTCTGATAGGGCAGGTTGGGATTCTCTCTCCCTCTCTCTCTGCCCGACCCCTTCTCATGCTGTCTCTGTCTCTCTCAAGATAAATGAATAAACTTTAAAAAGTAAAAAATAAAAAAAATAAACCTCAAGTGAGCTAACAGACATAGAGTTGGTCCTTAATAAATGCTAGTTTTATCATTTGTCAATGATGTAGCACCTTCTAGGAACTAGGCATTTGCCAGATGGCAAGGACAGAGAAATAATAAAAGCTTCCCCTACCCTCAAGAGAGGCATGGTCCAATTGGCTTCAATAGTTATACTTCAGTGTATTCAGTGCTTTGATAACCATTCCCCTATAGGGGATCTATGCTTGCTGGGAGCCAAGGAAAGTCTTTCTTGAGTTGATCATTCTCACTTGTTTGGATCTTGGGACAGATGTTGAAGGACCCAGGCTCTGAAAAGAGGGAAGGTCCTTTGAGGCAGAGACGAATGTGTAAGCGAGGTCCAGAAGTGGGAGAGAACATGGAGCCTTCAGAAGTCCCATGGGATCAGAGACACAGTGTGAGAACAGGAGAATGGAAAGGAGTGTGTGGAGAGGTCAGGAGGGATCAGACTCTGAGTGCTAAGTGGACCTTCCAAAGCTGAGTTATTCAACATGGGGGGTTGAGTTCTGGGTGGTCGAAGCGGCCACCTGCAGAGCTGAGATCTGGCACCTGGGGTGACTGGGTTTAGAGCCAAGACCTCATGCATTTCTTGAGGGCCTGGGTGTTTCAGAAGCCCTCCCTCCTGGTTG
Source organism: Hyaena hyaena (assembly GCF_003009895.1). Taxonomy (NCBI): domain Eukaryota; kingdom Metazoa; phylum Chordata; class Mammalia; order Carnivora; family Hyaenidae; genus Hyaena; species Hyaena hyaena. Next base: position 1,468,323 of record NW_024081013.1, read on the forward strand.
TGGGGGGCTCCCAGCTCCAGACACCAGTACCCTGATGCCAAACCCACATGGCTGCCAACCAGTGATGGAGCCTCGGGAAAGTCCTGGAGACTGGGTCTGTAAACCCCTTCCAGAGCTGATGTTCTTTGATTCTCATGGTTGTACAATACCACTAAAAGAAAAAGTCAAGAAGAATATGATAGCAGATGTTTTACATTGCTGTGAAAATTTTGTCCCATGCCAGAAATCTCCATGTCTAGTGGGATCTACCAAGAATTTTGAAATCTAGCTATCTTCTCACACAAGATAAATTCTATTCGATTACAGCTACTTAGATTCAATTTTTTTTTTTAGAGAGAGAGGGGGAGAAAGAGAGATCATGAGCAGGGGAGGGACAAAGGGAGAGGAAGAGAGAATCTTAAGCAGGTTCCGTGCCCAGTGTGGAGTCTGATTCGGGACTCATCTGACTATGAGATCGTGACCTGAGCGAAAATCAAGAGTTAAATGCTTAACCAACTGAGTCACCCAGGAGCCCCAATTCATTCCATTTTTAATTAGTTTGTCACTGAAGCAGGGTTGGGGCTCACATAAGTGGAAATCTGCAGTGAAGTTTGCCATTGCTTATAGGAAGCCAGCTCTGTGTTTTGGAACTTATAGCCCCTGTCTTACTTGATCCATCTGAGAAGAGACCATTGTTGGTTCAGATGTGCATTGACACTGTGTGCTGATTGACAGCTCACTCTCGGGGCATTCACCCCACCCACTGGGGCCTCTCCCAGGATGGCCCTTGGACAAAGATTTGGCTGGAGTTGGCCCGGGTGTGTTTGGTGGGTTGGTTTCCTGCATGTCCAGAGCGGGCTTTCCTGGAAGGAAAGGGGAACTCCTAGGACCTGGGAGTCCTACTGCCCCATGGCTTCCATCACTGTCTTGCTGTGGCTGACTCATCTTCCTATGCCTTCAGCGTGTCTATTTCCCTATGTGCCTTTCCTTCAGAGACTACGGCTGTCCGACCAGACCCGTGTTTAGATGGCTGCTGATAGTCAATGAAGTGATGTTCCACACCAGCAAAGCATAATTAGAAGTGGGAAGAATATCCTGAGACCAGCCAGTACCTGCAGACTCCGGAACTAGCCTGTTGAGGTTGGCATGCCTCATGATCCAGGAGGAGGCTAATGGGCTGGGCCATTCTACTTGGTACTGCCCCACTGAGCAGTGCACTGAGTGAAACTCAGAGGAGCTCTCTTCATTGTTGCATGGCCAAGTGTCTCCCACTTTGCAGGTACTGCTCTGGATAGATTGTGTTCTCTAATGAGCCTTGTAATGTTGGGCAGGTGATCTCCACCTGTGAATCCTTTGCAGACCCAGAAGATGTGCCCCCCCATGGACTGGGAGCCTCATAGCATTTCATCTGAGATGAAGTGTCCTCTGTACGTAGGAAAAGTCTGTGGTTACCTGGGGCCCAGCTAAGGGATAGAAGGAGCCTGGGATAACTTTGTGCTGTAGCAGATGAGAATCTATTGCCCACTGAGGATCTGTGTCATAGATGTGGACAATCAAGGGGTGCACCAAAAAGGGGCATGGAGAATGCAAATGTCTCCAGATACTTCAAGTTTCTGAGGACAGAAATCTGACCTTGTACCCTGTGTGAACTCCATGCCTTGCTCTGAGGTAGGCACATGGAGATGCATTACACAGGCCATGAACCTGACCCTAATTGCTGCTTTCCCTGTGTGGATCAGAAACACCTGCACATGGCCACCAGCTTCAGGCTGTTCAAGCCTCCTTCATGTCCCTGCAATCTGGATGGAGCCTGCACCACTGGGTCTGGGAACGTGCAGGGCGGCGGGGGGCCAGTGCCCTTGGACCTAGATGGACTCGCAACAGGATAAGACAGAGCATCTCCACAGGATGCTTTCCCAACCTGTGTGACAGTGAGCTACCTCCGGAAGGCATTGCACTGGGGTGTGGCTCCTCTGACTCCTTGGGCCTCCTCCCTCTGGCCTCAACAAGCCTCCCTTTCCCCCACACCTGTCTTCCCCCTTCTGTCCAGATGGATATGTCCATTCACAGTGTGTAGAGCTTATTCGTATTAATTTATATCTCTGGTTCAAAGAGTGAGAGCATGCTCATTTTAGAATATGTAGAAATAAAGAAAAGCACACAGAAGACAGAAAGAAAGTCACCCTTACATATTCTCTCCATGTTTTGATGCATCGCACTCTGTGGCTTTGTCTGTTTTGTTAATGTGTTTGGGAGCATCTGCTATACACTGTCCTAATGTCCCCTTCAATGTCCCTGCCCTTCTTCTCTTCCTTGGGCTCCTCCCCCCACCCTGTGCCTTCTCCAAGGCTTGCTGGGTTCCCACCCTTGTGTTCTTTAGAACCTCCTTTGACCATCCAGCACTCGGGGCTCCTTCTGTGAGCTCCGGAGCCCTGTCTGTGCCTTTTGCCAGTTCCTAACTTGTATTGTTCTCCAATTTCATCCAACCTTTGTGGTTGGGGAGGGGGGGTGCCCTTCTTTTTCTTTGCACATCCACTAGCATCTAATGTTGGGCTGCGAAAAGGATTCTTGAGCAAGATATATGAAGATGTTATGGAAGAATAAAAAATTAATGTATTCATAAGAACACGCATCTTCATTAATCATTGCAGTCTCAGCCACTAATCTCTTTTATGCTCTACTGGTAAGAGTTAATGCACTTCATGATTTTCGTTCCTGGAAAAGTTGGTTGTGGACTTGAGTACGCTCAGTGCTCTCTAGACAGGGTTGAGGGAGCCTGGAAACAAGCATTCCCTACTTGGGCGGAGCTGTTCTTGGCAGAGTGCATACGCTGGGGCTGGTGAGCAGAGGGGTCTCTCACATCAGCCCCGATCCCTGCTCCCTCCTTCCTCTCCCTCTGGCTGGTGTAAGAAAAAGGAGCAGGAAGCACACAGGTTGGGTTTTGGGGTGCGGGTGACTTTTTGCAGTGTAACTACTTCGCAAGACCTTCCTCCCTTGGCCGTGGAGAATGCGACAGAGATCATGCGATTATTGGTTGTGTTTCAGAGATCAGTGTTCCCTGTCAGGGCACGGGGCTGGGGTGGGGGCGGACAGACCCACACCCATATATTTTAATGTTCTGACCCAACGGGAAATCTCCTGGTTACAAAGACACTGCCTTAGAATTTTAAAAAACCTGATAAATAATTTGTTATAACCACAGGGCATCACTTTGCCATGTTACCTATTATGGAACTAAGATAATATGTAAATTGCTTATTTACAGCATTAAAATAAATAGTGGTTTGGGTATTTTGGCAAAGCTGAGGACATACGTTATAATCCCCCCTCCCTGCTCAGCCGTTCCGAGCTTCAGCACACCCTTCCTTCCTGCTGGGTCTGGGCTCTTTCCCCGGTTGCAATTACTCTATTATGCTATTAAAGTTCAGAATGTGCAACATGCCCGACCCCTGAAGGCATTTGCCAGTCATTTTTTTTTTTATCTTCCCTAATACCTGTAGCTCCCTTTCTGTGCTAACATTTGACTGCGAGCACTCTGTAGCATCTGCTGGTTAGCTGTCTCTTGAAGGCCACTGGCCTCTGCACCTCTTATGGCCACTAATCGGGCCCCTGTCAGATCTCCGAGGGGGGTGGCAGGCAACACAGTGAATTAAATATCAAGCAAATCAGATCAAATGGCAGCCTGGACCCCCCAGGTAAGGAGCGGGCTCCGGGTGGCTCGCCTCTGAGCAGACGCCTGTCCTTCCCCGGTTCACGCAGGGCACGGACCCTTGTTACATCAAGTGCCCCTCGCTTAAGCCCCACTAATTGGGTAGGATTGCTGCCGTCTGATGAGTCATAATTAGGAGGAGACGGTTCTACTGGAGCCGTCTTATCGGGCGAAGGGTCAGGGACTAATGACTAGCAGAAGGTAAGGGTTTTGTTGATGCCTGTAGTCTCTGCTGGAAAAAAAAAATCCGCTTCTGCTGCGTTTCTTCCGGCAGCAGGCACTGAATCTTTCCCCTCATTTGATTCAGTGACCTCTCAAGTGCATCACTGCCCCGAGGGCTCCGGGCTGTCCAGCAACTGTTAAGCCCCTTGGGCTGATAATCTTCTCCCACATTTGCCCTTAACACCGGTCGCCCCACCATTAGCCGCAGCTGCACTGGTGCTCATTAGAGGCGATCGATGCAGGCGAGATAAAGCAGGGCTGCACCTCCGCCCTCCTAGCTCCCGCAGACTTACAGCCGGGCCACCAACGCCTTCCCGGCAGACCCGCGAAGAAAGGCGTTCTTTTTTGTTAAGAAAAAAGGGAAAAAGGTGGAAAAGGATGAAGAGAAAGTACATATTTACCTTATTGGTCTCGGGATGTCGTTGACTGTCTAGGGGACATGGTGTTTCCGCTGTGATGTGCACTTTTCACATCTTTGCCTCGGATGCTCCTGGAGTTGGGCCCGGCCAAGATAAAAATGTTTCCTAAGGAAAGAAGGCCTGGCCCCGCTTGAAGAGGCAGGGGAGGCGGTGTTGGCTCTGGCTGCAGGCTGCTGCGTGGCCCCTTCCCTGAGGGTGACCCGGGGAAGCCAACGGCAGCTGTTGGAGTCCTGCTTCCTGCCAGAAGGTGCTGCCAGAGAGCCTGGTAGCGGTGCTCTCCTCCTTCCCCGGGAAGGAATGCGGGGGCCCCAGTGCACGCTGGAAGGGGGAAAGGTGTCCGGGGCACAGGCTGCAGTCATCTCTGCTTCTCCAGCTTCTGCAGGCCAGTGTCCTTCTGGAAGGGCTGGGTCAAGTGGCCCACCGGGCCGTTTTTCTTTTGTGATGGGCTGGGAAGCTCGGGGACCCCCTTGGAACAAAAGTGGTCATGGCTTCTCTCTCTGGGGTCGGCAGTGGGCGGCAAGGCCCCCTCTCCAGTGGCCCGGGGGGCTTCAGCAGGTGCACGGTTGCAAACTGCTAGTGGCCTTTGCTATACGTGGAAAGGACAGAGAAGTATGAAAATAGGGAAAACCCAGGATGGAAGCTGGAGGCCACAGTAGCCTCTCTACGCCAGAAACTCAAGGCGTCTGCCTACGTTTTTGGCATGGGGGCCATCTGGAGTGAAGGGTTGTGCTGCGCCCTGCCTTCCCATTGAAGGAAACTATCAAGAAAGGACCCCGGCAGAGCTGCACTATTGTTCCCTAGGAGGGAAGTGTCTGGGCTAGTGACCAGGGGACTTGGTGGCAGGAGAGCACATCTAGACCCCGCGACAACTGGGCCAGCAGAGAACGGAAACTCCTGGAAGTGCCAGCCTCCTAAACAAATCCAGGCCAGGCAGCCTTCAGGCAGAGGGGGGCTCCTGTGGAGGAGGGCCTCCAGCTCTGCTTGGCTGGGTGAGCCAGGGGACAAGGCACATTTAGAGGAACACCCAGATTTCTCTGCGCCATTCCGTCAGCGCCTGAAACACTGCTCAGTGACAGAGTCCATAATGTCTGGAAAATAGGCAAAAAGAAACTGTCCTCTGTAAGGACGAGCAAAGAACAGTGACTTAGGACAAGAAAATTGCAAGTTCTGAGCCCATGTTCTTCCATGAAATGAAGTGACAGAAAGGAATAGAGAATTCCATGAAGTCAGAACAGGGCTTTTTGAAGATGTCAGAAAACAAGACCCTCAATGACTATGTACCAATAAATAATTGCTGAATTTAAAACTGCAGTTTTGCAACTAGAGGCAGGAAATGAACTTGAGAACTTAGGGAAGCTCAGAGAGAAAGGATAAACAAATAAAGGGATAAACGAGAAAGTCGGAGATCTGGAAAGACAAGAGATCCAATATATGTATAATGGGAATTCTTGAAGGAGAGAGTAGGCTTCATGCCCGGTACAGAGCCCAAAGCAGGGCTTGAACTCAGTACGCTGAGATCAAGACCTCAGCTGAGATCATGAGTTGGACACTTAACTAACAGAGCCACCCAGATGCCCATCCAATGGTAGTTGTTTTTTTTTTTAATTTTGTTAGTTACCTGAACGATTTGCCCGAACAAAAATTTTTCAGTTCTAATACTCTCCTACCTCATACCATAATTGGGATTCTTTGGAAAAGTGGACAGCTGGTAGACTTTTGTGCAATAATAAGGATAGCAATGCATCAATGTTTGTAGAACTTTTATAGAGAAATATGTTGACCCAAGTACTCTCTACCTTTTACTTGAGTTTTTACTCCAAATGTGGGGTTTTTAGGTGGCATCCAGTTAGCTTGCAAGCCCATAGGGTAAGGACTGCAAAGACTTGTACTGTCTCATTAGCCTCTCTCTCCCCTGGACCCACCCAGCAAGGTTCCCATGACGTGTATGTTGACTTAAACATACATGTTGACATGTGTGTTGGCTACAGCAAAGGATGCTCTCAGATATGCAAAGAATCCAGAAAGTATACCATTCACATGTCCTTTCTGAAAAGCGAACACATTGCAACCGACTATGGAAGGGTGGGAAAATCAAAGGGTCAAAGAAAAAGGATAAACAAATTTGGTAAAATATATAGAGTGTGAATAACTTGCTCATGTGATTAAGAACAACCCCAACATACACACACACACACACACAGTTATTGAGGGCAAAAATGGATAACTTAGGCAAATAATTTAATACTATCTGATTTATGCTTTCAGATTAGAGCAAAAATTGGCAGATCAGACAAAGAAGGAAAAAACACATGAATGCTACATTTCTGTTTTACTCAGAAAGAAGGGGTAGATAGTACCCCGGTGTTAATACTGACCAGAGAAAAATATGGGAAGTGAAAAAAAATAAAAAAGAAATGTGAAAAGCATGACACATAGAATAACAACAGGATTTACACTGTCCAAGTTTCTGAAGAAAAAAAAAATAAAAGGGCTAAGAAAAATAAGGTTTATCAAAAGATGAATAACAAGGAAGAATTAAGGAAAATAAAGCATAACAGAGTAAGTCCAGAAATAAATATGAAAAAGCCAAACTCTCCAAATGACAGGCTTTCAGGTTTGATTGAAAACAGAATCAAATTAAAATCTATTGACAAAAGACACGCCTACAATTTAAAAAAATATATGGAAAGATTGAAAGATAATGGCTGAATGAATATCAGGTAAACACAAACCGAAAAGTGATAGCATATTAATATAAAATTAGGGTTTACATAGTTTCAAATGAATGATTTTTATATGATAAAAGGTAAAATTCACCATGATGATGTATGAGTAATGAACCCTTATGTGTAAAGTATTGCTATTATTAGAACCACTGTAGCAAATTAAAAATACTAGAAGAAACTGACAAAGACATATGTGATGTAGTGAGTGACTCACATGAGCAGTTAGTAGCATACAAGACAAGTCGACAAAAATAAGGAAAGAAGTAAAGAATTGGGTCATATATAATAAATGGAGTTTATTCAATATTTCATAAACTATAGTGAACTTTATATCATCCACAGAAAGAGAATGATGCCTATGTTATATTTGTAGAAGTTGATGACAAAAAATACCTTAATCACAAGGCAAAATGTAATGAATTCTTTTAAGGACCAAACTGTAGAAGCCACATCTAGAGCTACACCAAACAGATGTAAGTTTTAATAACACAATGTAACACAAATTGCAATACACTTAACCAAATTAAGATAATGCTCTCCCAGTGGCCATTGTATAAAATAAGAATGGTGTCTATAATTCCAGAATACTTACTAAATAAGGACATACAAGAAATTAAGGTTGAAGTTCAAAGTTAATTCAAGGTCAAATGCATCATATTAAGTATATTTGTTATAAAACGAGAATCAACAACAATGCACAAACTAATGAGCACTTAATATTGTTTGTGTAACTGAAGAGATGTTTAAAAGATGAAAAGGGCAAACATCACGAAGGAGAAATTTATGAATTAGGACATAGAAAAATAGTGATGCTGAGAAATTCAAGAACTTTAAAAATAAGCAGATATATATTAAAATAGATAAACTGGCACATCTAATTAGGATAAGACAACTACATAAAATAAGGAATTAGTGAATATGATTGAGAAATAAACAAAAATAAAATACTAGGATAACTCAGTGGTAATTAAAAGCTCTAAAGAGATACTAAGAACTAAATGTAGAGGAGTTGACCACTCAGTGAATGGAAGATTTTTCTTCTGAAGAAAATAAAAATCTTCATGTCTGGGGGCGCCTGGGTGGCTTAGTCGGTTAAGCTTCCGACTTTCGCTGAGGTCACGATCTCGCGGTTCGTGGGTTCCAGCCCCGCGTCGGGCTCTGTGCTGACTGTCAGCTCAGAGCCTGGAGCCTGTTTCAATCTGTGACTCCCTCTCTCTCTGACCCTCCCCTGCTCATGCTGTCTCTCTCTCTCTCCTAGAAATAAATAAAAAACATTAAAAAAATAAAAAAAAAATTTAAAAAAATCTTCATGTCTGATTGAGAAAGAAGAAAACGCCTATGGGCTAATAACCTTGGAGAGAAATATCAAAAGTTGCCTATGGCTTAGCTATTATACTTTGGTGAGATTTTAAGATGAATCTCTTTGTTAGTCCCTTTCCATTATGATTCAGTATTTTGTTCATTCTTCCAGAATAATTTTAGAATTCTTTAGAGTTTGGGGGTGAGGGATTTCAATCTTATAAGAAGAAATAATTCCCCTGCTGTATGACATACAGTATATGCAAAGCATAGGGAGAAAATGTTTCCTGGTGAATTTTTTTTTTTTTTTTTTGCAAATAGTTTATTGTCAACTTGGTTTCCATATAACCCCCAGTGCTCATCCCCACAAGTGCCCTCCTCCATGCCCATCTCCCCCCTCCCCCCCGCCCATCTGTCCTCAGTTTGTTCTCAGCATTCAAGGGGTTTGCCTCTCTCTTTACGTAGCCAGCTGGTCCTCAAATCTAAACCTGAAAAGGCAGGAAATTCCAGACCCATCTCATAGGAAAGGTGAGGCTGGAAAAGTGGGCAGGGCTTGTACCTGGCGAGCACAGACTGTAGCCATTGAAACAAAGAACAAAAAATCCTAAATAATATATAGTAAATTGAAAACAACAGTTTCTTATCTTACACAGATCTGTTTCAGGAATGCAATAATGTTTTAATATTCAGAAATCTATTAACAAAATATATCACATTGGTAGATTAAAAGAGGAGAAACTTAAATAATGTCCCGAAGGACACTTGATAAAATTCAACATCAATTTCTAATAAAAACTTAATAAGCCAGGACTAGAAGAACATTTCCCTGACATAGGAAGACAATATGAGATGAGCAGCGACATCACATTTAATGAGGATTCTCCATAGGTCCTTCAAAGTCTAGAGCAGGGGGAGGGAGCTGTAATCTCATCACTAAGAATCTCACTCTGGAAGTTCCAACAAGTGTGATAAGGCAGGAAACAGAAATAATAAAATAACTTTTAGAGTAGACCCGAGTCTACATGCGATGTGATTAGATGCCTAGAAATCCGAAGAGAATATTCTAAAGGAAGTCATTGACAAAGTTTCTTCTGGTGGTCATATGCACAAATCAATACCATTACTTTATTCCATTAAATATTGTCTTGAAGGTAAAATGAGAAAAGATTTCCAATCCCCACGATCAACATAACACTCGAAATCCTAGGAATAAACCTGGCAAAATGTGTGGGCTGCGGGGGGGTGGGGTGGGGTGGGGGGAGGTGTCCATATGCAGGAAAAGACAATGGGTTTTGAGAGATACCAAATGAATCTTCAGGAAATTGAGATACAGACCTTGGAATAGTGCAAGGAGGCCCCACTTCCTCAATTCAACTTATGCTTTTAGGGAGTTTCTTATCAAGATTCAAATTTAAGTTTGACTAGCTTATTCTGGTGAATTCCACTCTATGGAATGGAAGAGCATGAGAGACTGAGAAATGCGTTATAGCTTTAGTGTTTGCATGCTGGGGTGGGCACAAGTGTAGACAGGTGGGTGAGTGCCCGCTTACCCAACATACCATACAGGTGGATTTCAAGTACAAGGGGAAGTTTGATTATTCAGTAAGTGATGTTGAGGTAGCAGGTTGATTACTTGAAAAAGGATCCCTCTATCACCTCTACGTGAAACTTCACTGCTGTGTTTATTCATTTATTTATTTAAAAATTTTTTTAAAAAGTGTATTTATTTTTGAGAGAGAGAGACAGAGCATGAGCAGGGGAGGGGCAGAGAGAGAGAGAGAGAGAGAGAGAGACATAAAATCCGAAGGAGGCTCCAGGCTCTGAGCTGTCACCATAGAGATGGAGACAGGGCTCAAACCCATGAGCCATGAGATCATGACCAGAGCCAAAGTTGGATGCTTAACCGACTCAGCCACCCAGGCCCCCCAAAAGTTCACTGCTGTGTTTAAAGAGGCAAGTGTAAGAGAAGGAGATGCACTTGAGGAATGAGGGGTACACATCTGTCTGGTTTCCAGGTTGGGGAGGGAAGACAAGGAAGAAGTCAAAGAGAAGCACAATATTTTCATAAAAGCTGGAAAATTCCTGACACCAAATTACATCCTAATCAATCTTAACAGACAAATGGGAGCATGTTGTAGCATATTTTTAAAGAAAAGGATTATCACCTTTAATACATAAGGAACCCTTATAATTCAGCAAAAGTTTTGGGGAAAAAACACCTAAAAACCTGATAAAGCATCCGTGAAATAAGAACTGCTAGTGCACAAAAGGCATCTAAAAAATGTTCATCCTATTAAGAATAAAGGAGATTTTAAGAAATAAAAGATATTTCTGGCTGCTCAAATTAGTAAAGGATTTTTGCAAGAGGTAATGTCTGGTGTTGGCAAGGTTCTGAGAAAACAGCAATTCATATGTATTTGTGTATGAGATTTCTGGAGGTAAAGTTGACAATATGAATTAAAACTTCAACATTATCCTGTGGCCCAGAACCTGGGCTCACTTGCAGGTGTTTACCCCATGCAAACAACTACAGAACTGAGAAGAGCTGTGCTTACCGGGGCCTCTGAGGTGCTGTTGGTAACAGCAAGAGATGGAAAGCAGAGTAAATACGCAACAAGAGGAAACAGGTTAAGTAAACCATGGTCCACTAAAGGCAATGGAATTCTTAGTCATTAAAAACCATGTTCTCAGAAATGAAGCATAGGCAGTAATATTTGCAACGTATTAAATAATAAAAGTAGGTTGCGAAATGTTAGCTGCTTTAGAATTCCAATGTTGTGAAACTGGTGGATTTGGCTAGAAGACGATGGAAGGAAATATGGTGGCTCTCCTTTACTCTTGGGAACATGAGGGCGTTTCATTTTCCCCTTTATTCTTTTCTGAAGTTTTCAAAATTTATGCTATGAGACCATGTGACATACATACAAACCATAGCAATAATTATAAAAAAGATTGTACAGCTTCATAAGGGAAACAACACTGGTCTTCTTCTCTGATGCCCGTCTGCACAGTCGTTCTGTGTCACAGAGCAGCCCAGGGTGCAAAGAAAGGGAGGCTTGATGTAGAGTCTTTACAGCTTCCTCTTTCTCTCCCTGTCTCTCTCTGTCTCTGTTTCTCTGTCTCTCTCTCCCTCTCTCTCAGCCTCTCCTTCTCTCTCTGTCTTTCTCTATCTCCCTCTCTCCCTGTGACCACTTATTTCCCTCTAGCCATTCTGAAAAGGTCCTGGTTTCCAGTTTCTTGGCTTTTAGTTAACATCGTTTTATTTAACGTCTGACTTGCTCTTTTTGAATCGGATCTATTTTCCTTCTCAGGCTTCTGGCATCCTGGCTTCATTTCCTGAGAAAGCTGTTTTCAAGTCACAGAGTATCTTGCGTAGCTCCTTGAAGTCACTGTGAGTGAAGGAGGAATTGGAATTTTTGCTGCTGCTAGTGCTCTGCTTGGTCCTGGGGGGCTCACTCTGGCTTCTGATTCAGTTTGATTGTTCTGGGCGTGAATGAACTTGGCTGCCTCGTTATCAACAGAAACCTCAAGTTAGGATTGCCAGATTTCACACATAAAAATACAAAGTGCCTAGTAAAATTGGATTTTAGATGAACAATGAATAATTTTCAGTATAAGTATATCCTAAATATTTCATTGGATATACTTATACTAAAAACTATCCACTCTTTATGTGAAATTCAAATTTAACTGGGCAACCTGTATTTTATCTGACAGCCCTGCTCCACAAATGCCTTCAATGAGTCAAATGCCAAAACGACCCCATGCCCTACCTTGGCCTATGTCACTTTGTCTATGGTGGGTTTTTTATGGTCCACTCCCAAGTGGCTGAGGCCAGCCGGGGGCCATGATGTTTGCGCAAACACAATCGTCCCCCGATGAATGTAACTGGGCTATGCTAGTGGTTGGTTAGTCATAACAGGCTGTTGGAAAATTAGAGCTTTGGCCATTCCTCTCTGTGATCTAAAATTCAACAGCCACGAATTTTCCGAAGCAGAGAGAAAAATTAAGGAGTTGATGAATTACTTGAAGTGGTAGTTGTTTTGTCAAGGAGAAGAGAGCGCTGACCCCAGTGATGAGCTACCCTTCCTCTGCTGGGGTTAGTGTTGGCAACGCCATTCACTCTGACTCCTTCTCGAAGGCGTCCATTGCTCTCCCTTATGGACCTGCTCTCGAGGGGAAACACAGAGTCTGCGCCAGTGGGACACATGGGGCAATGCCCTTCCAGGCGTGCAGATGTCAGTAGTTCATCTCTTTCTTGTGCTGAGTGGACATGATGAAATTGATAGACTAAAGCAGGGAAGGCTGAGGAGAGTACGAGAACCATGAGTATCCAAATCCAGCTGGCATCATTTTTTCCAGTTAGTTTAAAAATGATCACACAATGAAGTCTACTTGTTGTAAACTGCTTTAGGATTGAAGCTGGCAAATGGCGCTTTTATTGTGGTGGCCATCCCTCCAATCGGTTGTGCTCCTAACTTTGGTCAGAGCCAGGGCAGTGGGGAAGCCTTGCCTGGTCTTGGTGTCATGGTGCCTGACACCCAAGAAAGGCAACGGTGCCAGCACCCTTCTGGGGCCATCGTTGCATCCTTTCTGCTGAGAGTAGAGAAGGCATGTGTTTCTGCCTTTCTGCTGGCATGAGTCATCTCTTCTCCGGGAAGGAGCCTGGCCCAGAGCTGTCCGGGGAGCGGACCATGTTTTATTACCTCTCCAGCTTCTGGTTAGCCGCCAGGAGCTGAACCAGAAGTGCCAAACTGCTGTAAGAAATCAGATCGCGGGGAACGGCTGCTCACATGGCATTTCCAGCTGCTGGTTCTGCAGCAAAGCCCTTTGTAAATTCCGTACAAAAACATGTTCTCTCGAGGTTTCCATTTGCCATTGGCAGCCTTAAGTCAGGAGAGCTGGAGTCAAACTTTTTAAGGAATGTCTGAGCTTGGATGCTGCTCTGTGCTTAGCCTGCTCTCCAACTTTTGGGGCTCAGATTTGGGACCTCTGTGGCTGGCTGATAATGGGCTGTACTGAACGTGCCCGGGGGAGGGTGGAGCAGAGCGGGTTGCTCCCATAATACCCTCATTGGCTTCAAAGGGCGGGGCCGCACGGGCAGGAGATGATTTATGGACCCTGGCTAGGGAAGAGATTAGGGGCATCATTTAAACGCAGATCTGGTTTTCTTTCTTCTGAGAAAGTAGCCTCTTTTCATTCAGAAAAAGAGAGAGGAGTCCTGGTTAGCATATCCAGTTGAAGTCATCTCTGTACTCTGGAGCTGTTTTCCCCCAATTGTGATGATGATCTCGTTTTCTGCTGACCAGACCATTCCAATTCTGACTATTGGGCTGGATGGCTAACCATGTCTGTACAGCTGGGCTCCTCCTTGGTTATGGCCCTGTTGTGTTCCTAATGTTTTTCCTGGACGACGTTTCACCTTTTACTGATATTTCTCATTCTTCTCATTTCTCTGCATTGTGCCGATGGCAGCTTGGTGGAGACTGGCAGACACTGTATGGAAAGAGGTGGCACATGGCAGGCAAGAAAAAAGTCTTGGCCAGAAGAGAAACGGAGGATCTCCTTGTTCAACTGACCGTTGAAATGGCCCTTTGGTCAGAATGGTGGTGGATACCAACATGGGCTATTTTTACTATTGTGCTAATGTGAGGTTTGCACATTTCAAAAGTGATTGGATTTAGGAAGTCCCAAACTCGCTACATTTAATACCTTTGTCGAGAGAGCGTCTTCACCCATAAAAGCAAATATTTTTGTATGGATGGAGGCTTGTAATGATGAGGTATTTGTGTACGGCAGTGTACTATACTAGATTATAAACTTCCCAAACACCAAAATAGAGCACTTCAGGAGGGACATTAACTCTTTCAGGCTGCTTGGACATTTCCCCAAGTGCCCATTGTAAATCCAGGAAACTGCGTTGTCACTGTTATATTCAGGAATGATTTTGCTCCAATGCATTTCCACATCATACATAATTCTATTTTAGGGAGTAAAGATGTTAACTTATGTCACGAGAGTCTGCTGATTGGTTCTGTGTCGCACCAGTATTATTTTAAATCAACGGCTTGTGCCGCAAAATCAGATAATTTCTCAGAAGACTCACACGGAGGCGTATTCCACGGTTGTTTATTACGTCTGAGGTGAGAGCTATCAATTCAAATCATTGTTCCAAAATAGATGAATGCCATGTGTGATACCCATTAATGTGCATCAAGCTTTTGGGGAAACTTGAACTAAAGTTGAAAATCAAGCTATAGAAAGACTTGCTTCCAACTGAAGCTTGGTCCCTGGTAATAATGGGAAGCTGATATCCAGGGACCAACATACATCCCCCCAGATACAGAGGAGTTCCCAACATGTGTGTTCCCCCAGGCTGTAAGACCCAACCGAAGCATCGAGGGCCAGGAGCCGGGGGTGCCAGGCATGCAGAGGGCTTGCTCAGTGGGCCACGCTATAGTTCCAGCAACACGTGAGTGGATCAAGGCTTGTAGAAAGCCCCAGACAGTCAGAAGGAGAGGAGGTTGGATACACACTCATTCTTCCTCAGTCCTTAGACTTCTTGAGAAACTGGAATTCCAAAACATGTCTTTGGAGTTTATAGATCAAAAAAAAGCCTATGGATTCTGCCTGGAAAGTTGGCCCAGAAAACTAGTTCTCAGTGAAGAAACAAGCACATATTGTCTTAGGAGATGACATGCTCTTTTTCCACAGCCAAAGGCGAAAGTCTTCAGAACATCCGCGGGATGCTAGTGAGACGTGGTGGTCCTTCCGACCGGCATGTAGTGTCCTTGGCTCAACGGCGACCCTCGATGGTGCACTGAAATGCCTTAATTTGTTTCCAAGAAATAAGAAGGGGAGAAGGCATTTATTGGACACGTTTCAACTATGAAGGAGAGTGGTTGTGAGTTCCAAGAAGGAAAGGACTTGAACCTTTTGTAAAGTCTCTGTGGAAATCGGTGATCCAAGTGAACATTTTCTTTTATCTCCCAGCCCAGGCAGGGAGCAAACCTCATTAGATGCATGCATGGGACACATGTGGTGGAAGGGACACACCTTTCCACTGGCACAAAGTGGAGAAGCAATTAGGTGTGACTGAGACGTGGCCGGTAACAGCCAGAGCAGGAATATGATGGGAGTGGTGTTCGGGAGACTGTGTGGCTCGACTCAGGGCTGCAAATAATGAGGAACGTCCTGTCTCAAGAATTGCCACCATTTTTTATGAAAGGTAGACACTGACAGCTTCACAAAGGCCACAGTGAGGGAATAAGTCTTGCAAAATCCAAGCCACGAACATGGAGGCTCCAATCAAATTGTCAGGCCTCGAAGCTTTAGACAGCCCCCAGTAGAAAGGGGGCCAAGAGTCTGGGTCAGGAGGCCGCCGGCTCTCTCCCTCCACCCCTCCTTCTGGAAGCTTTCACAGCTCCCAGGCGCTGGGGAGAAGGAGACAAAAACACCCCTCCCTCTGACACCATGATGCGGATCTAACCCCTTTGTCCGTCTCTTACATGAGTTGCTTTTCATGAATAACAAGAGATTTTCCCACTATTTTCTTTTCTTCAGGGCATGGGAAATTCACCCAGAGTTCATAGCTAATAAGTATAATATGGTAGTAATGTGAAACCATGGGATTTGGGGCTTATAAGAGTGATTATCTCTTCAAATTTTTGAAACGCACATCATGTAAAAATTAAATACCGGTGCAATTAAATATTTTTTTTCAGTATCAGAATTACTGAAAAAACCACACATGTGTACCTGGGTTTAATAATTCACAGGTTCCTGGGATCTCTCTGAAGCCCTTTTCCAACATTAAGCTAGAACAAAAAACAGGTTGCCCCCTGGGGGCAGTGAGAAATTCAGGGTGTTCCTGACAGTAAACACCATGAAACAGGATGGTTGTGGTGTCGCTTCCTGGCCGAGAGGGGGGAAGTCATATGGATTACCATCGGGCCACGGACAGCTCTTGTAGGCTTGGACGTTGCTTGTTTTGGAGAACCCATCTCTCAGTCAATGGAGGACAGAACTGTCTGGAAGGGAGAGGTGGAAGACGGCTGACCCGTCTGCTCCTCAGTGCTCTGGCGCTTGCAGTGTTTCCCAGGGATTCACTTGCTCTTTGGATCAACTTAAGGCTTTGAAGCTGCACCTTGACGTTAGAACTTTTCCTCTGCATTTGGCCACTTTCCTGCGATTTATTTTTATTTGTTTGTTTGTTTGGACTTGGAGATTTCCACCCCCTTCATGCCTGGGGAGGTGATGGCTCCACGTTTTGTCATCTAAATTCTCGACGATTTCCCAGAGCACGGTCCTCTGTTTCAGATTGTGGTGGCATCTCAGCGTTCTGACCTGTCTGACCTGGACATGGGGAATTTGATAGCACCCTCGTGAACTTCTGGAAAGTACTTAGCAAAAGCCAGGCATGTGGCACCATCCATCTAAGCCACACTAAATAAGCAAGCATATTATTGTTAATACTGGGCAAGTGGTAATAGTAGCTGACATGTATTGAGTGATTATCTTGTACCAGTTCACTCAATTCTCTTTGTTGAGGTTCATACTGTATTAGTTCCTTCCCACAGTCACAGTGAGTGGTCCCAAGTCCTGAGGTTGCCGCTGGTGACCTGCTGACCCAGGACTGCTCTCGGTGCCCAGCAGATAGAGCTTGGGCTCTGGGACTGGACCACCTGGGCTTAATTCCAGACTCTTCTACCTGTCAGTTCCGGCAACTCATTTATTCATTCCCCAGCTCAGTTTCCTCATCTGTAAGCTGGGGATAACAAATTGCCTGGCTCAGAGGCTGCTGTGGCACCTAGCAAGCCCTCGCCTGGGAGGCCAGGCAGAATGGCGTCACCCCCACTCTCTTCCGGCTCCGGACCCGAGGTCCCCCTCCCGCTTCCTGCCTCTCTTTTGTCTCTCTCTCCCTCCAACATTTGTCTCCCTCCAACTTGTTCTTCAGAACATTTTTTGTTGTCTGGTTAACTGGAATACTTAGAACTGAAGACAGATTTTTATTAGTAATTTATTTGCTACTTTAAAAGCTCATTTTTGGGGCGCCTGGGTGGCTTAGTCGGTTAAGCGTCCGACTTTCGCTTAGGTCATGATCTCGCGGTTCGTGGGTTCGAGCCCCGCATTGGGCTCTGTGCTGACAGCTCAGAGCCTGGAGCCTGTTTCAGTCTGTGACTCCCTCTCTCTCTGACCCTCCCCTGCTCACGCTGTCTCTCTCTCTCTCTCCTAGAAATAAAAGAAAAAAAAATTAAAAAAAAAAGCTCATTTTTATAATGGTAAAAGAAATATATAGGAGTTACGGAAAAGTTTGGAAAATTTGGGAAACAAAAATAAAAAATAACAGACTCTCAATACTGAGCCACCCAGGGGCCCCCTGCTAATGTTTTTTTAAGAATATCTTTAACCTGGGGTACCTGTGTGGCTTGATCAGTTGAACATCTGACCCTTGACTTTGGCTCAGGTGATGATTTCACAGTTCCTGGGATTGAGCCTTGAGCTTGAGTTTCTCTCTCCTCTCCCTCTGGCCCTCCCTTGCTCATGCACATGCAGTCTCTCTCTCTCTCTCAAAAAAGGAATATTTTTAACCTAAAAAAAAGAGTATTTTTACCCTTATTGTGATTGTACTAGAAATTCAGTGTTGGCCTTTTTATATTCAACGAAAATTCTAACAGAAGTGTTTCATCTTTTTAATTAAGAAATACAAATAGAATTTGATGAAACTGTAACATTTCAATATATGGAACAAACCTACTAGAATAAAGTTTGGGAGACCACACTCATGTTAGTTTTATTTTTTATTTTATTAAAAAATGTCACAACTGATCTTTGGGAATGAAACTCTTCTGTGTGTTTTGGATTCTGCTTGAGAATTCATTAGAGGTGCTGGTCTGACTGTGTCAAAGGTTATCAGCAGTGTTGAGGCTCTCGGCTGACATGGCCACATTGCTTTCCAAAAGAGATCAGTTACCAAATATGTCACAGGTTTGAGAATACATTGACAGCATTTAATAATTTATGCAACTAACCTTTATTGGGGTATAATTTATAACTAATAACATTTGCTCATTTTCAGTGTATATCCAAAGAGTTTTGACAAATGTACATGATCTTTCTTATATATTTTTGTGTGTACACACACACAATCAAGATATAGAGTGTTTTAATTGACAGGTTTTTTTGTGTGTGTTTCTTTTCGTTAATTCCCTCCCCTAACCAGGATTGGCTCTAAATAATCACTTTTATGCTTTTATTATTCTTTTGATAGCTTGAGTTTTGCTTTTTCTAGAGTTTCATATAAATGAGACCATATAACATGTGTTATTTTGTGCCTGATTTTTTTCATTTTGTGTCAGGCCATCAGTGTTAATGTATACATCCGTAGGTGTTTTGTTTTGTTTTTTTTCTGTTGAGTAGTATTCCCTTGTGTGGATGTATCACAATTGGTTTATTATCTATCTGTTGATGGATGTTTGAGTGTTGCCAGTTTTGGGATATAATTTATGAATAAGTGAGTTACTGACATTCATGTACAAGTCTTTTTGTGTGCCTATGTTTTTATTTCTCTTGGATAAATATTAAGGAGAGGGATTGCTTTAATTTAAATTTCTCTAATGATAAATAATGTTGAACTTTTTTTCATGAGTTAATATGCTGTCCATATATCTTATTTTATAAAATGTCTGATCAAAACTTCTGCCTATCTCTCTTTTTTTAAATACACTGCCTTGTCTTTTTATTTTTGAGTTATAAGAAATCTTTGTATATTCTGGCTACAAACTCTTTATTAGCTAATGTGTTTTGAAAATCATTTCTCCTTCCTTCTTTTCTACGGCTAGCCTTTTAATTTTCTTATCAAGGAACAAAAGTTTTAAATTTCTTAAAACACTCTGATTGGCATATAAAACACATATCATACAATTTGCCCTTTTAAGTGTATAATTCAGAAGTTTTTGTATATTCACATTTAGAAGCAACTGTCACCACCGTCAATACCAGAATATTTTCTTCACTTGTAAAGGAACCCCATGGGGCGCCTGGGTGGCTCAGTTGGTTAAGCATTGACTTCAGCTTAGGTCATGATCTCAGTCTGTGAGTTTGAGCCCTGCGTCAGGCTCTGCACTGATGGCTGAGAGCCTGGAGCCTGCTTTAGATTCTCTGTCTCCCTGTCTCTCTCTGTCCCTCTCCCCTGCTTGCACACTCTTTCTCTCACTCTCTCCCTGTCTCAAAAATAAATAAATAAAACAGTAAAAAAGAAAGAAAGAAAAGGAACCTCATATACTTCAGCTATCACAATCCTATGCCCTCCAAGCCCCCCTTTCTAGCCCTACACATCCCCTAATCTACTTTCTTTATCAGTTTTCTTATTTTGGATATTTTGTAGGGATAGAGCCATAGAAAATGTGATCTTCTGTAACTAGCTTCTGTTATTTAGCATAATGATTTCAAAGTTTTTTTGTATTGTACTATATATCAGAACCCCATTCTTTTTTATGGTTGATTAATAGTCCATTGTATGCATAAACCACAGTTTGCTTATTCATTCTTCAGTAGTTGGGCGTTTGGGTTGTTTCTACTTTTTGGTTTTTATGAATAATTGTTATATGTTTAAAAAAAGTTTACATTTACCATTTTACCATTTTACATTCCCAGTAGCAGTGTGTGATGGTTATGATTTCTCCATATCTTTGCAAACATTTACCATCTGGTTTTTAGATCCTAGCTGTCTTAGGGGATGTGAATTGGTATTTCATTATGGTTTTGATTTGTTTTTACCTGATGACTCATGCTGAACATCTTTTTATGTGACTATTGACTGTATGTCTTCTTTGAAGAAAATGTGTATTAAAATTCTTAGCTTGTTTTTAAATTGGTTTGTCTTTTTGTTATTGATCTGTAAGAATTCTTTTTTTTTTTTTTACAAATAGTTTATTGTCAAATTAGTTTCCACATAACACTCAGTGCTCATCCCCAAAGTGCCCTCCTCCATGCCCCTCCCCCCCACCCCCCCCACATCCATCAGTCCTCAGTTTTTGTCAGCATTCAAGAGTCTCTCATGGTTAGCCTCTCTCCCTTTCCCCCACCATTTCCGCCCTTCTTCTCCCCCTTGTTCCTCCGTCAAGTTCACATATTCTAAGTAAAGCCCCTTATCAGATACAACGTTTGCAAATATTTTATCCCATTCTGTGGTTTGTCATTTCACTTTCTTGAAGCATTTCCTATGAGTTTTATAGTTTAGGTCTTATGTTTATGTCTTAATTCATTTTGAATTAATTTTTGCATATGGTGGTGGGGTAAGAATCCAACTTTAGTCTTTTGCAGGTGGCAAAAGTCCAGCTGTCTCTGTACCATTTGTTGAAGACTATTCTTTTCCCATTGAATGATCTTGGCATCATTGCCAAAAATAAAATGGCCATAAATGTATTTTATTTCTATTTTATTGATCTACATGTCTATCGTTAAGCCAGTACCATGCTGTCTCTATTTCTGTTGCTTTGTGGTAAGTTTCAAAATTGGAAAATGTGTGCTCTCTAACTTTGTTCTTCTTTTGGAAGATTGTTTTGGCTATTCTGAGTGCCTTGCAATTCCATATGAATTTTAGGATCATCTTGTTGATTTTTACAAAGAAGTCAGCTGTGATTTTGATAGGGATAGCTAGAATCTTTAGATCGACCTGGAGAGTATTACCATTATAACAATATTAAGTTTTCTAATCTGTGAACATGGGATGTATTCCATCGATTTAGAAAAGGAGGAACTTCCTCAATCTGATAAAGATCACCTATGAAAAACCTACAACCAACCGAATTCTTAGTGGTGAAAGACTGGATACTTTCCCCCTAAGATCAGAAACAAGAAAGGGATGTTCACCTTTGATACTTCTATTTGACATTGTACTTAAAGTCCTAGTCCTGACAATTAGGCAAGAAAAAGAAGTAAAAGGCAGCCAGATTGGAAAGGAGTAAGCAAAACCATCGCTATTCACAGATGATCTGATCTTGTATATATAAAGTCCTAAAGAATATACTAATTAACTATTAGAACTGATAAATTCAACCAGGTTTCAGGATACAAGATCAATATACAAAAATCAATTGTATTTCTGTACACTTAACAATGAACAATTCAAGAATGAAATTAAGAAAACAATTCCATTCACAGTAGCATAAAGTAATCAGAGATAAATTTAAGAGAACTGCAAATCTTATATTAAGAAAATTATAAAGCATTGTCGACAAAAACGTTTTAATTTTGTGGAAGTCCAATTTGTCACATTTTGCTTATTATTCTTGCTTTTTCTTATTTAAGAAATATTAACCTATGGCAAAGTCACAGATTTTCCTAATTTTTATAGAAATTCTATCATTTTAGTCTCATGCTTTGGTTTATGATCAATTTTGAGTTAATTTTTGTGTAGAGTGTAATGTAAGGATTAAGGTTCATTTCTCCCATGTGGGTATCCATCAAATTGCCTGGGTGACCTTTGTCAAAAATTCATTGATCACATATGTGTAGGACAATTTCTGAGCTCTGTAATCTGCTTGATTGATCTATGTCTACCCCTATGCCAAGACCACACAGTCTTGTGTATGGTTGCTTTATATTATGCCTTGAAATCAGCAGTGTAAGTTCTTTACATCTGATTCTTTTCTAATTTGTTGTAGCTATTCTCAGTTGTTTACATTTCCATTTAATTTATAGAAACAGCTTGGATTTTTTTTCTGCAAAAAACCCTGCTGAGATTTTGATTGGAATTATGTTATGTCCATAGATCAGTTTGGAGAAAATTGGCTTACTCACTGCTTTGGTATCAGAGTATTGCTGATCTCATTGGAATTGTTACTTTTTTTTCTACTTCCAGAAGAGTATTTGTGGAGCTGTTCTTATTCCTTCCTTCTTTCCTTTATTTATTTATTTTTCAAAACTTGTTTATTTATTTAGTTTTGAGAGAGACAGAGCAAGTGGAGAAAGGGACAGCGAGAGAGAGGGAGACAGAGAATCCCAAGCAGGCTCCACATTGTTAGCATAGAGCTCAACATGGGGCTCGAACTCACAAAATGTGAGATCATGACCTGACCTGGAATTAAGAACCAGACCCTCAACTGGCTGAGCCACCCAGGAACCCTCTTATTCCTTCCTCTAATATCCTTTATTGGTAATCAAATTTACCAGTAAAGACAGCTGTGTTTCTAATTTTTTAAAAATTTTTAAATTTTATTTCTGAGAGACAGAGAGAGACAGCGTGAGCAGGGGAGGGGCAGAGAGAGAGAGGGAGACACAGAATCTGAAGCAGGCTCCGGGCTCTGAGCTGCCAGCACAGAGCAACCCGACACGGGTCTCGAACCCATGGACTGTGAGATCATGACCTGAGCCGAAATCGGATGCCCAACCGACTGAGCCACCCAGGCGCCCCTCTAATTTTTTTTAAATGTTAAGATGTTTAACTAGAAATTGAGATTATCTATTTCTTCTTGAGTGAACCTTGTAAGTTTGTGCCTTTCAATAAATTTGTCCATTTCATCTTAAATCATTGAATTTATTAACACAGATTTTACAATATTATGTTGTTATTCTCTTAATAACATTATAATATGTAGTGATATCACCTCTCATTTCTGATGCTGGTAATTTATTTCCTCTGTCTGTCTGTTTTTCTGGTTGGTCTGGCTAGAGGTTCATCAATTTTATTGATCTTCTCCAAGAACCAGCTTTTGGTTTCATGTATTCTGCGCCCTCCCCCTCCCCCCCCCACCTTTTTCTATCTCCTTAATTTACCTTCTGACTTTTATTATTTCTTTTCTTCGTTAATTTTTGTTTTAATTTGTTCTCCTGTTTATAGTTTCTTAAGACGGAAGCTGAGGTCATTGGTTTTAGACATTTCTTCATTTCTAATATAGGCATTTAATGCTATACATTTCTCCCTATACTGCTTTAGTAGCATTCTGCAAACTTCAATATTTAAATCTTTAGGTTCACTTAGTTCCAGAGAATTTTAAGTTCCCTTTTTATTTCTTGTTTGAATCATGGAACATCTACAAGTATGTTATTTCATTTCCAAATATTTTGTGATTTTACAGATATATTTCTGCCACCAATTTCTAATTTAATTCCATTGTGGTCTAAGAAACTCCTATGATCATAAGTTTAATGTGAGTCTTGGTTGGTGTCATAGGATATGGACTATCTTGTTAAATATTCCTCATCCACTTGAAAATAATATATAAATTCCTATTATTGGGTGGCTTGTTCTGTACATGTCAGTTAGGTCAAGTAGATTGCTTTTATAGCTCAAGTCCTCTAAACTCTTACTGATTTTCTACTTGTTCGATCAATTATTTAGTGAGGAGTGAGGAAGTCTCTCACTATTTGTGAGAATTTGTTTATTTCTCCTTAATATTCTATCAGTTTTTGCTTTGTGTATTTTAAAGCTCTATTATTAGGTGCATAAATGTTAAGCACTGTTATTTCCTCCTGAT
The DNA here is from genome assembly GCF_003009895.1 of Hyaena hyaena. Lineage (NCBI taxonomy): Eukaryota > Metazoa > Chordata > Mammalia > Carnivora > Hyaenidae > Hyaena > Hyaena hyaena. Next base: position 1,492,156 of record NW_024081013.1, read on the forward strand.
AGAGTTTCCTCCTGATGAATTAACTCTTTATCCTTTATGCCTATCTTTGTCCATGGTAGTACTGTTTGCTCTGAAATCCATTTGTTCTGATTTTGATATGGCCATTCCAGCTTTTATTATGTTAGTGTTAGTTCTCTCTGTCTCTCTCTGTGTGTTTCTCTATCTCTCTCTCTCTCCATATATATATATATATATGAAAAGGAGATATATATATATGTATATATATACATATATATTCCTATCCTTTTACTTTTAACCAATTTGTATATATTTAAAGTGGGTTTATATATATATACATATATATATGTATATATAAATATACTCATAGCATGTCTTTGCTAGTATACATCTCCTTGATCAAAATAATTTTGCTTCCTTTCAAGTATGAAAGAAAAAGTTAATATTTCTTTACAGTATGTTCATTATTTCAAGTTTCCCAAGTCAAAAAAGGACTTTGAATTCAAAGAGCTTGTTGGGTATCTTAACTTTTTATGCAAACCAAGAAAAAAACTTGAAGAATAGTCTGTTTTCTCTAGTAGGCCATTTCATTCTGTCTAGGGATGAGGAGCTATAATTTTTGGAAAAATTTTTAAAAATACACTTGCTCATGTCAGTTCTCTGTGGACGTCTAATTTATTTGGAAGTGGTGGGTTGGGTTTACTTTAATTATCACTTCTTTTGAAAACAAGGGCAAAATAAGTGCTTACTAGCGTGTTTAAGGGAACTCAGCTAGTTGTTTTCATATTGGCTATTTGACCTCATTAAGATGACTGTAAGAACGCATGATAGAAATTGCTCTTATTATAAGTGAACTGGCCCTGGAGTGCTGATCAAGATTCTATTGACTCTTAGGTACTCTGTCACTAGCACATTAAAGAAATATGTGATGTCATGAATAGCACCTAGTGAGGGCTATGGAAATCAATCCAGCTCAATAAAGTCTGGAGATTTTTATTTTGTTTTCATTATTTGCAAACAATGTCGAAAGTATTTTCCATAATCTTTCTTATCTGCCCAAAGTATTTTTATTAGTGAGTTGTAACAAAAAAAGTACTATGGATTAAGAAAAGAATTCATTTTTCTCAGCTTTTTTTAAAAAATTGGAGTAGTCGTAGATTATGCTGTGCCATAGAGTATGTAGAATTTCCATAACCTTAAAATAGAAGTTATCTAAGAAATAATAGAAAAGTTTATGAATACTTTGGCTGCAATTAAACTTCAAGAAGGTTGGCATGAGAAAAGGGGAGAGACTTCCCACCAGCCCCTGCACACTCACTCTTTCATAAAATAAAAACAGATTTAGTTTCTTAAATAATAACAAAAGCATGCATGTCTTAACCTCGCTTCCTACTTATAAGCTTCTAAATCCACTGTAGACAGCAAACGTTAAATGAAAAAGGAAGAGTATTTTCTACAATTGGAATGTTGAATTGTTTGATTGTTAACAGCTTCAAGAGTTAGTAATATGTCTCTGGCACATAGTTAAGGCCACGTTCCTAAACTGGCTTCCACACAGAGATGTGACTAAAGGTTCATTTGACCAAAGACTACTGTGAGGGAAACAGATTTAGAAATGATACCTATCTCCCCCTTTGGCATTAGTGTATTAAAGCACATTAACAAATCCTTCTGTTTACTTGGCATTTTCTAAGCGTATTTGATCTCAGAATCCTTTCCTGGAGGAACAGATGATAAACCCCACTGTTCTGTGGCCTGTAAGACCCTGCAGAATCTTGTTCTCTGACCCATAATAACTTGATCTTCTACCTGTTTCCTCTCTACCCTTTTTTATGGAAGAGGAGTGGCCTCCTGGCTGTTCCCCATCCAAAACGCCCTGTGTGTTCCCACCCCAGGGCCTTTGCATGGCTGTTTCTTCTGTCTGAAATACTCTTCCCTCAGATAATCACTGGCCTATTACCTACTTCCTTCATGTGTCTTATCAAAGGCCACCTGGTTAGAAACGTCTCCCCTGCCCACCTTGCATAAAATAGTAAGCCCTGAATCTTCTTTCCCCTCCCCTGCCTTTCCATTCAGTTCTTGAAATGATATATACTTGCTTTAATTTGTTAGTGACTGTCTCCTCCAAAAAGAAAGTCAGTAGACTCCATGAGGACAGGGTGAGGGCAAGGACTTAGTCTATGTTGTTTGCTAATAAATCAGCAGTGTCCGAGCAGTGCCTGGAATGAGGGAGGGATTCGATTATCATTTTGGAACACGCACATGACTGAATGCATGGATTTTGCTCCTGCACCATATGTATGTAGAAGCAGTACGAATCACAGCAACAAGAACTACCCCGACAGCAGTAGTAACCAGGTAACACTTATTAAATGCTACCCCAGTGCCAGGTAGGGGTGAAGCTAGCTTGAAAGGGGAGCAGGGGAGACTACCCAGAGTGTTGATGTCTTTGTGACAAAGTTTCAACTTCAGTCTCCCTGTAGTGAGGAGTTAGCATCTTCAGAAGGTGAGTGGTGTTTCGAGAGGCTGAATCTGGGATAAGATGGACTGAGTGAGGGAGAGACTGGAGGGGTCCCCTTAAAGTCATCTTGACTGTCATTAATTATCATCCAAACGAAGGGGGGCAGTCGACGTAGAAAATATGCCCATCTGAGGGATGTTCTGGAGCTAGCAGTAATTGCAGCCATTGGTGATGATGAGGGTGGAGTGGGTGAGGGAGGTGGATGGATTTAGGACCATTTCTCTGGTTTCCCCCCAATTGGAAAGGTCACAACTTTGCCAGAGGACATGCTGAGTTCTGGAGGCTCGCCAGCATCCCTCTGTGGATTGAGCCTGGCAGCGGAACTTCAGCTCAGCACCGGGGGCTGGATTATACCCTGCGGCTTGGGAGTCTTCCGCACAGACTGGGGGGTGAGGGTGAGGGGCAGGATGCAGTCCACCAGGTACAGGGGAGACTGGAGCTCATGGGATGGACAAGCCTAGGGGAGCGGGAGGGGAGGCGGCGGTCAGTGTAGTGTGGGCTGTAAGCCGGAGCAGGAGGAGAGGAAAGCTGGCACTGGATCTGGTACTGACAACATGGGGGACCCAGCTGAGGAGAGAGAAGAGTTTCAGGAGAACAGGTGGGTGTAAGGTGTAAGCCTGGATGTGGTGGTTTTAGGGGTGGGCCTTCTCAGAGCACATATTGTTTTCAACAGGTGTTTAGCACATGGTCATACTCAGTGTCCTTCCCCCAGGTTCTCCTGAGCGAGGGCTGGTCTTCCCGCTCTGTCCCCCGTGCCAAGTTCACATCTGTGGGGTGTGAGATTCTCCGCGAGTGTTTGTAGGACACATGCGTTAAGAGGGTGCTGACACAGAAGCCACGGCAGAAGACGTTGACTTTGAAGGTTGACACTTCACGTCTGAGAGCTTCTCTTCAAGGAAGGAAGGGAGTCTGGAAGGGAGTATAGGAAATGTGTGGTCCAGGGCGCACTTTCTGATATGGGAGAGATGCGGGCATGTTTAAGGGCTAAGGTGAATCAACTGGGGGGAGTACAGGCTGAAAATACAGCAGAGAGACGGGATGTTGGGGTGATCTCAGAGAAGAAAGAGATGTGCCCAGATAGCCATGTGATGATGCATGGCGATGGGTGAGTGGTGGGGTGGGGTGGGGGTGGGGGTGACCACGGCTGTCTGTTACTTCTATTCCAACGACTAGTGATTGCAGACTGTCTACACTAGCCCTGGGATGGCATCTCTCCTGTTTCTCTGCTTCTGATTTGGCCCCTTGTAGAGGCTGGGGGCAGGGAGTGGCAGCAGGGAAGTCTTACCGACAGCTCTAGGGAGTTGCTAGGCTGACATGAGAACCTCCCCTGTGTCTGTGGAGAAGGGGAGGGGCTTGCATTGAGTCAAGGAGGTCTTATGTGACCTGGCCAGGCACCCCCCTCCCTTTGGACTTTAGTTTCTTCTCATTTCTTTCTGGATCCCGTTGTCTGGAGAACTATGCAGCCCTGCACTTTGGGAAATTCCTCTGTGCCTTCCAAACCCATCTGTCCTTTCCACATTGCTGGCACGTGCTTGCTTTGTTACCCACAGCTTATATATAGATGTCTTGGCGTGTTGTTGAACTTAAAACATTTCAAGCTAAAGGCAGGGTCTACTCCTATCATGTGCTTGTCACAGTGTTAAGGGAAATAGTTGCCCCATAACTGTGACTTGTTTCGGGTACTGAATGCAAAGAGCACAAGCATCAGGAGCTTAGAAGTTGCCATGGGCTGGAGAAGGCCCTGGTTTCTCTCTCTCTTGATGCCAAGGGTAGGTGGTGGGGATGTGGCATATGGGTGTCAGCTTACAGGACAGCTTTTCTTTTCTTTTATTTCATTTTATTTTTTATGTTTGTTTATTTATTTTGAGAGACAGAGAGACAGCACAGGTGGGGGAGGGGCAGAGAGAGAGAACGGAAGAGAGAGAGAATCCCAAGCAGGCTCCGCACTGTCAGAACAGAGCCCTGTTCTGGGCTTGAACTCTTGAGCCGCAAGATCATGACCTGAGCTGAAATCAAGAGTTGGACGCTTAACCGACTGAGCCATCCAGGCGCCCCCAGGGCAACTTTTAAATTGGAGGAGTCTACCAGTCCCATCAGCTGAGGATTATCATGTATAATGTTGTGCTCACCCATGTAGTGATTTCCTGCCGAGTTCCTACTCAAAGCTGCAGGCACGGACAAAGCTGTGGGGTTACCCGGAGGGTGGTCCAGGAGAGGAGACAGGCATGAAGTCAGATGCGAGGGCCACTGTGTTGGTGGTGCTAGAGAGGACCCACTGCGGGGTGGGGGTGGGGCGTGTGCCTGCACACCCACATCAGCAGTGAAGCTCTCTGTGGAGACCTTGATCTGATTCTATTTGGGAGGGTGATTTTTGAGATGTGGTCCCCTGGCTTCTAGCGAATTAGGTCTGACTTTTAGCTCATTTCACCTAACTCACAGTGGTTTTATGGGTATTAATTAGGTAAAAACCTCCTTAGGGGTAGGGCCTATCCAAAAACAGTTTCTTTGCTTTCTCTTAAATAATTCAAAGAAGAACATAGAACGGACTGGTCAGTGCATCCTTTCACTCTTCATACGGCCAAAGACTAGATAAAATAACTTCTTTGTTATAAAATAACAAAACAAATTTCAGGATCATCTGGATTTTCAGAGCATTTTACTGTGACAGCCCTTATCACCTTTCCGTTGGGGTTGGTGAGTAAATGATGAACAGGGTAGTTAAGCACATTTCCCATGTGACAGGCGTCACAAAACAGTTTACAAGGCAATTAACGATCGAGCCACTGGCTTCAGCCAGGAAGTCCACACTCCCTGAGAGGCCTCTTTGTCCTGGAAAGTCTGTTGAGTCTGAGACTTGCCCATGAGTGAGAGAAGAGACAGTCCCTTTCCTGTCTTTTGACTCAGTTTGCAAACACCTGAGCACCTCTCGGGTCCGGTGTTTCGGGAAGGCCAGTCCCCATCCCGATGTGCCTGGTCACACGGGGAGATGTTCGGTCACACGGAGGCAGGCAACTCCAACATGGTGGGTGAAGGGTTGTATGGGGGGTGAGCACCTGGCACTTCGGAAGTGAAGTGGGGAGATGCCCAAATGACTCAAGCCTCAGACAGATGCCCAGAGGAGGTGGCATGCAGGCTGGAACCCACAGGATGAGAAGCACTAACCTCCAGGAGACTATCTGTGCGGGGAGCTGAGGCAGTGTGCGTGCCTTGGGCATGGGAGATGAGGAGGTGAAACCACAAGACGCAAGTCTGGGGTGGGGGAGGGTGCGGGGCAGTGCATCTTGGCTTAGCAAACCCAGGGGAGGAGTCTGGCCTCCCATCAGAATTAGAGAAGACGGTTTTCAGGCAGGTGACAAGGTCAGGTCTGTGTTTAGCAAGACAACTATGTCTACAACGGAGTGGAGAGAGCTGGCCTGGCTGGCAGAAAGCCAGGAGACATTGGAACCCTGACCTTGGTGACAGGGGGCTCTAACCTGACGTGAGGCAGCAGGAACAGGGAGGGAGATGTGACCCCGTGGCTGCAGTGCAGGGAGGGGAGGTGGAGGTCAGAACTGACATCCAGGTCCTGGCGGCCATCACGTTCTGCTGTTGGGACGAGAGGACAGAAACCCGAGCAGGCCCCAGAAGGGGAGACTTCAGCTCTGGACGGGTCAGGTTTAAGGAGCTCAGAAGACCACCCACCACAGGCCGGTGGTGCGGTGAGTTGAACTGTTTCCCTTTAAGCGACAGGTTCAAATTCTGACCCCTGGTGCCTGTGAGTGTGACCTTGTTTGAAAATAGGGTCTTGGGGCACCTGGGTGGCTCAGTCAATGGAAGTCCAACTTCAGCTCAGGTCATGAACTCGCTGCTGGTGAGTTCGAGCCCCACATCGGGCTCTGTGCTGACAGCTCAGAACCTGGAGCTGCTTCAGATTCTGTCTCCCTTTCTCTGTCCCTCCCCTACTTGCACTCTGTTTCTCTCTGTGTCAAAAATGAATATTAAAAAAAATTTATAAAAAAAGGAAACTGGGTCTTTGTAGTTGCAATCAAGCTAAGATGGGGCTGTACTGGGCTGGAGTCTTGTAAGAGAAGGGGAAGGCCGACCCGGACCGGAGCTGGGGAGAATGGCGCCTGATCACGGAAGTGGAGACTGGCCGATGGCAAGCACTGACGGAAGCAGCCAGAAGCTGAGAGAGGAGGAATTGGCCTTGCCGACGCCTTTGTTTCAGACTCCTGGCCTCCAGAATCATTTCTACTGTTTCCAGCCACTCAGGTTGTGGTCCTTTCTGGCGGCAGCTGAGTACAGTCGAACAGGCGGACCCGGAGAGGGAAGTCTGAGCTGCAGATGCATGGGGGCTGCAGGGCCCGTGGGAGCAGGCCGTGCAGGGGAGTTGGGGAGCATCGGATGGCACCGCGCCGGGGTCCCCATCTCCCTCTGGGGAGGGGAAGCTCCTGACACCCCGGCGATTTCCGTGATCCTCCGACTGGAAGTGCTGCCCTCGGACAGGCCTGCCTAGAACTTACTGTGGGCTCAGGTCACCCGGGAGCCCTGCTAAGATGCAGAGGCCCACCCGGTGCGCCCGGGGTCGGGGTGAGGCTCTGCATGTCCCAGAGCCCCCTGCTGACGCCTCGGCCACGCCTGCAGGGGTGAGTCCTCAGAGGGTGAGTCCTACTCTGGTGATGAGAAGGAGCTGGAGAGGTCCCCCCGTGGGGGGGGGGCCGTGGGCGGAGGCAAGCAGGAAGGTGGCCTTGCCGCCTGAGCCAATGCTACGGAGGAAGCGAGAGTGAGAGCCAAGCCGCAAACACTGGCCGGGTGAGAGGCAGTGTCCAGGGCCACAGGAAGAGGCAGAGGCCGGAGCGGGTGGGAGGCTGAGGGTTTGGCCGGGGAGGGGCAGGCTGGGCAGGCTGGGCCCTGCTGCTCGTGAACAGGCCCGGCCGCAGGGGCGGGGGCGCAGGGTAGAAAAGTGACCTGGTCCTGGGATGTGTCTAGGCTGCCTCAGACCCAGGGGGACAGGCAGTGCCTCAGCATCTGAGGCCAAGGGCGGGGGAGGGGGGTGGGGGGTAGTGGGGGGACAGCTTCCTGAGGGCAAGAACCACAGTCTGGGAGGCCTCATCTAGGCCTGGAGGGGAGGGAGCTGCCTGCAGGCTGGGGACAGATCAGGTGACTGAGGAGAGGGACTTGGGAGGGAGCACAGGAAACTGCCAGGCTCCCTGTGTGACTGGGGAAGCAGGAAGCTCTCAGGTCAAAACTTAGGAGGAAACTCTTGGCGGGGGTGTGTGTGATGGGGGCTGCCGGGCTCGGTGCACCCCACCTGGTCTTCTGCTCGCTTTGCTTCTGGCATTCAAGTAGTGGAGGCCTTGGCTTGGGCGTCGGGGAGCCCGGGGCCCACCCCCCTTCTGACACCTGGCAAACCGTTCAGGGGAGAGAGGGTCCGACTCCGTGTCATCTGCTGCTCCCCAAAGCCGTCCTCCTCCCCTGGCCTCCCAGCCTCCGGCAAGTGTTCTAGACATCCCCGCGGGTGCTGTGGGGAGACACGCGTGCTCCCCAAGGGCCCGTCCCAGCGGGACTCACCCCAGGCGCTCGGGGAGGTGTGAGCGGGGCTGGGACAGGAAGCTCAGGCGCGGAGGCATGGGGGGCTCTGTGTTCACGGGAGGCAGGTTGGCCACGTCTCACAGATGCAACTCAGGGCCACAGCCGGGGCCTCTCTCTCTGGGTGAGAACGCACCGCCTTGCCGGTGGGAGGGATTCGAAGACAATCTGTGCAAGTGGGTTTTTGGTCCAGACCACCAGCCGCCTGGCAAACTGAACATGCCTCCCAGGGATCTCCGGACTTCCCGCCCTACTGGGACCTCAGCCAGAGGGTGGGAGAAAAGGCGGTGGGCAGTGTGGGTGCCACAGGGCCTTGGGACACCCGAGGCTGGGCTGAGACGGGCTGCGGACCTCGGGCGGAGAGCGCAGTGCGGGACGGCGGGCGCTGTCCTCGACAGAAATGGCCCGGCTCCGAAACACATGGTTTATGGACCAAATGGAAAAGCTCCCGAGTGCCATCAATGACACTCTCACTGCTTATAAAGACATGTGGGTTCTTTTCCAGAAAAAAATAAGGCTGCTGCCATTTCCCCCCCAAGCCATAAATGATTCAAATGTCAAGCTCGCCTGTGCCTTATGCTATGAGGACATATTAACTTATCAAAGAAGCCGACACATTACAGGCGGCTTGGCGTCCCCCACAACTCCATATTTATGTTTGAAATCTCAGGATATGTTACCTGCGCTCACCACCTCCCCTTCCTCCGCGGGAGATTTACAACGCAGCCAGCCGGCAGAAGAGGGACAAAGAAGTAAATATAGTAATATGATAGATTTATTTTGATGTGTTTTATGTGCCTGTGATCTTGCATGCTTTATGTGTTTCTCCATATCTGCTTCTGTCGTTCTTTTCCTGCTTTTTACTCCTTTTGAACAGCGAGTTCAGTAAGTTCTCAGGTGGGAGGGCCTGAGGAAGGAGGGAAGAAACCTTGTGTTTTCCCAGCTATTTGGCTAATGGTGACACTTTTTTTTTTAAACCTGCAATTTGGTACTTTTCTTTGATACTAACACTTGGTAACATTTCTGGAGGAGACATGAGTACTTTATTTATTTATTTATTTATTTTCCGTGATTGTTGACTGTAGGATGGCCAGGGCGGTCCTTCCCGGTCGTGATGGGTCTCCTTCCTAAGCACGGTTCTCTTTCCTCCTGACTTTCCTCAGGGCACTGTGCTCCGGTCCCCTTCCATGCCCGGGGCCGGACCAGAGGCGGCCCCACGGTATGCACCTCCCTGGATCAAAGCCATGGGCCGGGAGGCCTCCGAGACTCACACCTGACAGTCTGGCCAGGGCAGGTGAGGGGCGGGCTCAGGTCTGCTGGACCGAGGAGTCTCTGATGGGCAAGGATGCTCTCTGCAGCCTGAGGGACACTTAGCCCTGTTGAAATTCTTTGCAAGAGTGGCGACCAAAGGGCACGGAAAGTGCCCAGGCTGAGACTTGCTTTGGTGGCCCCTGAGAGGCGGCGTCCCATGCAGCACTTACGGAAAATTGCAGAGCAGAAGATAAGCGGGTGTGGGTGGGTCTCAAGGTGACAGATGTCCTGGTGCATCATCTGAGCCTCTCTCTGGGTGCCCAGACAAACCAGCTGCCAGGAGGCGCAGAGAGTCTACAGCAACATTGCAAATTCACTTTGTGTCAAATTCCCAGGAAAGCCGTGATGCTTTTGTTACCGTAAACAAAATAGGCTTAAAAAAACCCCAAGTTCTTTACAGGGTATCTATGAAAACGATTAGAAAGAGCTGCTGAAAAAGTGTTTGTGTTTTTTTTTAAGTTTCTTTTCCCCCAGGATGAATGTTGTAAGTGCTTTCTGCTGGGAAGCAATACTTCGAAAGACACCTGACTGTAACACTTCGGGTCGACGATGCCAGCGGGCCAGCCCTGCCCCCGTCACGGAGAGCACAGGGGACATGTTTGCTCGACAGCACAGTCCTAGCCGCAGCCTCACGCACAGCCTGGCCCCATCGCAGAGGCTCAGCCACATCGAACCATCGCCACCAGTGGGGCCAGATCGGGGAGACAACTGGTGGCTCTGAAGTCCGTGATTTGTCACTTCTCCCTGCGCACGGCTCATTCCCAGCTTCACAAAATTGCAGGAGACGCCTGCAATGCTAAAAACACACAGGCGGACAGCTTGCTCCTGTGGGTGCCATTACGTGCCTGTGATGTGAAATGATAAAAAATATTAAGGGGACTTTTATGTCGTGACAAATGAGGAGGCCTGCGCTGGACGGCCCGGAGTGGAGGCAGATGGGTCTGGAGGGGCAGAGTCAAAACTCGACGTGAGATGAGCAGCGGGACAGCTCTTTGCCGTGACCTTCGCCTCACCATCCATCCTGCCTTCGTTACGACCGGTATTCCCTCAGCGTGAATATTCGATATTTTCGACTCATTAAAGGGAGAGACTTTTGTAAAAAATGGATTGACCCCGGATTTTCTGCAAATGGCCACGTGGAAGATCATCGGGGCCCTTCGCCATCCGCCACTCGATCACTTTCCTTGGGATAACGGATGAGCGTTTGGGGTGTTTCATCTGCTCCAACAATTTCCCAGTTTCCCATGGATCACCGGTGACAGGAAACCCCAGGTAAGGATGACGGAAGGAAATGAAAAGACTTAATTTTGAGAAGCTCTTAAACGCCTCAAGCCTTGTCTTCCAGATCTTTCAGTGACGGAGTGCTTGGAAACGTGTACGCCTCCGGCTCCAACGTGATGATTAAAAAAGAAAATGAAGTATTCTGTTTATACTGGGGGGAGGGGCACCTGCTTAAAGCCTCCTACCTGATGGGGAGTCATGAGCTAAGGGCACAGAGGCTATGGGCCCCTGGGAGTCAGCGAGACCACCCCGGATTTGGACGTGGCTCCTGCGAATGGCGAGACTTTATGAGACTGGGGCCGCACGTCCCCAGCCCGTTCCCCTCCTCCATCGGCGCCAGTGGCTGCAGGAGCAGTTCTGTGGCTCACAGTCCCCCCCACCCCTGCCCCCGGACTCTAGCGGGCCCCTTAGGATATCCCTGCACCAGCTCCCCTACTACTTCAGGAAGTTTGGCACTAACAGTTAAAATTTAGGGGGAGGGGGAAGCAAAGTAAGAAGTGATCATTATCATCTTCCTTTGAAGAAGAATTATTTTGCCTTCTTCCGAGAACCACAACCAGTCATTCAGCATTCTCACAGATCGCAAACCATGAATGCTGGGCAGAAGATTCAGCTCTTGGCTTCTGGGATCTCCTCGTGCAGAAGCTGGCAAAAGCCCGTAACTGGTGGGGGAGTCTTCTCTCCCTCTCAGGTTTACTTCATCCAAGGTTTCTTCCACACCCTCCTTCATGGCTCCCGTGCCGAGCGGGTCCCATGTGGAGGACTTTGCATGATGATACTTACTTCTTGCTCCGAACCATTTGTTACTATCCATGGTCAAGATTTTACTTACATCTGTTTCAAAGGAAAATTTGCTTCTCTCTGTTTTGCTCCATGAAATGCTGAATGTTGCCTCTTCTCAACCCAAGAGGGTCACAGGATGGGAATATGTTTTGAACAGATATTCATGGAAAGTAGAAGGGGTGTTGAGGTAGCTCCCACCGTGGGCTCTTCCCTTTTCCCCGCCACGATGTGTTCTGTCTCTGGGATCAACCTCCTCTGTGAACTTTGGCGACTGCAGGGTTAAGGTAAACTCTTTCTGAGAAGAGCCATTCTTACAGAAATTTGTTGTTGTTGGTTTGTTTTTCAAAAATTCTAATCGTTCTGGTGAATTTATATCCCAAAATTGATCGAAAGAAAGATAAATGAAACATCAGAAATGAAATTCCTAGCCTGGAAAAAAAATAGAAAGATTTAGAGTTTACTCTGGAGGGCTTGTCTCCTAGTATAGTGTTTAAACAGGTATCTTCTAATGGATTTAACGTTGATTCGCACCTTCTCTCTTCTTGTGAGGAAGGGGCTGTGTGAGCAGAGTGTGGAGAGGGGTGGGGTGAAGGGGTTTCGCAGGTGTGGACACTGAGCTCTTCTTGCTTGTACATTGCCTGGTGATGGTTTTCTTTTTGAGCATTCTCACTTTTTTTCAAGTTTATTTATTTTGAGGGGGGCAGAGAGAGCGAACCCCAAGGAGGCTCAACACTGTTAGCCCAGAGCCCAAGTAGGGAATAAAACCCACAAATCGTGAGATCTTGACCTGAGTGGAAATCAAGAGTCAGACTCCTAACCTGGGCATCCCTGAATGTTCTCACTTTTTAAGGGAAAAAACAAAACAAAACAAAAAACTATTGATTTTCTGTTGTGTGAAGGTTTTCTTTCTCTCTCTTGACTATGCCAGTGCTTTAAACAGAGGCATTAGGATATAATGATGCGATTTTCATATAGGAAATCTGAGAATGAGCCTTATTTCTGGCCTCTTGACGGTGTGAAGAGTTAGAATGTGGTCTCTTATTCTTGGATTTATGAGACACACAAGCGGACATTGCATGGTCTGAAATAGAACAGTCTGGAAGGAAGATAAATGCGGCTGTGGATAGGTGAGCACGTACATTCACAGTGGCTCAGACCTTGGAGCCTCGTTCTCGTGTGCATGTGACACCCAGGGAGGTGGCCTTTCCACGTTGGCCAAGGTGGACAAGGCTTTGGAGGCGGGTGTGTGGCACAGACGCTTTCAGACCAAGGCCACCCGGTGCTGACGGTGCTGACGGTGCTGACGGTGAGTTTCTCCAGACTGAGCTTGTGAGGCGTGGGCCTGGGAAACTCCTGGCCGAGCTCCTTTCTCTGTCTCTGGCACTTCCTCCCCCTGATGCCGGCTTTCTACAGCCGGTGATGGAGGCCACCTCTGCAATCCTCCTATTGCCTGTGAGCTTTGTCCAAATACTCTCTATTGGCCCCCACCCCTTCTTTTTTAAATGTTTATTATTATTATTTCTTTTTATGTTTGAGACACAGAGGGTGAGCAGGGGAAGGGCACAGAGGTGGAGACAGAATCTGAAGCAGCTCCAGGCTCTGAGCTGTCAACACAGAGCCCAACACGGGACTCAAACTTGCGAGCAGTGAGGTCATGACCTGAGCTGAAGCCGGACGCTTGACCGACTGAGCCACCCAGGTGCCCCAACCTCCACCCCTTCTAATAGCAGACACTTCCTGAACACTTCCTGTGCGCCAGACACTGTTCCAGGAGTGTAGAAGTGTGAGCCCTGGGAAGGTGCATGGCGCCTATGTGGGGAGCAGGGGTGAGGCAGGGAAGATCCAGGAAACAGTCACCACTGGAGGGGTGCCCTGAGGCACCGGGTTGGAGAATGACAATGGAGTCCAGGGACCCTGGACGGTACCCTACCCACCAGAGAGGAGAATCCCTGCCACCCGCCCCCCCCCCCCCCCCAAAAAAAAGCAGGCCAGAATCCAGGGCTGATGTCAAATCCACTTGGAAGATGCCTGATCAACACTGTTAGGAAACAAAGCCTCGAAGTCTGGACCAAACAATGACGGCTTCTAGATAGCTCACCAGCTTTTGGGTCCGTGTATTTTTCTTTCAATCACCTTTGCCGCCTTAGTTCACCGGAACCATTAGAAGTAAAATGTAAGGGATCTGTCTTTAAAATTTAATTAATTTATTTAAATTCAAGTTAGTTAACATACAGCGTAGGCTTGGCTTCAGGAGTAGAACCCAGTGATTCATCTCTTACATACGACACCCAGTGCTCATCCCAGCAAGTGCCCTCCTCAGTGCCCATCCCCCTCTAGCCCATCCCCCCCCACCTCCCCTCCAGAAACCCTCAGTTTGTTCTCTGTAATTAAGAATCTTTTACAGTTTGTCTTCCTCTCTTTTATCTAATTTTTCCTTCCCTTCCCCTATGATCATGTTTTGTTTCTTAAATTCAACATGAGGGAAATCATATGATATTTGTCTTTCTCTGATTGACTTCTTTTTTTTTTAAGTTTATTTGTTTATTTTGAGAGAGAAACAGACAGCATGTGTGAGGGAAGGGCAGAGAGAGAGAGGAGACAGAGAGAATCCTAAGCAGGATCCACGCTGCCAGCACAGAACCCAATGCAGGGCTTGAACCTATGAAGCAGTGAGATTTCACCTGGGCTGAAACCAAGAGTCAGATACTTAACTGACTGAGCCACCCCAGTGCCCTGGCTGACTTATTTCACTCAGCATAATATACTTTAGTTCCATCCACATTGTTGCAAATGGCAAGATTTCATTACTCATGCTGAATAATATTCCAGTGTGTGTGTGTGTGTGTGTGTGTGTGTGTGTGTGTGTTTATATACCACATCTTCTTTATTCATTCATCAGTTGACGGACATTCAGGCTCCGTAAATGATCTCAAGCACTGGAGCAAGCCTGCCCTGGTGGTGGGTATTGTAAGGAGACATGCACCTGCAGAGAAGATGTCGGGTCCTCGAGAAGTGCTTCTGTCCAGAAGCAGTGACCTGCAGCCCTGTTTGGAGCAAAGTGAGAAGAATGATGGCGCCTTGAGGGCTGGTGGGAGCGAGGCTGGTGACGAGGTAATTCCTGGTCTTGAAGGTTTTTAAGGATCATGGATTCTATTTCATTGCAAAGGCAGGTCACTGAAAAAATCTAAGCAAGAGAGAAATAGGATCTGATATCTGCTATAAGTGGGGTTGCCAGGTAGATACAGGATGCCCAGTAAAACTGGATATTCTGATGAAAAGGAAATACATTTTTAGCATAAGTATATGCCTAATATTTCATGGGACATATGTCGCCCTCCTCAAACAGCTTTACGGAGATAGAATTCACATAACATAGACTTCACTCTTGCAAAGTGTGCGGTTCAATGTTTTTGGTATATTCAGAATGTGCAGGCAGTACCATAGTCCATGTGAGAAAATATTCATCATCTAAAAGTCCCAAGTGAACACATAGCCTTGGCTATCATCTGCCTGTCTTCCCTTCCCCACTATCTGGTATCCATTCCCCAAGCAGCCTCTAATTTGTTTACTTTCTTTGTACATTTCTGTAGTCTGGACTTTCACAGGCATGGAATCATGTAATATGTGGTCTTTTGTAAGTGGCTTCTTCCACCCAGGGTAATGTCTTCAAGACTCAGTCATGTTACAGAATATACCATGTGATAGATATATGTTATTGTGGAATAATATTCCACTGTATGGGTGAGCCACGTTATGCTTATTCAGTCTTCTGTTGATGGACATTTGGGTTGTTTCTAACTTTTGTCTGTTATGAACAATGCTGCTGCAGACATTTATATACAAGTTTTATATGAATACATGCTTTCATTTCTCTTGGGCATATACCTAGGAGTGCAATTGCTGGGTCATATGTGCATGTGACATACTTGGACTAAAAAATATTCATGGTATATCTGAAGTTCTAATTAAACAGAACATCCTGAATTTATTTGCTATATCTAGCAACCTAAGTTATAAGAAGATGATTCTTCCTACACATTGGAGAACTACTTTTTTGATGTTTATTTATTTTTTTGAGAGACAGAGAGACAGAGCATGAGATGGGGAGGGGCAGAGAGATAGGGAGACACAGAATCTGAAGCAGGTTCCAGGTTCTGAGCTGTCAGTATAGGGTCAGGCATGGGGCTTGAACTCACGAATTGTGAGATCATGACCTGAGCAGAAGTCAGATGCTCAACCAACTGGGCCACCCAGGTACCCCCACAATAGAGAATTAAGCAGAGACTGACCCTCAATGTAAAGTGGGAGCTCAGGTGGGGGGCTGTTTCAAAAATATGTGTGGGACATGGTGGTGGCTTGGGCTAATAAGGGTTCTAGGGAGGCAGAGACAAGGGATCAAGGGGCCCTGGGTTGGGTCAGGAGTAAGGGAGCTGGACAATAAAGAACCAGGCTGGATGGTAGGAACGCGGCTGGTGGCGGGACTGGGGCTGAGTGTCTCACGTGCTTCTCACCTACTGGTTTGGGGCCGGGAGAGCCCACAGAAGACTCTCCTCTCTGCCCTGCTGCATTTCCTGTGGAATCAGCTTCTCCTCCAGGGCCCAGCCCTTCCCAGACAGTCCCCGCACCTGGTGTTGGTGACAAGGTTTCTTCCTTCCACTTGACCCTTCCACTTTCCCTTGTTCATGCACAGCGGTGCTTCCCCTACATGAGGCTGGGGGTTGAAGAGGGAGTCTCACAAATTGATATGATCTGCAGGATTTAAGATTTGACAAGGAAAGCAAAAAGAAAGAAAGAGAAAAAAAATGAAAAAATGGAAAAGCAAGTGTTTAAATCTTGTGGACAAGCATATCTTTGGAGAGAAGAATATACAGTGTGTTGGTGAACTTGGGCCCATTGGAGAGAAGACTATATGGTGTGTTGGTGAACGTGGGCTCATTGGAGAGAAGAATATGCAATGTGTTCGTGAACTTGGGCTCATTGGAGAGAAGACTATGTGGTGTATGGGTGAACTTGGGCTCATTGGAGAGAAGACTATACGGTGTGTTGGTGAACTTGGGCTCATTGCAAGAACAGCAAGGCCCTGCTCAGAACCCTGGGGACTGGGCAGCCTGTTAGTTCTGTGTTTTAATTTTGGGAAATAATAACTGAGAAGCAATTACAAAAATTACAGCTTAAAGGTGACAGGCCTGAGGTCTCGTGCTCCATACACAGCGGCATTTTCCATCTGCGAATCAGAGGTTGAAACTACTTGAGGTTTGTCATCATGATGCCAGGTTTAGCCAGGGTGTCACCAGAGTGACATTCTCCTGATGTGAACTGTTGGTTTAAAACCAAGAAAGAGGGGCGCCTGGGTGGCTCAGTCGGTTAATTGTCCAACTTTGGCTCAGGTCATGATCTCATGGTTTGTGGGTTTGAGCTCCATGTCCATGTCTGTGCTGACAGCTTGGAGCCTGGGGCCTGCTCCGGATTCTGCATCCCCCTCCCTCTCCCCCTTCCCTCCTTGTGCTCTGTCTCTCTCTGTCTCTCAAAAATGAATAAAACTGTTAAACATTTAGAAGAAAATAAAACCAAGATAGAAAACCAAGCCACTTGCCTTCACTCTTCTGGGAGCAGGACCGTGTTTCCATGGCGTCTATTCCCCAAGAAAGCAAGCTGGAGTTTTACCATGTGTTATTCTGTGTCCCACCATCAGGACCTCAAGAAAAGCTGGGGTGGGGATGAAACCATCCTAGAAACCTGTTGGAGAGAACCATCTGGTGTGAACGGTGAAGAGTGCTCACACCAGCTTTCTAAGGCTGCTTGGGTTTTCCAGAGTTTGTCTTGATTTTCCTTGTCTCTGGTAACCCTCTTGAGTTACTACATTTTTAGATCAACTCTGTGTGATCGGGCAGACGGTGTTCTACTTAACAGATGAGAATGTGCATACAGGAAGCAGGTAAAACCTCATGTCCCAAGACTTGAGATGGATACCACAGGGCCTTTAGTGGATGTTTGTAGCTGGTTTGTCATCTTCCCACATCATTTCTTTCTGACCCAGTTCAACCCAAAAAATTTAGCAGGAAGAGCCTAAATGAACAGAGAAAGAGGCCTGAGAGGGGCTGGAAGCACAATTGAGCTGGTCCCCTCCGAGTCTGCTTGGAGTGACTGAGGTCAGACACTGAGGTCAGCCATTCCACTCCCAATTCTGACCTTTAGCCCCAAGTCTTCCCTGAAGGCAGGGCCACAGAGACTCATCCTTAAGGCCAGGGGGCATGGTGGATGGAGGGGATGCTAACTGTTCAACCCACGGCCACTGCACCTTCTCCAATTTCTTAAGGGGGGTGGAGTCTGGAATGAGGATGGGCATGGGCCCACCTGGACCTTTCTAAAGGACAGCCACCTCCTGGCCTCAAGTTGGGGAATGGCGACTGCAGGAAGGGATACAGTTGGTTTCACTGTGGCCTGGGACTGAATGCCCATAGTCCTTATTGCAAGGCTTTGTATGGCCTTCTGAAATACAGTTGCATCTTCCCTTGCACATCCTCCTGAAGCCATTCCAAGACCATCAAGGAGGCTGGGCCAGTAGGTGTCTCACATCTACAGGACACCACCTACCATGTGGCCCATCGGATGAGGCGGTCCAGATCCTGGGGGCTGCCATGTGAATACAACCTTCTCACAGTGTCTCCCGGGTCACCCCTGCCAGCCATCACTCCCTTGGGGGGGAAAGGATGGGGAGTCCCCTCTGCCCCCACAGAAGGGAGGAGGATCAGAATCTCTGTTGGTTTGGTGGTCCTCTCCCTGTACGGCTGTGCTTTTTATATTTCTGAGCATAATTATTTCTAATATGAGCCTTGAAACTCTTTCTGATCTTTCCTTCCTCTGCTAGTGATTTATTAATAGATGTGCCTGCAGTCTCTACCTCGGAGGAGTTTTTATCTGCCAGTTGTAAATATAAGGTATGCAAATACAGCCAGCCATCCGGCCTATATCTGCAATCCAATTGAAGTGGTCACGTAATAAATTAAACACACACATGTGCTAGCAAGTGTCAGCCTTCACAGGGTCCTGTGCAGCCACATCGCAGCCTTCCAGTGCCCCTTACAGGTATCTGGAGAGGAGGGACGCTCAGCAGCCGATCACCAGAATGTAGGGCTTTCTGCTCTCCCTCAAAACTCCCCAGGCAAATGGCTCACCCTGCAGATGACAGGCTTGGGCAAACATAGCAGCTTGTGAGTCTGACTTGTAGAAATAAATACGTCCTTTCATTTGCCTGCCCTTTTGCCTCCCTTCCTCCTGATGCTGGTGATGGAAGAAGGCACAGAGTCTTAATAGAGAGCAACAGTTTTTACCTTGTTACTAAATGGACTTGACCTAGCCTGTTGTCCCTTTGAAATAAGTCCACGGTGCACCAGGCACGTTGAAAAGTTTATACTTCAGGGAGCTGGTCAACGAGCTGGAAGTAGCAAAAGGGCAAGTGACTAAAATATATGGTGCTGTTGGCTGGGCTTCTGTGACCGGACCGCACGCGGACACCAGGTATCAGTTACAGCAACTCGGGCCACCTGTTCGCAGGGAGTGTGCAGCCAGGCTAAGAAATCTGCCCTCTGGACTCACTTTATCTTCTCTGTCACCAGAGGAATGGTGCTGATATTGAGCCAGATGAGGCACTGTTTCTACACTGGGGTAATTATGTGTCATTTCTGGACAACTGGGATGTGTTAGCTGCACACCTGCACACTTCTGATCAATGCATGTGCCCCCCACCCCCCTCCAAGGCAAGCACAGATCTAGGGGACTTCAAATCACACACATGCCACTCAAAATGTTTGCCTGTTGAGTTGGACTGAAGACTAACAGGTGCAGTGGACTTGGTGCCCCAAATCCTGTTGGTGGAGGCAAAACCCAATGAACTTGGGGCAACAGCCAAGGAGGGTGAGGTTCCAGAGGACAACCTTGTTGGCACGTACTCGCTTAAATGAGAAGAATGAGAAGGAAAGAACAAAAGTCTGAAAGATTCGGGTGCTTTATTGGCTTTGAAAACGTTTTTTAAAGGAGGCCATTTGATACACATTAGAGACAGCAGAGTCTTGTAGGTTGGCATTTATAGGAGAGAAGGTATTTGCTGCCTAAGAAAGACGGGAACTTGACAACGAGACTGTGTGTTAACTCCAAGGTAGTAAAATCAACTATTTGCAAGGCAATCACGCAGGAAGCTTTAAAAATATCTGTGTGCAATATTCACATGATTAGAAGGAGCTTAGCACAACTAGGAGAAGGGAGGAAGTCATAAAAATTAGAGCAGAGATAAATGAAATAGAGAATAGAAATACAAGAAAGAATTAATGAAACAATTTGATACTTGGAAAAAGTCGAGAAAATGGACAAACAGCTAGATGGCTGGAACAAAAAGAGAAGACTCGAGTTATTAAAGTCAAAAATTAAATTGGGGCGTTGTTACCCATTCTAAGGAAATGCAGAGGGTTAGGAGGGCGTACTATGAATGAGTGTGCCTCAACAAGTTGGACAAGCTAGATGAAACAGACAAATTCTTAGAAACACAAAACCCCAATGAGACAAATCACAGAGAAAGAGGAAATCTGAACAGATCTATAACTCATTCAGAGATCGAATCAGAAACCAAAAATCTCCCCACAAAGGAAAACCCCAGCCCTTATGGTTTCACTGGTAACTTCTGTCAAACATTTAAAGAAAGAATACCAGTCTTCTCAAACTTCCCCAACACTTGAGGAGGAGGGAACACTTCCTAGCTTATTGTACGAGGCCAGCATTGCCCTGGTATCAAAGCCAGACCAAATCACTGCAAGAAGTAAACAACAGACCTATATCCCTTGTGAACGTTGATGCAAAAAGACTCATCAAAATACCAGCAAGTGGAATTCAGCAGCATATTAAGAGGATTATATACCATGACCAAATGGGATTTACTTCTGGAAAGCAAGGATGATTCGACATATGAAAATCAATCAGTGTAGTATACATGTTCACAGAAAGAAGGGGAAAGCCCTCATGGCATCTCAATTGATGCAGAACAAGCATGTGTCAAAATTCA
Source organism: Hyaena hyaena (assembly GCF_003009895.1). NCBI lineage: Eukaryota > Metazoa > Chordata > Mammalia > Carnivora > Hyaenidae > Hyaena > Hyaena hyaena. The sequence goes on from NW_024081013.1 coordinate 1,512,630, forward strand.
ACGCTTTCATGATAAGCACATTCAAACTAAAAAAAAAGCAAATAAGATGATAAGAAAGAATATATAAAAAACCCCACAGCAAACATCATACTCAGTGGTGCAAGATCGGGAAGGGAGAGATGGCATGGAATCACCCAGAACCCTTTGACCTTGCTTCCAAACACACTTGAAAATCAGCTATAGACCAGGGGTAAAGATTAAGTGTCAAAGCGTAAGTACTTGAAGGTACTAGAAGAGACTACAAGAGAATTCTTTATGCAAGCTGGAAGTGGAGACAAACTTTCTATGCAAGATACCACAGGCAGATGTCCCAAAAGGCATCAATGATAGACTTGACTATCAAGCATCCTCCACCACACACCATCTCAAACACCATACATGAGCCAACTTGGGGGGATGTGAGCTGGCTATCACATCAGTGCAAGCTGAAGGTACCTAACATATATTTTACAAAATGAACAAATTAGTGATAGAAAAATATAAAGATGCTCAGAGATAAATAGGTGGTAAACAGGTAATAAAGACAATGAAAACCACAAATGACCAGTGTGTAAGAAAAAATACTTGCGGGTCAGTAAGTCATATCATAGCAAGAGTTTTCATCTTTAAAATGAGTAAAGACTGTGTGTATGTGTGTGTGAGCCTAGAAATTGCTCGTCTTAGAGAACTGGTGAAAATGTTCATGAATACAGAGTTTCTGGGGGGTGATTTGCGCAGTATGTCCCCAACATCTTAAACATGGACACACCCTTGACCCTGAAGTTGCATGAGTTGCATAATGGACAAAGGATTCACTCTGCGAACTGCACCAAGTCTACCTAATAAGCAAGCACATGGGTATTTGGGGCAACATTTGATAATGAAGCATTGGAAACCACTTACTTGGTCAAAAACACAAGATTACTTTAAAAACAGTGACATGTTCATGTTAAGACAAACACCGTATTGCCCCAGATCACTGATTCTCAATCTGTGTTCCTGGAAAACTCTTGGGGGGGGGTTTCCCAGGGGAACCCCTTCAAGGTAGCAGAAGAGCCGCTGTGGGAACTATTCCCCTGGTTTGTCGTTATCACCATGAAAGACTCGGTTCGAACAGAACTTTCCTCACATTAAGAAGGTTTAAATCCACAGTTGTAGAGAGATGTTTAGTGGCTTGGAAAGTCGTCCCAGATGCGGATCTGTCTTAAAGTCTGTTTATGAGACTTGCTCGCTGTCAACATGTCTGTCGGCACGCACGGTGTGGCTCCCCAGGCCAGAGCTTCGCACCTGTACCCCCACCAGGGCCTCTCGGACAGGCTCCCTCCTCTGTGCTCTGGCCCCTCCAGCCCCACCATCCCCTGCCCCCCTCCCACCATACCCCACACCGCTGCTGGATGCATGATGCCTGTCGGTGGGGCTGAAAGCTAGACTCCCGCCAGGCTGCTGGAGTCTGTGGGACTCAGCAAGCCCTTCTGTGCCTCAGTTTCCTCATCTGAAAGGAGGATGGCCATGGCGCCTTTTCATGAGGTAGTGGGGAGGGTCACAAGAGAGTACACTCTTTGTGCCTTGGATACTCACTGTGTGTACGTAATGCTCCTTACATGTACATGTACGTATATACATTCACCTCTGTGCATTTTAAGTGCATATTTATACTTATTATAGATTTATGATGCTCATTATGTACATATTTATATAGTTCATTTAATGCTGTATGTAGGATTATATCTACAAAAGTATAAAAATAATACTTACATCTTAATCATTTTATATATTTATTTATATTTATATATTTATATATATTTGCATATTTTTACTTACATGCTTATAGGTGGCACAAAATATCCATGATTAAATATAAATATTACATATAGGGATCATGAGTATTTCTGCAAATATATTAAAATATACTTATTTTTATATATGTGTGTGTGTGTGTGTGTGTGTAATTTTGTCATGAATGAAACGTGCTCACAGTGCTTGTCTCTCAGTAGAAGGATTTCACAAACTCTTGCAGACTCCCTGAGTCCTACGCTACAGCCCCTTGCACATCGTGAGCGCTCCATGAAAGGTGAGCTGTTACTATCATTGTCTTTTTACTCTTTTTATGTTGATTTATTTATTCTTATTTTGGGGGAGAGAGTGGGAAAGAGGGAATGCCTGCAAGCCGGGGAGGAGCAGAGAGAGAGAGGGGCAAAGAGAAGCCCAAGCAGGCTCCGAGCTCAGCACAGAGCCTGATGAGGGGCTCGATCCCAGGACCACGGGATCATGACCTGAGCCCCAATCAGGAGTTGGATGCTTAGCTGACTGAGCCACCCAGGTGCCCTTGTCTTTTACTTTTTATGTCAGGCCTTGTCCTTCTTCTGCTGAAACTCCTGCATAATTTCCTGGTCCCTCAGAATATAAGGGAGCACCTCACGGAGCCCACAGGACACTCTGTGACCTGGCCCTGCTGCCATTCAGACAGACCTCTCCTGCCACTTTCCCCTTCAGCTCACTCTGATCTGGACCTTCTGGCTCTGACTGACTCTCAGACAGCCTGCTGTGTTCCACCTCAGGCCCTTTGCACGTGCTGTTTCTGCTGAGCCTGGCTTGTCACCTCAACCCTCTTCTCAGCACAGTCTCACTGGAGACACCTTCCGCAGACCGCCACTTGATGAGCGCCCCCTTCATTCCTCTATGCCATTCTGCAGAGCATTCGCGGTGTATCGTCCTATGACCCAGTGTTCATGTCCTATTGAGCTCCTGCACTGAGCGCACCGTGTGCTGCTGTGTGGGGTCCCTGCAGGGTGTCCGATGTGTAAAAGCATTTTGAGCGTCTAGAGGAGGCTCTGCAGGGACTTGTCTAGGGAATGCCATGTGCCAATAGCGCTTACCTCTGGTATGTTCCGTTTTTTTCGTTTATTTGCCTTCTGCATATTTTATTTACTTAAAAAAAGTTAATGTTTATTTTTGAGAGGAAGAGACAGAGTGCAAACAGGGGAGGGGCAGAGAGAGAGGGAGGAGACACAACATCGAAAGCAGGCTCCAGGCTCTGAGCTGTCAGCATAGAGCCCGACGCAGGGCTCAAACCCTTGAACCGTGAGATCATGACCTGAGCCAATGTTGGACACTTAGCTGACTGAGCCACCCTGTATTTTACTTATTTTTAACAACGAACATAAAATAATGAAAGTTACTCTATATTTAAATAGTGAGATTCCCTCGTCCTTGCCACATGCAAACTCTCATTTGAAAACAGACAGCTGAAAAATAAAGAGGGGAATTATACTTAACTTATTTTCGTACTGTGTAGTTGTCTGCACCATGAGGCTCAGGGACTGTGCGCAGAGTGGAAGCAAGGTTAGTAGAAAAGAAAGAAGGCAAAGGAAAAGATAATATTCAAGAGCTAGAGAAGTTACACTTTCCTACAGCTTGGTCAATTTTGGAAAATGTTAGAAATTCTTAGCAAGATCTGCTATGTACTTTTAAGGGCCCTTGTTAAATAATTATCAAGAATTTTAGGGCAGTGACATGAAAACAGACTTTTCTGGGTTGGGGGTACTGCACAGTGTCACGGATTGTTGGTGGGCTGAAAGTCAAATGGCATCCGTCCCTCAGCTGACGGTGAAAACGGGAGATACGGACCGGCACAGTGCGGCTTTCAGAACGTCCGCGGAAAAGGAATCGCCTCTGATTAGTGAACGGAATCCACTCATTATCTTGACTTGAGGAAAGGCATGAGGCTGAATGTTGCTTGTGGGAGAAGTGGCCCCTCGCGGCTGGGGACAAGATGGAGGTGACAAGATGCTCCTCAAGGCTGGGCAGCTGGGCAGGGTCCCAGCACAGCTGCAGGGGCGTGGCCTGGGCCCCAGCACAGCTGCAGGGGCGTGGCCTGGGCCCCAGTACAGCTGCAGGGGGCGTGGCCTGGATCCCAGCACAGCTGCAGGGGGCGCGGCCTGGATCCCAGCACAGCTGCAGGGGCGTGGCCTGGGTCCCAGCACAGCTGCAGGGGCGTGGCCTGGGCCCCAGCACAGCTGCAGGGGCGTGGCCTGGGTCCCAGCACAGCTGCAGGGGCGTGGCCTGGGTCCCAGCACAGCTGCAGGGGGCGTGGCCTGGATCCCAGCACAGCTGCAGGGGCGTGGCCTGGATCCCAGCACAGCTGCAGGGGCGTGGCCTGGGCCCCAGCACCGCTGCAGGGGGCGCGGCCTGTGCTCACTCCCACGCCCACGCAGGGGAAGGAAGGAGGCAGGCACAAGGAGGTATATCAATCCACAGGCCAGGAAAGGACGGGTCAGCACAGGGAACACAGGGAACGTGGTGCGAGCCCCTCTGCATGGCGGGGCTCACAGCTGGTGGAAGAGGCAAAAATGGAGTCAAAGGAACTCATGGAAAAATCCTTTGGAGAAGACCTTGCCTCCAACGTTTGTGGCCAACCCAGCACGTTCTCCATCTTTCAGGAGCCTGGCTACACTATTGTTCGGCTCTCCCACTCCCTCCACCTCCCATGTTCATCTGTTCGCTTTAATTCCTGCGTTTGGCCTCGCCTGGTTTAATTGCGCCGTGTCTGTCATGGGTGGCGTCTCATTAATAGGACGCCTTCTTCGGTTCTTATTTAGCAAAAGACGATCCATGACCCGCGCTCAGCGTGCGGCCCTGTGGAGCTGGCTTCTGTTCCAGATGACTTGCTGAGTTGGCGGTCTTGGCTGGGCTAGTGAGCCGGCCTCCCGAGCTCCGAATGCACGCGGGCGCTAATTAAGGAGGAGGACCCTCCACGAGCTCAGCCGGGGGACATCAAAGTGTCTGTGCTTCTTTCCAAAGGACTGGCTCTTTCAAAGGCCTCTTTCATTCCTTCTTTCCCTCTGCCTTCTTGAGAGATCTTTGTCTCCCTCTCACCCGGTCCCCTAATCCACTCACCTCCTAGACACATCGTGGCCAAGGCTTCCATCTGTCACCAAGTCATTGCCTCACTCCTTAGACACCGAGGCATCCGTCTAAAGTGACCACTTCAGTGCCAGGTCTGTAGACGTGCTGTGAGGAATAGTCACTGCTCTCGGGGTTGCTGTGTGGCTCCCGTGAGCATAAGGCCGAGGGAATTCACCTGTGGAAAACGTAGGAATGCCCAACTTTTGTTTTCCTTTCTTTTATTTATTTATTTATTTATTTATTTATTTATTTATTTATTTATTTTTTGATTTGTAACAAGAAGCCTGACCACAATGAGGCCTGGCCTCACACATGTTATGACAGCCACTATATAAAAAAACAAACAAATCAAAACAACCAGTGCTGGTGATGACGTGGAGAAATTGGAAACCTTGTGCTCTGTTGGTGAGGATGCAAATCGATGCAACTGTTGTGGAAACTGGCACGGTGGCTCCTCAAAACACTAAAAATTGAATTACTGTATGATCCAGTGATTCCACTTTGGGGTTATACACCTAAGAGGAAGGGGAGCAGGGATTGAACAGAGGTTTTTACAACTGTGTTCAGAGCAACGATATTCATTAAAGGTCAAAAGACAGAATCAACCCCAGTGTTCCATCCAAGGATGGGTGAGTAAACATAATGAGGTACGCACACAGTGAAATATAATCCAGCCTTTAAAAGGAAGGAAATTCTAAAAATGCTACAACATGGAATACTTTTTAAATGTTTATTTATTTATTTTGAGAGAGAGAGAGCATGTAAGCACAAGCAATGGAGGGATAGAGAGAAACCCAAGCAGACTCCACACTCAGTGCAGAGCCCGATGTGGGGCTAGATCTCACAACTGTGAGGTCGTGACCTGGCCCACAATCAAGAGTCGGACACTAAGCTGACTGAGCCCCCTAGCTCCCCAATGACATGGATAGATATTGAGGATGTTATGCTGAGTGAAAGAAGACAGTCACTAAAGGGCAAATACTGTACGATTCCACTTACATGAGTTGTCAAATCCGTAGATGCAGAGAGTGGAAGCGTGGGTGAAGGGTTGGAGGGGGAGAGTGGGGGTAGGCAGTTCTTGTTTAATGGAAATGGGGTTTTAGTTTCACCAAATGAAGAGTTTTAGGGTACTTAGAAAAGTACTTAGAAAGGGGTAAGATGGCAAATTTTATGTTGTTGTATCTTACCACAATTTAAAAAAAAACTTGAATGCCTAGAAGCAACCCTCATGAGAAATTTTTAAATGAATATAAATTAGAATGAATTCAAGAATGGCAGGCGATGGTTTCCTACTGATAAAGTCTGTCTTTCATGTCAGTACCTCTCAGTTAGTAATACGCTCTCTGATATCGTCGCTTTGTGACTGAGAGACAGCCAAGGAGATCTTGCTGAGGGTCAGGGGACGTCTGGATCGGTCAGGACAAAGTGTCCCTGGGCGCCGCCCAGGAAGGTGCCCGGTGCTGGCTGGTGGCCTCGCCCCTGCTCACGGAAGGCGCCTGGCTGCCAAGCTCCAGCCTAGCCAGGAGTCCAGGCGGTCACGGAGATTCATCTTCATTCTGGCACCTGCTGCGATGTGCCCAGCCAGCCCCACACTTGGTCAGCTCTGCTCGGGAATCCAACCTGGTTCCGTTTTCAATTTTGGAAGCGTTGTTGCGGATTAAAAACCGGTCAAATGACGGGAAAGAGTCAGAGCAAACAGCTGCTCTGTACCCACCATCCTGCCAAGGTCTAAATGAGCCTTCAGGAAGCTTGAGAGTAATGAGGGCTCATCTCCCAGCAGGAGTGAGGCACGGCCCCAGGACCGGCAGTGTCGGGTGGGGTTGTGTGGCTCAGGGGAGGAGCTGTCCACACAGAGCAGGCTCCTCACTCCTATTGCCCCTGGATGCACGTGGGAACCTGATGGGTCTAGTTTCTGATCACACTTTAAGGACTGTAAAAATAAAGACGTGACAATCTTGACTCTTCCTAATTAGATGGTTAATCTACTTAGCTCTTTGTAAAGAGCTACCCAAGGACGCAATACACAAAACAATCAGTCATTTTGTATTGCATGTGTGTTGGTACATTTTCCTCACTTTGCGTCCGTCTCTTACCTGTGGAAACCATCTTTATGTGAAACTGCTTGAAGAGCCACGGAACTCTTCGATACGTAAGTCAAGCATGGAGCTTCAAGATGGTCTTTTCCCAAACCACTTTGCGGGGAGGGTGAATTGATAGTGAAAAAATATAGACAGCAAAAAATGCACTATTCTTGGTGGTGAATCAAAGGGTCAGCATCAGAGCAAAAGCCCAGGGGTCTGCTCCTCTGCTGAGGAGGGGATAGTAAGCACATCACAACCTTGGTTGGGTCCCCAAGGAATCTGGTGTGGAGCAAAAGATCCCTTCCCAAGCACCCTCAAGAGACTTTCTGTAAAACTCTCTCATTCCAAGACTGTGTAGGGGTCAATGCCAGTCTCTTCTGGTTGGAAAACCATTTGCTTACGCAGGTCTTACAGCCAGAGAAAGAAGCCCAACTTCCAAGGATAACATATCAGAAGGGTCTCCTTGGTACCCTCCTCCCACAAGCAGGGCCTCGGTGTGTGGAGTGAGCACTGCATGGAAGGACAGCAGCCCTGGAAGAGAAGGGGCTAAGTGAAGAAGGAAAGACAAGGAATTGGGGAAGCAGGTGGAACTATTTGTGTCTGTAACCATCCAATGGCAAATACTTTTGGATATTAAGATCCAGATAGAATTTTCAGTGCCATTTGACCTCATTGATTCATTATTCAAGGGTAATTACAAAGTATTTTTCTGTTCTTTCATACAAAGACGTTAATTTGAGGTGTTCCTTAGATTCTTTATTCGAAAACAGATGCATGGTAGCATCAATGTTTGGTAGAGTGTGTTTATTATGCTTTTGTACTTCATACAAAAAAATGAACAGAAGTAATTGTTATGATCCTAAGATATATATATATATATATATATATATATAATTTCAAATAGCTGCCAACATTCCATCAGTTGACATACTCGACTCAACAGTTCCCTCTTTGTTAAATATTTTAGGTTATTTCTAATCAATAATTACTATGAATGCATGGGAGATGTATATCTTTGTAAAGGTAGCTTTGTTTATTTTGAATTAAATCCTGGTGCCTAAGAATTGTTCCTGGTCCTTAGGTGGTCTGCCTCTGTCTGCCACTGTCAGCAATGTATTAATTTCTCTCTTTCTACAGCGTCATCAGCATGGGTTTTAGGGTGAAAACTTATTTTCTAATTGATTTTTATGCCTATCATTTTAGTGAGCACTTCCTTGCTAGGGAGCTGACTGGAGCAGTAACCCATAGGTTTTCTTCAATCTTTCTCATCTTATTTTGCCATCCCATTACTATCTGTTTTTTGCTAGCATTGGGGACCCTGTGCTGTACTTGGCTTGGGTTCATTCCTTCATGCGCCCAATCTAAGAGTCAGAGAGTAGAAGGGTAAGCACATATACAATTACACAATCGTAAATTATGATGTTCTCCACAATGAACAAGAGTCTGTGTGATGTGAGGGAATACCAAGGTGGATCTGTTCCAAACAGGATTTTGGAGAAGGGCCCTCTGAGGAAAGAAGAATTAGGCTGAGGCCTGACAGTGAGGAGGTGACCATGAGGGGTGAGAGGGGAGGCTTTCCTGCAGAGGGACAGGAAGGCCCAAAGGCCAGGAGGTGGACAAAGGCCAGATGCACTGGGGGCCCTCCCGGAGTGTGGTGGGCAGCAGCTACGAGGCACAGGTGAAAGGGAAGCACTTCCTGCCCAGATTATGGCCCAGTAGGTTGGCTTGTGTTGGGGGTACCATGGGGAGCAGAACTGTCCTCAGATCACAGGTGTTGGAGGTTTAGTCTGAACAGTTTTCCAACCCACTTGGGTAGTGGCTGGGTGGTCTGCTGCTTGGGGAGCTTGAGTGGCTCAGGTGCCCAGGACCTAGAGAATGGCTTTTGTCCTGCGATGGCGGCATTGTGTGGCTAGCTCACGGTCAGCTTCAAACCCTCACACCAAGCCATAGACAAACTTAGAAATGACTTGCAAGTAGCCAGATTGACCTCTTGCTCTACATGCAGACGTCTACAAAGCAGTTTAGAAGAGTCACTGTAGGTGGAAATCACAGGCACCTTGTTGGGCACCCTTTTTACTTACCGCTTAGTATGATCATGCCAAAGGCTCCCAGAGAGTTTTTCTCTAGACTTAAAAATAATTCCCTCTTCTTTCAGGGAAGTTCACTTTGTGTGACTCTTACTGCTTTTATACTCAACCTGCGTATCCACATTAGGACCAAACTTTTCCATTACAGCGGACAGCCGCTTGGCCTTTCTAGTAACTGTGCCAAACCACTTTTGCCCATGGGTCTTCAAAGTGACTCATTTCCCTTTGGTTGGACTTATCATCCTGTGTGGCTATAGGAGTTACCCTGTAAAAGAGACTCAGCTGGCAAACAAAAACAAAAACAAAAACAAAAACTGCCACATGAATTGCTAGTTATTATAAGCACTTTGCCGAGCATTCCATGGTTATCTGCTATCTGCCTGTGCAAACAAAAATATTAGCCATGTATTAACATGGGTTTGGATAACCACATTGATAAATAACCATATTTAGAATCACTCAGATATCTGATTTCAATCAACTTTTATATTTAATATTATTATCATTCTCAAGTCTAACTTAGAATTTTAATTTGCTATTGAGGTGTAACCTACATGCCCTAGAAGGTACACAGGGGATGACTAACCTTCAGCATACAATCTGGCCAAGTTTTGCCTGTATCTTCACCAGATCAGGATGTAATGTAGGACCCTTCCAGCCCCCAGGGTTTTTCTTCATTCCCATTTCTACTCAATACCCTCTACCCAAGAGAATCACTATCCTGAATTCTTTAATTGTCCTTTGGCTTTTCTGGGTCTTGACTTCCATATGAAAAGAATCATGCAATGTATTGCGTTTGGTGTTTGGCTTCTTCTTCTTCTTCTTTTTTTTTTTTTTTTTCAGTATGAGAACTGAGACTCAGCCTTGTTGCTGTGTGCACTAGTGGCTCATTCTTTGTTAAATCCCACAACTTGTTTGTTTATCAGCCTGTTGATGGACACTGGATTATTCCCAGTTTGGGGCTATTGTAAGTAGTGCTGCTATGGATATTATCCTATGATTGTTTGGGGACATATAAACTCATGTCTCTTGGATGTGCCTGTGAGTGGAATTGTTGGGTCATAGGGCAGATGTATTTCAGTTTTTGTGGACCCTGCCAAACACTGTTCTAAAAGTGGCTGCACTAATTTCCACTCCTGTAAGCAGTGTATTTATAGCTTCAGTTGCTCTGCATCCTTGCCAACACTTGGCTTCATCTCACGTTTAATTTAATGTTGTGGTGTGCGTGTGGGTGGGTGGCTACCTGTGCATGTGTGTGTGATTCCAGGGCAGGCAAGGGGGAATAAAACAGTAAGTATTGAGATTATACGGGGTGTCTTGACTCTTTAGGTCTGTGTCTCTGAAACAATGGTCAGAGCTTATGGGTGGGGTTAATCTAGAAGGTGGGGTTAGTGGAGGTCTCAGAACTCACCTGTAAAGTGAGACGAAAAGATGAGGTGATCTCAGAAGATAGTGAAGCAAGGAGTTTTCACGCACCATTTGGAAACCTTCATAAGATAACCAAAAACATTCAGAAGATATTTGAAGAAATTTTGGCTCAACTACTGTAATCAGTCAGGATCCTGGTAGAAAATAGATTGCACACTTAAATGGAGTAGTTTGAAGAGAACTTTAATAAAAGGACTATTTGCAGAGACGTGAGGAAGTTGGAGGGAAGTCACAGAGACTAATGTCTTACAACCCTTCATTATGAAAGCATGAGTTATTTAATTTGAAGAAGACAGTTGTGTATCAAGGTCCTTCTTATAGTGTGGCTTTCAGTGGAGGCCAGCTAACCCATGAGATCTCTGGCAGGGAGAGACCCAGGGCAAAACAGTTCCCAACCTTACTGTCTTTGTTCTGTTCTTCTGGTCCCCTTCCAATAATCTCATGGGTGAGGCCAACTAGAAGCCAAAGGGTGAGGATGCTTACTTATGTAGACTGATCTAAGTCCATGTTCTGGGGCAGAGCTAGCATGGAGAAGGGTTGAGAGTGGATGGTATCCAAAGAGGCAAAATAAGATTTATAGTACACTGGGTTTGTATGAAGTTCATCATTTCCCATTAGAGTTTGTTGTAAAAAAAAAAAAAAAAACTGTGACCAACCAAGACCATAAATCCTGTACCTGTGGAATGACACTGAGCTAAGGAGTATTTATTTCTTTATCCACTTGTCATTCTAAAAATTGTTACTTGTTTTCTACCCATTTATAGAGGGTCATTTAGGACTGGAAAAGACAAAAAGATGTGCCTTATGTCTGAGTCATTTAGCAGTTGATGTGAACTCCTTTGCTATAGCATGATTTCCTTGCTGGGCAGCACTGGTTCTTACTCAGTTCTGGATGCCCAGTGCTTAGCAGAGAACCTGGCCTGCAGCAGGTGCTCGGGGAATATCTGCTGAATAGAAGTGAGGGAATAATGACTGGAATAAAGGGGTTTGGATGAGAAGCACAATCAGGAAATACCTGCAGGGCTAACTTGCGTTGGGAGATGACAAATTCTAACAAGAATGTCAAGACAGTTCACAAAGTTTTTCATAAAATTAAAAAATGGCTCCAATAGGAATAACCTGTGATGCACACGAGGCTTTGCAAGGTTAGTTTTGATGCTGGTGGAGGTTAGAGAAAGGCACCCAGAGTGGCTCCTGCTCAGACAATGGCTTGTTTATTTCATGACTGCTCTTCAAAGCCAGTTGCCCTGGTGGCTGGATGACTCTAGAGTGCCTTCGGATTTAGGTATGTGAACTGGCTTGACAACCCTTTGGTGATCCTGGTTTTGTGCAGCATGCACATTCTCACCCTTGTCACTGTGCAAAGGGTGAAGGTATGGCCACCATTTGTCATGGTTTGAGTTTGATATGATTTCAATTCCTGCTTTAGCTCCAGCTTTGCGACTTGTGATGACAAATACACTTCTCTAGTCCTGTTTTTTTTGCTTCCCAGGACGCCTTTATCCAACACACCCAAACCCTCTTCCTGCTGAAGACAGCCACCAGAACACTCAGCCGATGTATTTGGGTGGACCCTCTGGATTGGGCTAATTCCTGGATGTAGGTGTTCACTTACGGATGGGCTCGTGACCTGGTTAGGTTGGTGAGGGCCAACAAGACTCGCTCATGGGACCCCGGTTGACATACTGATAGAGACCAAGGTGTTCTGTGTTCTACGATACGGTCCTGAAACTGACAGGACCTCGTGGAGAAGCTGAGAATCAAGACAACCAAGGGAAGGAGGTCTGAAAGAGGTATGCCAGTGGCATCAACCAAACCCTGGACCAACCACACGTGCTCTACACCCTCTGCTGCATGAAACAATTATTCCTTTGTTTGGGCTTAAGCCAATTTTCATTGTGTGTTCTGTTATTTGTGATCAGAGGAGTCGTACCTATTGCAGATGTGGTTGGGTGTCAAGCATACAGCAGCTGATCACTGTATTTCCTCCCATTCTTATGTTTTCCTGATCTTAGTTAAACCTTGGGTACAAAATTTATGCTCCTCACCTCTTGCCAGTGGGCTGGGCTTGTCCTGGTGATGGAGGATCGAGCTCTTCCTCTATATCCACTCATCCAGCATCACAGATCAGTGGCAACACACTCGTGGAAAAATCTTGTCTGTGGCCACAAGTAAGAATAAAGATGGCTCTAGGGAAGCAAGACTTCAATCATGTGACATCCTCTCCATCCAACTCAACCCACCTCCCCTGTTGGAGGCTGCCATTAAATAGCACAGCATATACTGAACATGGGGACAGACAGAGCTAGATCAGCCCGTGAGAGGGGAAGGTCCAGCAGGCATAGAGGCAGCATGGCATCCGGTTGAACAAGCCCATGTATTTAAGCCAGGAGGTGCTAGGGTCAGATTATTCCCAGCCCGTGTGAGCTCCTGGGACCTCATTCAGTTCTTTCTCCAGCAAAGAACAATGATGAATGACCTTATTTTGACGATTTGAGAATCATGAGAATCTAAGTCAGATATGATCTATGCGAACCATGGGCACGGAGCAGGTAGAGCAAGGGGAGGAGACCCCACCCAACAGAACGGTTTCCAAGGGGACTCTTGTGCCCCATCTGTTGTGTGTGCGCACGCGCATGCGTTTTGTTTGTACGCCTTGTTATTGTTTTGATTTCTCTTTCACTCCTATAGTTGACTTTGCTAGAGGGACTAATACAGTTTCATTTCCTTCCCTTCTTGTTTCCTTAATATTTTGCTGGGGATAAAGAGATTTCCATGATGAGGTCCAGGCTTTCTGGGAGAGAGAAAAGTCTTAGCAATATGTGCAAGGATGGGGCTGGCTGGGACTTGCAGTTTACAATCTTCATTGCTATTCCATCAGCATTGCTGAGGTGTAGACGGTCTGGCGCCCTGGCTGGAACAGCCCGATCTGTCTTCTTGCTTCAGCGTGGAATGTTTATCCACCTTTCAACTCAGTTGGGCTGCAGATGATATGCCATTTGCCTATTAATCCTCATTGTGGTGGCGAAATGCAAATGAAGTTGCTTTTGATGTATTAGAAGCCTAATAGCAATTTCTGACTTTCTTTCCTGGAGCCAGAGTCTTCCCAAACCTCAGTGCTGGGGTGATCATCTTAGGAGTGGCAGGATCATGCAGGAGCCTGGTTAGGGAGCAGGCTGCCTTTTCTACGACGGTACATTCATTATCAAATTAGACTGTCAGCGAGTATCCTTGAAATCCAGAAGAGAAGAGAAGGAATTTAAAAAAAAAAAAAAAAAGCAGAGAGAAAGTTAGAAAGTAATTAGTATGCACTAATTAAGAATAATAGTAATAACGTTTTGAATTGGTGCCTAGATCGAGGGCTGATTCAGGCTCCGTGCCAGACTCGGTATCTACGGCGGCTATCTTTCACGTTGTCATGCGTCTATTTTGAGATATGACAGTGATCTTCTGTTTTGAAACATTTAATTGCTGGCATTGTTTGTTGGGAGAATTTTATAGCCTCACTTAGGCATCTAATTTCACACAGCATCTGCTATTGATGTCACTGATTTAAGTATTTAGAAAAGAGAGAGGAACGTAAGTGGAGAAAATAAAAACATATGTAATTCGTTGCTATCAGTGGACAATAGAGCTTCGATCGGACATTCAGCACCTTAGAAGCCATCATACTGGTATTCAAATGTGTGCCAGACTTTGCCAAGTATCCTGGGCCGCCACATCTGCCGTCGCCACCTGTGATCATTTTCTTCCTCTTTTGCACTAAATAATCAATTACAAGATTCTGGGTTTCTCTCCCCTCACTCATTTATTGCTGGCTCAGGACCCAGCTTCCAATAGTGCCGCAGTGAGAACACAGAGCTTTCTGCTTCCGAGGACAGGATGGGCGGGTGATTCACAGAGCCTTCCTCGCTGGGCTAAAGACAAACATGGCCATTGGCAAAGCATGTGGATATCTCCTTTGCAAATGGTTTTTTAAATGTAAAAAACCTCACAAACTCAGTACTTCTGGAGGTTTGGGGTTGAGCCAGGCCCTCTCTGGGCTATTGCTGGAAGTGTCAAAATGTCACAAACTTTCTGGAGGGGAATTCAGTATGTGCATTTCCTTGCTATTTAGCTCAGTTATTTCCTGCTCTAGGAAGTCAGCCTTAAAAAAATGATGAGTACTTAACACATCGTAGAAGCTCAAGCTTGGTGAACTGAATAAAAATGTAGGAAACGATATATAATAAAGAGATTCCTTAGAGCATTAAACCCCACCAGAGAAAACAACCTAACTGTTCAGTAAAAAGGGGAATGGTTGCTTTATAGTGGAATGTTATGTGTTCATCAAAAATGAGATTTACTTAATTTCCAATGAGGCCATGATACTAATAACATGTTAATTTAAAAAAGAAGGATAAAAAACCATTTATACAGGACCTTGACATTTTTATGCATGGGAAAGAGGCAGGTAGATGGTAAAATTAGAGATGAGTTTTAATTTGTTCTTTTTATCCTTCTGTATTTAAAAATATTTCCACCATGAACACACATTATTTAGGGGTGTGTGTGTGTGTGTGTGTGTGTGTGTGTGTGTGTATGTGTGAGATAAAGTAACCTTCTAAATGTGCATGCAGAGAGTAAACTCTTCTTCAAAAAGCTCTGATTACATAGGGCAGTATAAAAAGATATCAAATCCTCTGTATTCTTTTCAGATCTACCTTCATTAGCAGATGCTAGATTTTCTTTAGATCTTTCATAGGCAGGAGGCAGGCACCGTACCTGATGGTCCCTGTGGTATATGCTTGGTCCTAGTTATATGTGAGGCAAATATGAAAAAAGATTGAAGCAGTCTGGTCACGCTGGGTATCTTAATGGTACCATGTGGGGACACATGAATTCTCTAGTCAGACTGGTGCAGCAGTGCTGTTGAAAGAAGCTCTTGGCCTGAGGTCGATGTTGGATTGAAGATGTCTCTGATTTCGGGTGGGATGTGCAATGGATCTCAGATCTCAGATGCTGAAAACGTGGTCCTTGGGCTCACAGCACCAGCATCTCCTGGAGGCTCCTAAGAATTGCTGAGTGTCAGGCCCCACCCAGAGGTACCCTATCAGAATGTGCCATCAGTAGACCCCCTGGGAAATCATGGGTGCATTCCAGCTTGAGAAGCTACCAGACAACATGCCTTGGGGGAAGTGATGGCAAGAGTTGGGACCCTGGGGAGATGGCGCATGTTGACCAGCAACCCTTTTTGAGAAGGGGTTTTTGGTGGCGATGGGTTTTCTGAAGGCGGTGGGAAAGAAACTCCACCAAGTGCTGTAACTGCATCAGGCTTTTTGGGATGATGTCCAATCCAGAACTCAGTGAACTGGTCATGAAGATGTGAGGCTGGGCTCTGGCGGGGAGACCCCCGTGGGCTGCTAGGAAAGCCTGCCCATCCCTATGGGGAGCCCGTGGCCCCAGAATCCAGAAGACAAGCTGCTCAGAGGGAAACAGCCCTGAAGTTCTTTGGCCGTCCTACTCACCTCAGAATGATGAACCCGGCTTATCTTCAGATTTGTCTTTTTCTAAAGAAAAAAACTGAAGAAATATGTGCAAGTTTCATGTGCTTTCACTGGTGGGGGCCATCCCTCGGTTTCAAGGTTCTGTCTAGTTAGCCCCCCACAGATGCCCCCTCGTCTCTGCCCATGTGTGGTGAACCCACAAGGACTCTAAAAGCAGGCTGGATTGGAGCTGACTCCTGTCCTGACCTCTGCCAGTTCCGGCAGAAGAAAGCCAGGAAACCAAGGATGGTCGGTGAATATAAAACTCAGTGGATTCAATCTGCTCTCCTTTAAAGTTGAGGCTCAGATCTCCTTTTTTGCCATTGACTTTGTTTTTTTCTTTTATGATAATGACATGTTCTCTTTTGGTGTTCCTGGTCAAAATAAATAAATGAATAAAAAGTGTGCATTAGGTTTACTAAGAAGTTGAGTTCTTCTTGGTGGAGATCTGATCCAGGCTCTGAGGACAAAACGGCTCACTCAGTGGGGGTAGAAACTTTGCACGTTCCTAGAAGGTGTGTTAACCCCCAACCCCATGAATGGTCCCTCACCGATTTCATCAGCCAGAGACTCCTTCATGCCAAGCTGAAACTTGACCCATTCCTAAAAGACTTAAAGAAACGATCCAGTATCTTCCAGTGGTAACTAGTGGAATCTCATATGAGCAGGGAGCTGGCTATTCCTTGGGGTATCAAAGATTCCATGTTGGAAGCCCAGAACCCTCCAGAAGGATGGCGGGTTCCAGGGCTGGGGGTTTGGAGCTTCAGCTCATTGGATCACGTGACTGTGATGCCCACAACTATCTCAAGTATCTCTGCTCTGCACTCCTTTTCTCCCCTCTTCTCCACTCTCTGGCCCCAGGCAGACTCCTCGGAGCCTTTCCACTCACACCCTGGGGGGGCTCCTCTTCCCCTTAAGGACCTCACCAACGCCTTATAGTATCTTGGTAACCTGTTACCAGCTGCTGAGGTAATACAGACCTCCCCCTGCCATACCACGCTATTGGCAAAGGATGAGCTATGACACCTGGCCTTGACGGTGACATTGGTAGACCGGGCCCCTGCTGGGATTCACTATCCAGGACTCTGATTATCCATTGTCACCTGGGCATTGCAGGGGCCTGAGCTTAGAACCTGGGATCCCTGGGGGACGGGGCCTGACCCTTCGGAGTTCAGCAACGCAAGCTTGATTTTGCCTTGAACTGAGCAGGGGTGTGTGTGTGTTTGTGTGTGTGTGTGGCCACGTATGAGCTCCAAGCCTTATTAGACTTTCCCGTGTGGGAATTACTAGATCTGGTGTCCATACTGGCTGTGTGGGCCTTCTTGCTGATCTGGAAGGAGCCCTGGATCCCACATGAAGGCGGCTCCAGCATTCAGACTCCAGTTTGTCCAGGACAGAGTCTGTAGTCCTGGTGGCCTTTTCTCTGCTGCCAACAGCGGCTCATAACCTTTATCACTCACACAGCCTTCCATTTGGGAAACGTTCCTCATTCCTCAGTGTCCCTGTCACAGAGAACAATGCCGTGCCACAGCACACTGCCCAGGGAACAAGCGCTTGGCACCGAGCACACGCTGAAGGGGCCCCCATGCCGCTGAGGTTGACTCGTAGTGGGCACGGGATTGCTCCGATTTATCCCTAAATGCTTGGAAGCCTGCCTTCTTGCCGTCCCCCCACTTCGCTATGTGTGAGATTTTATTTTCCCTGAGTCTCCACTCTCTGCTGTGCTCGTGGTCCAGACAGAAGCAGAGACCTGTAACTTGAATCACAAACACCTTGACATTTCGTTCCAGAATGAGAATGTCCCTGAGGCTTATGCCGGGGAGTGAGGCGATGCATTCGGATGTGTTTTAACAGGTGGCCTCTGCTTCGCCTGAGAGCCCATTTCGTTGGGGAATTGAGAAGGATTCAGCAAGTGGCTCTTGCATCCCACCCTCGGTATGAGGTCCTGGGGATAAAATGGTGAATAAAAGATGGTGAGACAGACACATAAATACATGTTTAATGTGCAATTTGTGCAGAGAGAAGGAAGTGGATGGAGTCTGGGTGGGTGACTCAGGTGGGGTAAATGGTCCCTGGGGAGTAGGAGTTGGCCGGGATGGGTCAGGCTTGCGGCGGTAGTAAGCACCCCAAATCTCCATGGTTTGGAATATAAAGGTTATTTCTTCATCTGACAGAGATAAGGAGGCTTGCCTTGCTCAGTTATGTTGGGTCCAAGAGAACATCTACTTCAGAATGGCCGACGTGTCTCCTTGTAAGCAACGTCTCTCATGGTCACGCCCTTGAATGAGTGCCGATGGGACACCAGACGCTGAGAGCAGACATGGAAGAAAATCCAGACAGACTCACACAGGAGGTAGAGTGGGCAGGAAAGATGACACCCAAGTCACAGCTGGCAGGTCCCCAAGCCTCGTCTGTCTCTGTGCCCCCAGCCACAGGCAGGTTCTCAGGGCTTGACCCCACAACCACCTGAGCTCCGCGGGTGAGGGCGTGCTGCTGGGGCAGAAGGGCAGACTGTGAAGACCTGTTCCTACCCAACGATGCATTTAATTAAGTAACTCGAGTTTCCTGATCTCAGCCTTGAGTGAAAGAGGCCACATCGGTCCCCATGAGCTAGTCTGGAGTGGCAAATAGCCAAAAGCGGAGTAGCTTGACAGCGGAAGTTGATTTCTTGTTCTTGTAAAGGTCCTCAGAGGATGCCTTGGAGTCAGGGAGGTCTCTGGGTGAGGTCTGTATCTGGGCTGCTCCAAGGCTGAGCATGGATGTTACAGTTAACTGGAAGGAGCCAAGCACAGAGTGGCATGGGTTTACGTGCCAAGTCCAGATTACTACCCATGTTGGCCCACCCTCCGGGGCAGAGAACGTATTCATATGGGCCACTATCCCTAAGTGTAAAAGGGGCTGGGAAACCTAGTCTAACATGTGCCCCAGAAAGGGACAGTACTTGGGACCTTTGGGAGTGGGGGACACTCAGATGGAAAGGGCTTAATCACAGTCTGAAGGTATTCTGTAACTCTTCCTCCTTCCCTGCTGGTCTAGGAAAAGAGTGAACTGAACCATTCACCGCTCAAGAATGGAACATAAAATCTTCCGGAATGTCGCCTAAGTTAAGATAACTCCCCTTGAAACCAAGCCATGTTCTTGCTCATGAATGTCATGTTCCACAGGAAGAAGCTGTCACTTCCCAAGAACAAACCCCTCCACAGAGATTTAGAGCTGTGCTCACCCTCTGGGGTGCCTCATCTCTATCTGAGCAAGTCGGAGGCAGCCCTTCCTCACTCTGAAGGTCATCCCTGCCAATCCCAGTGTGCAAGCCCGGTGCAATGCTCCCGGAGTCCAGTGGTGCCAATCCTTGCCATCCTCATGGTCCACACCTCACAGAGGACCCACTTGAATATAAGTCCATCCCATCAAGTACAAATCCCTTGTCATATTAGCTCAGCATCCGCACTTGACTTTCTACCTAGGGATTCAGAGAGCAGGTATCTTTTTAAAATTTTTATTATTTAAAATGTTAATTCCAGGGTAAGTAACATACAGTGTTATATTAGGTTTCGGTGTGCAATATAGTCATTCGACAACTCCATACGTTACTCAGTGCTCATCACGATAAGTGTAGTCCTAACCCCCTTCACCTATTTCACCCACCCCCACTCCACGTTCCTTCTGGCGACCACCAGTTTCAGATAACAAGTGTCATTACAGACCCATAGGAACTGCTACATTTGCTGAATCTACTTGGGTTTGTTTAAAAATACTTGTTTTGTGCACGGGAATGCAACTGGGCTTTGGGTTTCACTGCTGGTGACTTGCCCCTGGAGTTCTGCCATATTGCCACCTGTGCGAGACAGCCCAGTCACCTGACTGCGGTGGGGCTGGTGAGTGTGACAGCACTACCAGCTTTTATATATGTTCTCACTTGCCCGGCACCATCAGAATTTCATTGAATATAATCACGTTAAGGCAAAATGTGTTTAAACTGCTAATGGACTGGGTCATTGACTTTAACGATGTTCTCAATACTACATTTAATTATTGCACAAGCTCTTCTCTAAGATCATGTTTCCTGGGATCAGTTGGAGTTGTGTTAAGTGTACTTCAGCAGATAATAATTAATGAAACAACTCCTTCGTACGTTGGGAGACGTAGATGGTGCGCTCTATAGTCAAGAGGGGGAGGAGGCAGACGGTTGTGTGTGCGCACATAAGGCACACCGCCATGCGCCACGGTGAATGGTGAACCACTTGGTGATGCTCCAGAGCAGACGCAGGTGTCCCGGCAGCAGGTGGCACTGGATCATGCGGGACCATGCTCTGTGGGTCCTAAAGAGAGCACTGCAGGGAAGATGTGCCCCCCTGGAAAGGGCTGTTGCTCTTTTCAGGTGGACATGGAGGGGCTCAAGCCATCTTCTAGCAAGGAGGGGTGTCATGAGCCCAGCCCAGCAGGGCTCTGTGTAAGATAGGGCTCGGAGGGGAAGAGGGGCCACACTCACCTTGGGGAAGTTGAGCAGAATTTAATAAAGAAACTGTTTACTCACTAGGACAGGATTTGGGGAAATTTTAAGGGAGAGTGAGGTATCCCTGGGCTGGTGCCCCTTGGGGCATTTCTACTCTTAGGCTGGGTAGCAGGGGACAATGGTCTTAAGAACCCAGAGGGAGAAGTGCATGGAGACGGCTGCCCGACAGAAGCCATGGAGTAGGTGGAAGGAGGCATCGCCCCGAGGTGACCTGCTAGGGAGGGAGCTGGGGCATACACACCCTAGGCCACTCTCCCCCGCCCTCTGGATCGCCTGAAGATTAAATTCCATTAGAAACTGAGGTGTAAACAAGCCCATGATACACCCAGGCTGGTCTGCCTCCCACACACCCAGCAGGGCAGAGAGTGGACTTGAAGCAAAGAATAGGCTTTCAGCATGGGCCCCACAGTCCACAGCTCTCACCAGTCCTGTCTGAGGCATTCTTGCTCCAGGGCTCACCTGCAACACCTATAGCAAGAACAGAGAAACCCATTGTGCTCAGGGGAGGGAGGGGGGAGGGAGAGCAGGGTCTGCTTTCCGAAGGTCGAGTTACAGTGCCGACAGAGTCCCTCCCTGGCGGTGGCCCTGTGCCTATCTCGTGGCCCTGATTTTCTCACGCTTGAGAAAAGTTGTGGTGCCAGGGCTCTGGTCTCATCTGAAGGCTCAGGTGGAGAAGCTGCTGCCGCCCAACTCCTGTGTTTGCTGCAGGGTCATCCTCTGTGGCTGCCCGAGCGAGAGTCTCCGTTTCTCGATGTCCTGCCACACGGCTCTCTCCTGGGTCAGCTCACGAGCCTGGTGAAAAGGACCTAGGTGTCCTAGGCAGGCGGACGTTACAGCTGTATGCAGCACAATCACGGGCACGTGAGCTCAGGCTCACCATCACTTTGTCACATTCGATTGGTCAGAGCAAGTCACAAGTCCTGCCTGCATGGTGGGGGCAGGGAAGGATGCTACAGGAGGGGTTGGAGAGCAGTAGGAGGGCACCGTGGGCCACTTTGACCTTGGAATTTGTCCACCCCATATCCCAGGGCATGACAAGTGTTGTCACTGAGAAAATCTGAATGACTAAATACCCAACGTAAGCTTTTTGTGTGGGTGTAAGCATTCTTTCTTCTTAAAAAGACAGGCAAATAAGGATTTCAGTTTCTTGAGGGGCCTGTTGATTTGAAGTATATTATTTCCTTAAGTTGTGGCATCAGAATCCAATTATATTTCTATAAGAAGAGAAGCCAAGGCAAAATCCCAAAAGTATATTTGAGACATCTCTGGGGATTCCCCAGGCCTCCATAAGAAAAACAGTTCTTTCAGAAACTGAAATTTTATTCCAGGGACATGGCTTTTGATGGGAAATTATCATGGTAAAAGAGAGGTTTTTATATTATAAAAGTAATTTTTTTTTAGACCTTCAGCCAATGACAACAGAAAAAAAAAAAAATAGAAATTCTCAAGTAACTTTATAAAACTCCCTGGAATATATTTGTGAACTGCTGGCCTTGGACACAATGATGAGATATATTATTTCAAACCATTAATCTCATTGTACACAATTCTAAAGACGTCAGATTTATGGAGATCATAGCATTTATGTTTTAGGATATGTACAAAGTATCATGAACACGTGGAGTTTTGGCTTCCAACATCTTCCAGGTTGAACAGAAGATGTAAGAAATACTACAATTGTTGCCCCCCCCCCCCAAAAAAAAAAGACCATGGGAAAGAGTTTGGATAGTAACTAGATATTTTGCTAGTTGTTTTAAACTTGAATTTAAAGCATCTGTCTATAGGGCTCTTACGTAACCAGATACCAGTGTGATTAATTAAGCCTCCAGTGTTTTTCAACTTCATCTGCACTTTTTAATAAAACATATTCATTATTTCCTCAGCTGTTTGTTTCATGCATCTGCATGATGCATGACTTAAACATATTAATTATAATAAATAAAAGATAAGAGACGCAGTAGGCATTTTCTCTTATGTTCCACAAATAACGTAATTCTTTAAATTGTTGCCGGTTTTGGGGTCCTACTGGGCCAGGCTGTGACCTCTGCACGGGGAACCTCCCTCTGTGTCCTCTCTGGACATCCTGCCAAATGGATGGCAATTGGTCCCAGGAAATTTGGGAAGATTTAGGCGATGCCCCTTCCAGTCCTTCCTCTCCGTGAGCTGTCGGAACCTAGCGACAATTTCGGGCCACTTTGAGGTCTGGAGAAAAAGGTACATATTTGCAAAGAGCTTGCTTGTCAGGAAAAGACACGGCATCCCGCCAGTCTGACCAACATGGAGGAGGAGGCAGAGGGGGTGGGTCCCCTGGGCCCACGGTGTCACCGCCGGGCCATCAGGAGCTTGCAGTGGGAGCTCTTCACTCTCATGCTAACCCCACAGCCGGGGTTCAGAGCGTCGAGCCCTTCCCTTCAGAAAACTTCGCGTTTAGGCTTGAAAGAAACAATCTAAACAAAGCCGAGGGAGATGTTTAACCAAGAAGCATCTTAATCATTTGTTTGTGTTTGGATTCTCTCGGGGAGCCCCATCTGGAGGGGCGGGGGCGTGAGAGCCTCTGCGTGGTGTGTGGGAAGACCCTGTGGAGACCCCGAGAAGCTGGCTCTGGACAGGCTGATGGTGCTGCGGCGGACAAGGTCGCCCCGGAGGCATGTGCGCCCAGGAGACCCTACCCGGTCACCAGACCCAGTCTGTGTGCAGCACAACTTCCGGGGCGCCCCGGCGTAGACCGCCCTCTGGGGCTGAGCAGTGTGGTGCCGCACAGGGTCCCGGGTAGGAAAGGTGAAGCAGAAGTGGGACCCCATCAGGGGGCTTGGGCTTTGGCCAGGGCAGGGGGGTCCAGGCAGAGGGAGGTGGGGAAGGACGGCAGGTGGAGCGCACCATCCCTGTGCAGGTGACTGGGGCACGTCTGCCGCCATCTCCCCAGACACCGGTGCTGGGCTGTCCTGCCTGGATGCCAGCTTCCCTTTGGGGACAGGGGCTCCCATTCTCCAGCTTCCGGAAATGCTGGCCCCTACCGAAGGCCCACAGCTGAGTCCTTTTCCACAAAGGGCCCTTGGAACCTGCTCCTTGAGGCACCCACACCTGAGTGCCGCTCGACACAGGGGTCTAATGGCCTAGTCCCTTGTGTCAGCAGAGGGCCAGCTTTGCCAGAAGCGCCCCTGGAATCTTCCACAACCACATCTGGATGTGCGTCTTCCTTCTGGGCCTCACAGGGGCTGTTTCCCAGGCTCCCCCCGCCCTCACCCGGCTGCCCACAGAGCTCAGCGTCCTAGGGAACCCAACACGACCACCTCCAGTGCCGTGCCCCCGAGGCCAGCTTTGGCTCCGTCTCAGAGCTTTGCCTGCACATCCCCCCCGCCCACATCCCCACCTCCGCCCCTTGGGTTTCTTCCCAGCCCCTCCCCCCGTGTCTGTTGTCCTTTCTGCTGCCAGGGGCGCCTGCCGGCTTTGGTGACTCTCCAGTCACTGCATCTTTCATTTCTAGAAGCCCTTTGGCCCTTTTCCAAATCTGTCCTGTCCTTTTTCACTGTTTTCTATTCCCTGCAGATGTCGGGCTGGTGGTTTATTTTCTCAGCGGTGGGAGGCGCCCCTCTCCGAATCCCAGCACCTCCCTTTGTGAGGATTCTGCTGTTGGCTCTTTCTGCCCCTTCTGACTCATCTTACCCAACTCTTCATGCGGCTCTGTGAACGTTCATTCTAGAATGTTGTATGACTGCGCCCTCCTGGGAGGGGCTCCACTTAACTCTCATGCTCACCTGAGCTTCTCCCACGGGCCAGGGAAGGGGTGCAAGGGGTGTGTCTCACCGTCCTCAAAGGAGTGGGGACCTAGAGTGTGGGCTCCCCAGAGGTCCTCAGAGTGGTTTGAGATTCCTCTTCTGGATCATTCCAGAACACGGCCTGGGGCTGTCTATTACCATTTCAATTCTCTGCTTCTTAAGGGGGATATCTACTTTGTGGAGCTATTTTTTTTTGTTTTCACTCAGAGTTAATCCTAATAATTGAGCCTCCTTTACTGGCCACAGAATTTTTCCTCCGGGTCTTCCAGTACCGACTGATGTACTTTCATACGGGTAGTGGCTACATTTACAAATTTTAAAATTTAAATTGAATTTTTATATTTAAAGGTAAATGTTTTATTTTTTTATTTAAAAAATTTTTTAATGTTTATTTATTTTTGAGAGAGAGACACAGACAGAACATGAGCAGGGGAGGGGCAGAGAGAGAGAGGGAGACACAGAATATGAAGCAGCTCCAGGCTCTGAGCTGTCAGCACAGAGCCCGACGTGGGGCTTGAACCCACAGACCGTGAGATCATGACCTGAGCCGAAGTCGGACGCTTAGCCGATGGAGCCACCCATGCGCCCCTAAAGGTAAATGTTTTAGATGAACTTTAAAATAAAAATAACTTTAAAACATATATTTACAGAATGTTTTAAAATATCAAGCATAAAACATGGTCTTTTGATTTCCAGTTGTATAGGAGGAAGCCATTAATTAATTTTAGACTTTCTCATCCCCCAGGGATTCTAAACCCCTCAAAAGTGTGAAGACATTTAATGTCAGAAAGGAGAAGTCAGAGGCCGACCTGACTTGCTTTTGTAAGCAACCCCTTTTCCTTTTCGCTTGTTTTTGCTTTCCTTGCTTTTGTTTCCTATATGAGTGCTTGCCATATTTTTTCTTTTAATCTTTTAAATTTCAGGCTTTTATCAATGGATACCTACCTATGAGTATTGTGTGTGTGTGTGTGTGTGTGCGTGCGCGCGCGCAAATCCAGTTTTTTGCTGGCGAGGAGCCCTATTCGACTTGAGATTCAAGCTTTCCCCCATCTTCTGGAAGATTTATTCTGCAGCTCTTTTTTCTGTTCCATTTATTCTAGGCTCTTCTTCATGAAAAGCAATGGTCTGCATATCCAGTCTCCGTTCTCTGCCATTCTTAGCCGTCACCTTCTCTCTTACTATTTTAATTGTTTGGTTCTTTATTTCTGGATTCCAGCCCCTTGGAAGGTCATAAATCCTTTACCCGCTGATCTGCTGGGGTTGTTTTGTGGAGTCAGTTCCCCTGCTTAGAGCCTCTGGTCCTGTTTTATTCAGCGTCGACATCTTTTCTTTGCCTTAATTTGTTCCTTATCGACTCCCCTTTAATTATTCACTGCCTTTCCTCCTGTTGGTTATTCACTCATCGTTCATCTCTTGTTTCTGAGAGCTCTTCTCTTATTTTTTAAAGATAATTTTTTTTTGGGGGGGGGAGGGCTCCAAAAGCTGCTGTTCAATTTCATTGGTTTATGTTTGCAAGTTTTTACCATATTTTTAAAAGTGTTCTTTTTTAATATTGGGAGATCTTGTTTTTTAATATCACAGTATCTTTGGGTTTTTGCTTTTCTCGTCGCTTATTAGTGAAAGCGGAAAGGGCTCTCCAGGTGTGGAAATCAGTCATGTGAGGTCAGGTGGGTTCCATTGTGCCCATGACATGAGTACCAGGGAGCACAGGTGTGTAAGGGACCGGCGGCCTGGCCGCGGGGTGGAGAGGGGGCCCTGGGCAATCTGGACAGCCGCGTTCTCCTGGAGGATGGCCTCACTCTACTCATCCTTTCGGTGATTCCTTCATCTAGCGTCGATTCTGCACCTCCTCTGTACGCCGCAGTTCACTTGTGCCGAGCCTGGAAACAAGACAGGGCTCCCGCCTGCGTGGAGCATCTATTACCTCAGAAGGAGCCAGTATAACAAAATGAGTTACGTAGTTCGGTTATATAGTAAGATAGGTCACCAGAGCTGCTTTGGAGACCCAGCTCTCTCTCTTCCTGGACTCCCGCTCCCTCATGAGGTATGGATTCTTGATGGAGACAGAATTCCTTCCGTGACACCTTGGTCCCACTAATGTTCTGCCGGTGTCTTCAGGTAAGACTCCTCTCCTTGGATTTTGCCCTGTGAAGCAGTCGAAGGAACCCTAAGTCCTTTCAGCGGGGGGCATTTTCAAAACGTGGCTCTAGAGAGGAGAGGGGCCTTCTAAAGGGAGTGTTCCCTGTGTGAGCCCCGAGTCACCCACAGCCCCAGCCTGCGCCGGTCAAATAGAATGGGTATGGGAGGGTGATTCACATGTTTTCTTCTCTATTTTTAGTTTCCTTTTGCACTCTGGGTGGTGTTTTGGTGAGATGAGTAGTTAGACACCTGTGCTGAGATCTCAGCTTTACTCAAAAGATTTGTTCTTTCCTTTCCTTATGTTTCCTTTCCTTTTCTTTTCTCTTCTTTTCTTTTCTTTCCTCTTCTCTTCTCTCTTTTCTTTTCTTTTCTTTTCTTTTCTTTTCTTTTCTTTTCTTTTCTTTTCTTTTCTTTTCTTTTCTTTTCTTTTCTTTTCTTTTCTTCCACACTAAGGAGCCAGCGGCCACCTTCGCCATCGTGACCAAGGCAATGACCCTTCATTTGGAAGAATTCTAGGAGTTGTATCACAGAGCCGACAGCAAGCCGTGGTTCGCCCTGCCTTTTTCTCATCGCCCCTGTCCGCCTCTCCCTGAGTCTCAGATTGGCCATTCATCAGCAGAGGGCCATTGATCCAGGTATTAAAGCTGGAAAGGATCATGCGTATTGTGTAGTTCACTTGAGAAGCAGCTTCTCTCAGAAGGAAGATGTCATGTTGTGAGAAGAGAAGGAGAGGAGGTCAATCAGAAAAAGGCAGGAAAGTGAGAAGACAGCAGGAGAGGAAGGGAGAGCAGTCAAGGGCCCTGCCTGGATGGACAGGGCTGTGGGTGGGGGGCCAGGGGTCGGGGTCACAAGGAAGGACCCTCAGTGGAAACAGCAGTGCTTCAGCTAACACATCGGTGCTGATTCTGCATGACCTTTAAAAGCAAAGGCGCCATATTCTGCAGTTCTAAAGGCGGGTTACCTCTTGCCCTTGGTTCTTGCTTCTGCTGTGATTTTCAGATGAAGATTTTAACAACGCCAGCGTAAGTAAGGTTTTTTCCTTCCCTCGCTCAGTCTTTTGGCAGTGACTCGTGCTGGGGCAAGGAAGATCTGGTTTTCATTTGGATGCCTTTTTTGTATCAGTTCTATGGGTTTGTCCTGGCCCTCACAGATGTTGGTATTTATTCTGCAGAAATTATAGTTTTTTTTCAGGGCTTATAAATTTAGAACCAACATTCCTTTTAACCCAACAATCTCCACATTTAGTGTGTAAATATTCATATGCTCCAATAGGAAATCTTTTCGTTTGCTAAGAATGGAAAAAGTTTGTTTTGGGGTCGATCCATGGAACCGCCCTGTTTCTCAGGCCAGGTTCTGTCTGGCCTCTTCGGTGACTCCTGGATGTGTCTTTGCAATGATTCTAGACATAAATGGGGTGGAAGGTCTCAAGGGAGAGGGCTTGGTGGTCTCTACGCTTATGTTGCTGTGCTGAGAGCCGCTCTTGACCCAGAAGGGGAGCAAGGACTGATGCCTTTGTTCATGGGTATCTGGAAGAGGCCTGAGCTCCTCTAGTTGCTCTAGTCCACGGAGACTGCACCCTCTTCCGTGGCTGGCTGTCTCCTAGAAGTGCACGCCACAGCCCGGCACCTGATGTGTGTGGATTGGGAATACCTTCACTCCCTGGGATTTTCATCCCAAGTATGTCTTTTCGGAGAGAGAAGACAGGGGGACTCATCCAGACTCTGACACCTTCCACCATGGCTTGACCTTGAAGGGGGTCCACTGTGCCTGTTCTGGTCTCAATTCTCACGTGTGAGAATGAGGTAAGTGGTATAGTGATTTCCAAACCTGTCTGTGACTCACGTTCCCTCCATGTTTTGGCCCAAAGGAGAGTCACATGCAGTGTCAGCATTATATCACAACTTCCTCATGAGAAAGGAAGTTAGGGCAAATTCTGATGTGCTCTGGATTTGGACGAGGCTGGCTGGAGGGCTGGCCTGGTGAGAAAGCCTGCTGAAAGCCCGAGCCTAGGGCCCCACGTGGGGCCACTGCTCAAGGAAGCCACTCTATCTGCATCTAACGAGTGTGCTGTAAGGAGACTTGAGCAGTAGAGAAAGCACACGAGAGATGGAAATTAAAAATATGGGAAAAAGAAAAGGCTGTTAGGAGAGAAAAATCAATTAAAGTCCAACCAGGGTTATGCACAACTTACCTGTTCCCCAGATGAGGGACTTTCTGAGTTTTAGGGAAATTTGTATGCAACCAACTCACATCAGAAGCTTTAAAAAAGCCATTAATTTTGGCATTATTTTTTCTGTTTCAAAACCAAAGTGAGGATTATAAACAGTTTAAAGAGCTTTAAAATGCTAGCACCATCCATCAGAGACCCCAGTGAATACCCAGAAGAATATGAAAATGGACAAGGTTCCGTTTCATTCCTGAAAGCTCCCTGAACCTTCTACTTTTTTCCTGCCTTGATGTTTGGTGCCTATGAAAGGCACATGCCTCCTGAGGCTTCTCTAAGGGGGTTGACTGGAAGGAAAGCAGATTGGGTGAAGGAACTGACTTGAGTTCTTTCCGTGTTTGTGATGGTGGGAAACTGACTTCTAGATTATCTCACAAACACATAGGAAACATGAAAAGAGGCAAAATTATGCAGAAGCACATGAATTATGTAGATGATGGAAAGCCTATGCAAAACATGATATGTGCACATAATAGCATATTTCCCCAGGGGCTAATTGCATCCTTTGGGTACCTTTTGAAGCATCTGAATATTCAGAAGAAAGCAAATTTATTATAATTTGAAAAATACCACAATAAATAAGGCTGGAAGAATAATGCACATTGTATTGGAAACCGGAAACTCATAATCTGGCCATTTCCTCCAGTTTGACCAAAGCCCAAAGCTACTGAGCACAATCAAACCGTAGCAATGTATGTGTGGTATGTTTCATATTCTCCCTTTTTTTTTCCTCCCAGCTATACAGGTTGTGAAAACCCCCCTCACTCATTCAACAAATGTTTATTTGTTGTCATGGCAGCATTCATTAATTTTTTTTTTTTCCATCTGTAAAGTATTTCCTGAAACCTATAATGAGCTTTCCCCTCATGGAAGTTGTGACATAATATAGAAGTTGCAGTGTGGAAAGAAAGGAAGTCACCCAAATGAGAACAGACAGAGGGTGTTTGCTCAGAGTTTGCCATAGCAAACAGAGGAGCAAGAAAGCTTTACAGTACAAGATGGAGTCGGGTGGGCCTGCCTGGAGGCTGCTGGACTGGGGAGCCTGGAGGCCGCTTACTATCCACTCAGTATCCTATGTGATTCGCTTGGTGGGTGTATTTGGCTTCCCCTGGTTGGTGCTGAGTTGGAAGCAGGAGCAAAGATGAAAGTAATTGGCAGTTCCTGACCACATCCTGGCCGTTCTGGGCCAATGGCAGCAGGCACTGGGCCTTGGCTTCCCAGGTTGGGCACTGCAGAACTTGTGGGTCACCTTTCTATTTTTGTAAATGGTCTGACCATTGTCTATCTGTGTATTCAGTTTCTAAAGACTAATCATTCAGGAATTTCCCCAAAGAAGTTCAGGGGCCTTGGGGACACAGAGGCCTGCCCTGCCCCACCCCCACCACAGAAGACAGAGCAAACACAAGCTGCCTAAGGCATAGAGGTGTCAAGGGGGTAGAGTGCTTAAATGCCTTGTATTAGTCACCTCAGCTGCCTTAACAAATACCTCAGACAGGGGGACTCAGCAACATAAATGTACTGTCTCACAGTCTGGAGGCTGGAAATCTCCACCGAGAGTCACCAGGGCTGGTTCCTTCTGGGGCTGCGAGGAGAATCTGGACCAGGACCCCTCCTGGCCTCAGACCTTCCTTGGCTGGGGTATGGCTGTCTTATTCTTGTGTTTTTACGTCATTTTCCTTTTGTGTGTGTCTATCTCTGTCCAAATTTATAAGAATGCCAGTCACATTGGATGAAAACTCACCCTGATGATTTTTTTCTCCCTTGTTCAGCTGCAAAGACCCAGTTCCCAAATAGGGTCACACCCACAGGTACCAGAGGATGAGACTTCAGCATCTTTTGTGCAGTTCAGTTCAACCCATAGCACACCTGAAGGAAGTTCTGTCGACTCAGAGTCTGGCATTAAAAAAAAAAAAAAAAAAAGTCAGTTCTAGTGCCTAGTTAGAATTATAAAATACTTGTCTAAGATGGGTAAAATGAGTATTATAAAATAAATATTGTATCTAGAAGAGATATTTAGTTCTAAGCTAGTAGACTTCATTAGAATGATTTGAAATTTTGGGGGACACTTGGGTATTTCCGTTGGTTAAGTTTCCAACTCTTGGTTTTGGCTCAGGTCATGAGCTCACGCTTCGTGGGTTCAAGCCCTGTGGGTTCTGTGCTGACAGCACAGAGCTTACTTGAGATTCTCTCTCTCTCCTCTCTCTCTCTGTCTCTCCCCTGCCTCCTCCTTTCTTTCTCTCTCAAAATAAATAAACATTTGAAAAAAAAAAAGAACTATTTAAAACTTTTTTAGCAATATAAGCTAGATGGAGATGATCCTTCTTCCCATTTAGAGCTATGTGTGAATAACTGAGAAATGGTCAAGTCATATTGTGGGTCTCCCAGGATAGGTGGTGTAGGGGTCGCAGAGGCTCTGGTCCTGGGGGGTCTTCACAGTAGTCATGAAGAGGGCACACATGCAGCGGATGCTTTCTGCATTGTTCCATTTCGGGAAATTGGTCTTTGTATCTGAGTAAGACACGACCCTAGATTTAAAAGTGTCCCAAGATTTTCATCCAAGGTATGGGGAAACCTGTCTTGTCCATTGGATTGTAGGGGAGATTTTCAACAGAAAACAGAGACCAGAGGAAGGACCCACCTTCTATCAGAATTCCCCACCAGGGATCCTGGGAGGGAAGGTGTGGATCCTTTTAGGCGGTGGGGGTCCAGGCAAAACAACCCCAGACCAGTGAAAACTGTCTCAACTACCTGCTTCCTTAGTGGAATATGTGTCTATGAATGCATGCATATATATATATACATGTGTGAACCCACACATGTGCACACAAACACACACAAATTCTCTCTCTCTCTCTCTCTCTCACACACACACACACACACACACACACACTCAATATCTTTGCTGCTTAAGCAAAGCAATAAGCATTTCTAGGCAAGCCACAGTTTACCCATTGTTCCAGGGTCAGGAGACTGTTGATGGTGTTTTGTCAGCGCAGATGAGTGATATCTCTCCTTGTCCTACCTTGGGGTCCTTGTTACTAGAGTTGGTGGGACAGGGGTGTGTTCCTGATTCTTTTTGTTGGGCAGAGAAACAATCTCTTGTGACCTCTGATGGCCTCACAAATGGGCAGTGGCTTTCTGTGGCCACCGCTACTTGCAGATGGCGAGATTTGTTTTGGCTGTGATAATAAACAGACCCTCATGGTTTAGAGACCGTTTTCTTCTATGCAATGAGCCATGAGCTAATGTAGTTTGGTCCTCCCCAAAATAACTCCTGCTGGCAGAAGCCAAGAAGTTACCTTCTGACATCTGGATGTTAATGCCTTTGGTCACTGGCTGGCACCGGCCCCTTCACTTTGGAGCGGGGTCCAGTGTGCAAGGTGTTGGGGGCTACGGGAGTGCAGGTGCCTGCCTGCATTTCACTCCTCTCTGATGGGAACCAGAGCACATAGCCTTGGCCTGGAATTATTGATGATATGCTTTTAAAAAAAAATAGGCTGAAGGCATCTCTTTCTTCCCTCTGAGGAGCTCAGATGTCCCCAAAGTAAAAAGCTTGACTACTTCTTCCTTCCCAGTTGTGATGAAAATAGGGATTAGTGGGATGTTAGAGGCAAAACCTCATCTATGAAGTTATAAATGAATAATTCTAATTTCTCTCTGAGTTGTGAGAAATCAGTTTGTTTTACATAGAAATGCAATACGTTCTTGATCTCTATGTATGCGATTAGAATTTTTCCCTCTACTTGGTATTTGTTTCATTATGGAATGAAATTTTGAGCTTATATTTTCAGATGTATTTCACATCATGCATTTCAATGTCTGTTTCCCCCAAATCTCTGCTTCCATAGAACACATGATTCCTATCTTTTTTTTCACATTAGCTTTAGGATGTGGAAAAGTAGGTGGAGATGCTTTCTTTAAGATTCTGATTCTCATTGGAGTAGACACCCAACCTTCTCATGAATGTATTTGGAGGAATGTGCCAATTTTTAAGATAAATGATGATTGCTTAGCGCTGCTAAGAAAAATGGAATTGCCATGCCGGCCTCAGCCTCACTACGTAGATGAAGGTTCATAGTGGCGACGCAATGCTGTTGAAAATACCCGCTCCATGAAGGGCGATCAAGGTTACAAGTTCAAAGAGAATGTGGATTTCAGAAGGGAGCACAAGTTCTGGCTTAAGAAGAGGTATCAGACTGCTCTGGGATTGGAGGACAGTGGTCTGAGAGGACAATCGGAGTAGCTGGTCAGCGTGGGGTCTGCCAGCCCTCCAGGGCGTCAGGACCTGGGGTGCGTGGTGGCAGGGTGGGGGGACAGCTCAGGGCATCATGGACAGAGAAACAAACAGACTCCAGCATCCACCACTGCAGAGTCAGGAAGTCTGTGAGGAAAGAGATTCTAATTTCAGTGTACATGTGTTTCGCTTTTTCCTTTTTAAATGGACGAGGGTATTGGGGGGTTGCCAGAGCGCCATCTTGTTTTTATTCCCAGTGCCTGCAAGGATAATGTGTGTGGGTGGTATGTGGGTGGTATGTGGGTGGTGAGGACACAAGGTCCTGGAGAGACAGAGAAGCCTGGCTATGCTGACATTGGGGTTGGGGGGGCATGGTCAGAGGGGCCCAGTTAAGGGATGAATTTTGCATAGAAAGCATCATAATCCACTTTGCCATTGTCCAGAGGTAGATTATCCAATTTGCGGCTTCCCCAAATCTATTTCTTCTCCCATTTCACTCTTCGGCCACTGCCCCATTCATTAGCACCTCTTCAAGTGGAATGGGGAATTGGGAGAAGGCAGTTGATTTATATTTCAGCAGCCTCCTTGGCTCAGGGGGCAAAAGCACTGTGCTAATGAAGCTGAGGTCAAAGGTAGGAGCCCCAGGTGGGCCAGTTAGCTGGGCCGCTGTGGCTGGCCTCCGAGTAGAGCCCCAGCCTGGCCCACTGGTCTGCACGTGCATTTTCGCTGGTGGAGACTAGTGGGGAGGCACTGGCATAAATCTGTTTGGGCCACTGGAAAAATAACCCCATCCTGGGCGGCAGGCATTTGGGTAGAGCAGGTTAGGGTAGGTAGTTGGGTGTGATTTGTAAAAAATCCTGTCTTTTCAATCACCACAGATGATTTGGGCTCTGTGGTCAGTAGACTTTCATAAAGAGTTTCAATATTTAATAAGCTGTGTGCCGTGTGTATTAACCAGGACGGCCTGCTGGCTTTCTCTGTCTGCCATTAACTTCTTTCACAGTGACCCTGCCCTTTGCACGGGGATGGAGCTGGTTTCACCTGGGGAGACGGCGTCCATAGTTTTATATTTATGCATCTTTTTTATTAAGGAAGAATGTATTTTTTAAGCAGTTACTGTGCGGCAGCCATTCTGCATGAATGAAGGCCTCACAGCTGAGAATTAGTCAATCCTGCAGATCAGCTACATTGGCAACCTATCCAGCATTTGAAAGCGGGTGAGTCTCATCAGAAACATATAGGGTCGGTTGATAATCATGGGATTTCAGTGAACCCAGGGAAGGCCCAATATTTCTGGGTCTGGGCAATAGAGAAATGCTTGGCAGTGTGAGACCAGGTTTACACACATTGTGTCAAAGCCCAGTGGCCAGAACTCTGACGGCCAGGCGGTGTTCACACACACCGAAAGATTTGCAGAAGAACTGCATGAGACAGGTTGAATGTGTTCAACACCCTTGGGTGTTTAAAAAATGATCAGTAGTTCTTTTGCCCCCACATATTTTGTACGGAGAGACACTTATAAGGTGAGCTGTTCTCTGAACATGTCTTGTATTCCAACTGGGTGATACTACGATCATGTCTTCCTTGCTCCAAGTGCAAAGAAACCAGCTGTGTTTCTTCACTGACGGCCCTGTAGGTGACCAGTCCAGAGTCTGTAGGGATAATAGGTGCTCACAGGACATTCAAGGATCAGACGGGCCTGGCTCGGTGTCATGCCAGGTCCGTAAGACTCTGTCTGTCCTTTAAGATCAAAGAAAGGATGACTTGAACATTTAATATTTAGGTGAAGGGATGAACTCGAACTGAGCTGAGAGGCACAGTGATAGCAGGCACTTTTACCAAATCACGGCTCAGTGCTGGGCAGTGCGGGGTGGGAGTGAGGCCCACTGTTTGCAGCTGTGGGATAAGGGAGGGAAGGGAGAGCCCAGGGGCTGACAGACAATGGCGAACACTGTCTGAGACTGAGGGTGTGCAGCACCGAGACTGAGGGTGTGCTGTCCGAGGAAGTGAAGTGTGTGGACTGTATATGCGATATAAATACTGAGTGCAATTAGTCATTCTCTGAGGCCTGCGCTGTGCTGGATCCCGCGCTTTGGCATGTTCCGGAAAGTCCTTCCTCTTGTAGCTTATAAGGTTAGCTGGTTGGCAGCTTCCCCACCCTCCTGTGTAGACAGCCTCTTTTGTGCCGCTGCCAAGGGCAGTCCTGGTCTGGTTGAATGACCTCAAGTCTCGAACAGGTGGGGCTGTTCACCTCTAAAGCTGACCAAGGAGAAGAGGCCAGTGGTCCAGTCTCTATCTAACAAGTGCATCTCTGACCCACAGCCCGAATGATGTTCCATTTTCCTTCCAGAAAACCCAGGCAGTAACTGAGGACTGGGCAATGAACACACACACACACACACACACACACACACACACACACACACCTCTTCTCTTCCCCCCTCTGTGAATTTTGGATCACAGATCAAGCCTGTAGCAATGCAAGGGTCGGACGAGGGACACGGATATGTCTTTCTTCGGGAATGTTTATAGTTCAAAGGCTCGCAAAAGAACACGTTGCACAGGCTATGTTGAGAAAAAGAAGGGGGACGGGTCATTCTTTCCCCCTGAAGGGGGAAAATGCGACCAACCCTCCGACAGGATTTTCATTTTTCTTTCATAGACATTTTGTTGTTTCATTAATTTTTTCCTCCAGGGAGGCAGCAAGAGTGGGCAAAGGGAAATATGTGGGGAAATAGCCTTGCTGAGATTAAACAAATCTCTGTCGCCGTGTGTCCATCTGCCCGTCCATCTGTGGATAACCTGTAATTATTAATAATATGAGTGATGTCATGAACATTCTGGCAGGAATGAGGAGCCCCAGGGACCACTCTGGAACCAGCCAGCGCAGGACAAAGCCGGGGAATGATCGGCCGTGTTTGCACTGTAGCTGTGGATAAATCTGGCTAGCTGGCTCGTGCCCTGTCTGCAGTCGGACCGGAGCATATTGGCTTTTCTCATAAACTTCCAATGAGATCAGATTGGCGGCATCTCAAAGGAACACCTCTTATATAAAAAAAGGTTGAGTACATAATCCAGCAAAAAAATGTCATTAAAAGGACACATGGTGCCGAGTGGGGCAGCCTTAAATTTACTGAAAACTGTGTGTTTGAAGACAGCACAAGAGAGGCACCCAAGAAGATGACAAAGGCTGGGGGCAGGACTTTTAGAGACATCCCCAACAGCACCCCCGGTTCTGTTTCCCATTTAAAATATTCATGAAAACATCGAGGGAGTGGGAAAAAGAAAAAAAGATAAACGATTCTCAATAAGAGTACCCCGCAAGAAGCTAGAATTCCAGAATATTCCAGAAAGACTTCGTGTGATATTCCACACCAGTTGCTAAAGAGAAGGATTGGTACCGGTGTGGACCCACACCCCAGACCGTGGCTTGGGAAGTCTCTGAGGGGGCAGTGGGCCCTGGGGAAGGGCAAATGGCCGGCCACCAGCTGCATGGGAGCCTTTGGTCAAGGGCTAGGGCCCAAGAGACCAGATCCCAATATGGCTTCCCCCTGAGGCTCTAGCCCTTTAAACGGAGCTCTGGAAGATGGGGGTTTTGTTAGTGTGAGTCCCGGCTCCCAGAATAAGAACACTATAGTAGGTGCTCAAGAAAAAAACTTACTGAATGAATAACTCCAAGAACTATGTGTCGCAGGTGCTTGAGAACATGTTCACAGCTGGCTCAAGTGTTCAGCCCAGTTCTGGGGGCCGCTGGCACAGGGCTGAGTGGTTGATGTGCTGGGATTAGGGAAAGAAAGGCACTACTTGCAGGTGACATGAACATCATGCATGGTGCTTTTGTCAGGCCATAGAATGTTCTGGAACTGTTCCTTCAACAACGTCACCACCTTACTGCACCATGAAGGTCGTCCTTGGCAGTTCACCATGTTGTTAACTGAGCAACCGGAGACTTCACAGCTTCCTCCCAAACAATGGACTGTCTTACGCACTGGAAAGAACAGTGACTCCTTTGCGAAACTTTCCTTGTTTTAAAGAAAGAGGTGGGGGGGAACCCCAGAAAAAGTACAGAGGCTAATCTCACCCTGGACTTGATCTCCCATGAGCAACTTAAGAAGATTTTGGCAAAGGGCTCTGATCCACTCTCAGGAAGACAGAAGAATGTGTCGCAGCTCTGACACAAAAACAGAACGTGCTGAATTCTACCAGTGAAGTCAGACTTTTCTTGGGAACATGCGAGTGAGGGGGGTGGATGCCGTAAAACAGCACACATCCCCCAAATAGACTCCTAATTGCGGCGACAATGAGGACGCCACAAAAATAACACTAGAAACGAGGACGGCCAGCTTTCACGAGCAGTTCTGCGTGCCGGGCACTTTCGTGTCATGTTTGCAGCAACCTCACAAGGTAAATGTCAGTATTGCCGTGATTTTATAGATGAGAAAATTGGTATTTAGAGAGATTAAGTAAATTGCCAGTGTCACAAAGCTAGGGTGTGGCCGGGCTGGGATTGAAACCGGGTCACTCTAGAATGTGAAGGATGGGGACCCTGCATCCAGCCTGTCGACAAAATTAACAGAGACTAAAATGTGACAACACAGAGATGTGGGGGTGGAGCTATCGGGACCTCAGAGAGCCCGGAGAAAAGCATCTGTCATCAGGAGGACTGCTTAGGGTTTAGAAAAATAAACTTAGAAAAATAAAACACTAGGTAACTCCTAATAACTTAGAAGAAAACCAACATGGGAACATGGAAGAGTAACCATCAGGGCAGGTTCAGTAGAAAGTGCCAGCATTCTCCAGGGCGGGATCCAGGATTCAGGGTTCAGTGTCTCAGGCTCTCAGCCACGCCCCCTCCAGCCCCCACTCCGCACAGGACACCACCTCCTGGGCCAGAGCTGCTCCCACGCTTCTGGTACTCTCCCTGCCCTCTGACCTCTGTGCCCTCTGATTCCTGACAGTTCTTCTTCCCTGGAGGTGTGCCTGCCCGCCCCCCAGCCCTCAGCAGTCATAGGCAGGGCCACCTGGTGGCCCCAGACATCTACACGCTCCATTTACCAGCCAAGGTCATGCTCAGAAGTGCGCGCAGGCCCCCTGCGGGTTCCACCAAAGACTGTTTTCCCTCTGGAGGCCCATTGTGCCTGGTGCCAGGCCCAGAGCCCCTAACCACGAAGCCCGCCCCCAGGGAGGGGTGGGGCCCTGAAGATCACAGGGATGGGGGTGGAGGGAGGGAGTCTGGGAGAACCTACCCGCTCCTGGCCTGTCACCCCTAGAATAACACCTGTCTCTGTGGCTTCGGCTGACTTTGGCTGCTTGTGTGCGAAGCAGAAACCGTCCTCAGTGATGTGTTTCTGCTCTCCGCCGTCATCACTTTGCCCTGCGGAGTGTCTCTGGGTCTGAAATGCAAATTTGGTCACCATCTTACTCCCACTCGCCAGGCCTGTGCCCCTCCACTCCCCGTGCTCAGGGGTCCCAGCTCCACCAAGCCTTGTTTGGTTTGGTTTCAAACTTCTGGGCTTTTGCAAAAGTTCATCTTCTTGCAATGTCGTCACTGTGCTCACCCCTCCCCCCCACATACACCAGGTGACTCCTGCCTATATGTCCAAAGATCAAGAGTCTTCCTGGTGGGGGTCCCTGCGGTCAGTCTCATTCATGTAAGTTGGGTCCCCCCTCAAGTCTTCCGTGCACCACCTGCGTCCCTACACCTTCCTGTGCTACGGTAGTGGTCACGCCTGTCACATTTCCACTACGTTGCCAAGCCCCCAGCTTCTGGAAATAGGGGCATGTGTGTTTCCCGTTACACAGTCACTTTTTGCAGAAAGCCCCACACAAGGGATGAGGGCTGGCCAGCCATATGTTGGATTATACTCAGTTATGGTCACATTCTTAAATTGCCAGGCAAGGAAAAAATAACTTTTCCAAACTCTTCAAAAGAAAAACAGAGCTCCGTTCAGAGGAAGTAAAAATCAAGATAGCTTCAGGTTTCTGAACTGCAAAAATGCAGGAGAGTGGAATAATGGCTTCATAATTCTTTCTTTAAAGTTTATTTATTTATTTATTGGGAGAGAGAGAGAAAGAAAGAGAGAGAGAGGGAGAGGGAGAGGGAGAGAGAGAGAATTTGAGCAGGGGAAGGGGAGAGAAAGAAGAAGAGAGAGAATCCCAAGAAGACATCATGAAGCCCAATATAGGGCTTGAACCCATGAACCGTGAGATCATGACCTAAGTTGAAATCAAGAGTCAGATGCTCAACCGAGCCACTCAGGTGCTCATAATTCTTTTTTTTTTCAATGTTAATTTTTATTTTTGATAGAGAGAGAGAGCGAGTGAGCAAGCAGGGGAGGAGCAGAGAGAGGAGACACAGAATCCGAGGCAAGCTTCAAATTCTGAGCTGTCAGCACAGAGTCCGATGCGGGGCTCAAATCCATGAACTGTGAGATCATGACCTGAACTGAAGTTGGACGCTTAACCTACTGAGCCCCCCAGGTGCCCGTGGGTTCATAATTCTTAAAGAAGGATGTCAGGTGGAGTAGTTGGGCCAGGCGGCCAGACAGAGTATCAAAGACTGTGGGTCAAAATCACAGAAATGTATTCTGCAGCTGTTCTGGAGGCTGGAAGGCCAAGATCACGGTGTGCCACGGGCTCAATTTCTCCCAAGACCTCTCCACTTGGCTTGCCAATGGAACTTTCCTCTGTGCACATGCTTTTCTGTTGTCTCTGTGTGTCCAAATTTTCGCCTCTTATAAGGACACCAGTCAGACTGGATCAGGGCCCACTATGGCCAAATGCAGAACCATTTTGAGGTGCCTGGAGTTAGGGCTTCAATATATGAATTCTGGGAACACAGAGCAGTCCGTAACATAACCCACACTCTCATTCTCCCACGGGGACAACAGAGAGACCATGTAAGACTTGCCCTTTCCAGAGCTTGCCTTTCCAGAGAACACTGTTTCTTCTGAGATCACAGGAAGGCTTTTATGTGCTTGAAATAAAGAAATCTTGAATAAAAATGTAATTGTGGGAAAATAGTTTTGCTGACCCGTGAAACTAACTAGCACTAAGAGACGAGCGAATCTATAGACAGGGGTGGGCAGGGGGCAGTTGTGTTTAGAGCAGGAATAGGTAGGGGCATGAGGGGCTGGTGAGTTACCTGTGTAACCCACACCTAAGCTGCAGAGCGACTGAAAAGCCCCCCCTGGTCTCTACTTCCTTCTTCCTTCCCCTCTTGTCTAATGCATCAGCCGATAGTTGGCCCCACTTTGAAACATCGCCAGACTCTGATGGTGCCTCATCACCTGCTGCTGTCACTAGACTCCAAGGTTCTTGGATGGGGTGACAGACTTCTGCCTGACCTCCTCACAGCCTGGTCTCCACTTGGTGGCCACAGGAAGTCTTTAAAAGTTTAATCCAATCACTTGAAGTTTAAATTACTTCTCTGCTCGAAACCTTCGCCAAACTTCTGTCTTCCATGCTAGTCCTGCTCTCTCTCCCTTATGGCCCAACCTCCACTGCCTTCTCCATGCTCCCATCCTCCTCACTGATTTCCCTGATGACCCTTAACCAGCCACACACGTGTGGGACTCTCTCCTTTCCGGGTATCTGCATGGCTCATCCCCTGTCTACATTTCCTTCATGGTTCAAATGTGGGTTTAACCCACCTGCTTCCCCGACTATTGCAGAAAAGAGCCCTCTGCTCCAGCTCTGCTTTTCTCCATGGCACTCACTGCCATCCGCCACGCTCCTGTGGTGTCTGTCTTCCTCTGCTAGAGTTTCAGGGCTCCGACGATGACGACTTATGTTATTCTGTAAGAGTGGGTGCAAATGATGAAGGTGGAGAACACCACGCTCCATGCTCCATCAGAGAAGTCAAAAGGACAGTGTTGATGAGATGCGAATAAATCCTGTAGATGTTAACTGGTTTTGGTGTACGTATGATGGGTTAAGATTACAGTAGTGTTAATCATGGAATGTTACCTTCCAAACAATTTTTAAGTGTTAGATCCAGATAGATTGTGGTCAACGCATCGAAAACCATCAGCGATGAAGCTTTTCTAAATGATGACGGCAATGGACTGTGTTCATGATTATATCAGTGACCATAAGGGTTTCAATAGCCCTATCGAGAAGTCAAGTCTCTGGCTGATGAGAAACTGAACTCTATAGGATGTTGCTTTCTAGACGTCCATCGACACGAAAGTTAAGGATTAAAAACAGAGAAAGAAAACAGATAAGGCATACTTAATTTAAAAAGTTAGATAAAAGGACAATTTGTTTTGATAAAAATATTAAAAATAATGAATACATGACATTAATTAAACTTCTTGTATAGGGTCAAATAATATAGCATCAAGGCATTTTAAATAAAACCTGTTAAACAGTAGCAGTGGAGATGGCTGGGTAATAAAAAAAACACAATTATAAGGAGAGACATTAATTCACTAGAAGCAGGAAACACAAATAAAATGAGGGCAGGGGGAAAGTTGTTAATATAAATAAAAAGAGCCAACAGATATATGCAGGACTCTTTTGCTAAAGCAGGAATTACTCATCTTTATGAAAAATTTTCTGTAACAAGGGAGAATATAAATAAAAATGATAAAATCTTCCAATTAAAAGATTACCCTTTGATCCAAATACAAAGCAAATGGACACTAAACAAAGCCCCGAAGAAAATCTAAATGAACTTCAAAGAGCAGAAGCTGTCAGAGGCTCCA
Organism: Hyaena hyaena; assembly: GCF_003009895.1. Classification (NCBI taxonomy): domain Eukaryota; kingdom Metazoa; phylum Chordata; class Mammalia; order Carnivora; family Hyaenidae; genus Hyaena; species Hyaena hyaena. Next base: position 1,554,229 of record NW_024081013.1, read on the forward strand.
TTCCTTAGCAGGCAATGGAGGTAGGGGGCGGGGGGAAGAACAGAAATTAGAGAAATGAGAAATACATCCAAGAGCTAGGGCTTTGAAAATAAGGGCAAGACCAGTAACACTTGGGCACCATTGGCAAATCTACTGTAAGAACTGAAAGTCAGTATGAACCAAATTAGAAATGAAAGGGGAGGTAAATAATAACAATGGCTTTTAGGGGCTTCTCTGCCCAGTTGTCTCTTCCCAGGTGTGCAGGGGGGGGGTCCCCGAGGGTGGGGATCAAGGAACTGGGCAGGGGTGACAATTGGGGAGCCAGAGCTCTAGGCTTTGCTTGGCTCAATGTCATGGTGATCATTTCCCCATTGGATGCCATCTGACTTCAGGTCTGGATGCCTGTGTCCTGTCTGGACAGGCTCCCTGGGGTCAGTCCCAGCTCTGGTTCCGGAAGGAGAGGGAGGCATGTGTCTGGATAAGTGTTTCCCTATCCATGCAGGTCGGACATATTGTCAAGTTCGGAGAAGGGAATGTGGCATGAGTCACTGTGAGTGTGTCCCTCATCTCGCACCATGGAGTGAAGATAACCGTCCAGATATTAGCCTGTAATCTTTTCTTAAATTTTATGAAGGGCCATTCTCGTTTTTATGCTTTAGCGTGAGTGCCGGAACAAAATACCAACAACAGACGTGTATTTCTCACAGTTCCGGTGAGAAGTCTGAGAGCAACATTCCAGCATGGCTGGTGTTTGGGGAGACCCCACTTCCTGGCCCGTGGATGGCTGCCTTCCCAGTGAGTCCTCAAGGGGACGGATCTCCCCACCCAGCAGGCTCTCCCGTGTCTCTCCTTATGAGGAAACTAAGCCCACCACCGATGCCCACCCTCATGACCTCATCCAAACCCACCTACTTCCCAAAGGCCTCACCTCCAGATCCCATTACATTGAGGTTAGGGCCCCAATGTGTGAATTTGGGGGATGGGGTGACATAATACATAGAGAGCAAGTATGTTCTGCAATTTTGGCTTCTGTACACATTTAAAGATGTACTCTTTTTTAAAATTATTTTCTTAATTTAAAGAGAGAGAGTGTGTGTGAGTGGGGGAGAGGGGCAGAGGGAGAGAGAGAGAAAGAGAGAATCCTCAGCAGGATCTGCACTCAGCACTGAGCCTGACTTGGGGCTCGATCCCACAACCCTGAGATCATGACCTGAGCAGAAATCAAGAGTCAGACGCTCCACCAACTGAGCCCCCCAGGAACCCCTAAACTGTAATCTTTAAGACAGTACAGCAGTTCACACTAATTTAATAAGACATAGAAAATAAGAAATAAGTATTGTAAATTGAAAAACAAACAAAAAAGAGATTCTTTGTAGGTGAGGGGCATTTAATGAGAAAATCCAAGGTAATCATATTTTAAAAGTGACAGAAGGAATGAAATCATGAAACTCACCACAAAACCAAATGACTTCCTCTCCCGCTGCAGTGCCCCCCCCACCTCCTGCCACAGGAAGCACCCCCCCCACCCCGTGCTGAAGCCAAAGCCCGGGGAAGCAGCACTCAGAGCACACGAGATGCGGGGAGGTAGGACTGCGGACTGCCTGCAGGGGTGCGGGGCCACGGCCACGGCCATGGCCACGAGATGGGCTCAGATGTGTGCGCGGCCTCCGGAGTAGGGGCTGAACACCCGCTGTGTGCCGAGCAGTTCCCCAGCTGGATGGCAAACCACGCTGGGAGGGAGGTAGAGGGGTCACAGGCCTGTGGCCAGAGCTTCAGCTGCTCTGGTCTGGGGCCCGGGGGCGGGTGGTGCCCACGCGAGGCGCGCTGCCCTGGCCAAGGGCCTCCTCCCTGCTTTGCAGACCAAGAGGGGCGGGCGAGGGGCCTGAGAACCCTCCCCCCCGGGTGCTGGAGCTGCACTCGGGCTGCCTGGTCTGGTCTCTGCAGAGGAGGGGGTGATGGTGCCCGTGCGCGTGTGTGCATGTGTACATGCGTGTGCCCGTGCGCGCGCGTGTTAACATGCATGTGAGACTGCGTGTGTGAGCATGTGTGAATGTGTGAGCATGCGTGAATATCTGTGCATGCGTGAGAATGTGTGTGAGGGCATATGTGTGTGAATGTATATGAAAGTGTGTGTGTGTGAAAGTGTATGTGAACGTGTGAGTGTGTGAATGTGTGAGAATGTATATGAGTGTGTGAGCATGTCCGAATGTATGTGAGTGTGTGCAAATGTGAATGCGTGCACATGTGACTGTGTGTGTGTAAATGCCTATGCGAGTGTGTGCATATGCGAATGTGTGTGTGCCTGTGTGTGAGCATGTCCGAATGTATGTGAGTGTGAGCAAATGTGAATGCGTGCACATGTGACTGTGTGTGTGTAAATGCCTATGCGAGTGTGTGCATATGCGAATGTGTGTGTGCCTGTGTGTGAGCAGGTGTGAGAACGCATGAGCATGTGAACATGTGTAAATGTGTGAGCGTGTGAATGTGTGTCTATGTGGGTATGTGAGTGTGTGAGTGAATGTCTATGTGGGTAGACACATGCATACATGTGTGCCACAAATAGCCCGCTTGTCTCCACCACCGGGAGCAGCCGGGACTGCAGTGGGGGAGCGGGGGCGGGGGTCCCAGCTGCTTCTCAGAAGGAAGTCACGGGCTCGGTGCCCCCGGGCATCCCCATCCCTGCCAGGCGAGGTGGCTGCTGGCTGGCGGGTTCCCGTCGCTAGGAAACCGGCCGCTCGGCTCGTGTGTGCGGGTGTTTGTCTTCGGCTCTCGGAAGGAAGCACAAAATTCAGCACGTGGCGGTTGACAAGTAGGACCGAAGGCTGCGCAAAGCAGAGGTGCCAACGGGCCTTCGGGACGGCAGTGGTGGCCCCCGGGGCAGGGGGCCGGGGCAGCGGGGTCGGGCAGGGGGCCGGGGCAGCGGGGCCGGGGCAGCGGGGTCGGGGCAGGGGGCCGGGGCAGCGGGGTCGGGCAGCGGGGCCAGGGCGTGTGTGCCCCACGGGCAGCGCGTCCCCGCCCTCTCCCTCCTTGCGGACGCGGGTGTCCGGGCGATGCAAGGGCGGGCGGACGTGAGGCTCTGAGCCGCCTGTCCCCCTCTCACCCCCCAGTTTTATGGGGAAATAACGGATATGCTCTGAGGCGCCTTGAGGTGCCTGGAGAGGCAGGGGCGCTGCCCGCACCCCGCGCCTGGCCTCACTCGATCGGTTACAACTCGCGGGGCAGGAGGCCTGGGGCGCACACTGGCCCCTGACACTCGGGGATGCTCGCGCGGCCCAGAGAAGGGACTTTCCGCAGGTGCCTCCCCGCCGCCCGCTCCGCTCCAGGCCCGGCTGCCGCCCCTGCGGCCCCATCCATTCATGTCGGGGCTCCCGGTCTCAGGCTGCTGGGGACTCTGAACTCCCCACGTCGGGGGCCCTCGTTCCGGTTGCCGCTCCCTCGACTGACCTGCTTTTAAGCCTCCCCAGTTTGTCACGCTTCAGGGTGGGCTTGGTCATTTTTCTCCTGCTTCCCTGGTCCGCGGCTTCCGGGCCGTGTCTAGCAGGCCGCTCGCAGCCCCGCTGTCATGGGAGAGGGTGCAAGGCCGGGAGAGGCCCGAGCAGACACTTCCGGGCTCGCTGGCAGGAGGGCCCCGAAGGTGGGCCGCAGCGGGAAGCACCCGGGGGTGTGGGCTCTGCTGGCGAACCTGCGTCCCTCTGAGCAGCGCGGCCCCAGCCCGCGGCCAGTCTCCCCCCGCAGGTGGAGGTGTGAGTGTTGAGGGCCACTGAGCACTGGGACGTGTCCTCATGCATCACAATTACAGGAACACCTGTGCTAAGTACCTTTGTGCGGGTCGGTTGTGTGAATTCACGGGGTGTTCAATTGCCTCCGAATTTCTCATTTCTACACTGTCAACAAGCCGCAGGTGTGCACGGCGTGAGCCGGCGAGGCTGTGATTGGGAGGTCTGTGCTGACAGATCCGCGTCCAGGATGCATTTGTCCTCACGGCGCTGTGCACCCCGTACATATTCCCGTATTTACAGAGGGCTTGGGGGCCATTTGTCACGTCAGGCCCGCCTCTTGGCTCCCGGCATCCGGGGAAAGGAGGTGAGAGCAGAAGGTAAAATGCATTGAGACGCTGGAGCTCCCAGAGCCTGCTTCACAAGAAGCTTCTGGTCAACAGGACTGACTACCAAGGACAGACGGACCCATGGCCACATCTGGCCTGTGGTCACGATTTGCACTATTTGAGAGAATGTTGCAATCGTTACCAACGTTAGATGTCAAGCCCATTCCCCAAGTACATATAGAGTTCTGGTTTCTTTTGAACAATCAACGTTGTGTCCCAGGGATGCCCGCATCCCTATTTACAGCATGAACATCGCCCCCCCCCCCCCCCCCCCCCCCCCCC